>NC_134870.1:24960675-25266509 GCF_049852395.1 Peromyscus maniculatus bairdii
AAGCCTTTATTTCCATGTCTGAGGCAACCAAACGACAGCAGACAGAAAGGCCGGGCTGCGCTCCTAGAAGGCACTGACTTCCTGTGGAGGACTCACCTAGATCGGTGGTTGGATGGTCCTAGAAACGTGGAAGTCTGGTCTCCAGGCCTCACACACCCTTCAAGCTTCTGCATAATCACCATCATCAACTATAGTGACTCTGATAGTAATAACAGCCAGCATTTACCAAATGCCTACTATATGTCAGAGATCTCAATTATCACTGTGTGTAAGTGTTATTTTATTTAATTCTGCAACATCAGTATGGTATAGCCACCACTGTGGAAAGTAGGAGGGGAAACTGAGGTTTCCAGGGGTTGCCCAGCTTTCAATACAACTGAAATTTGAACCTCCATCTGTTTCTCACTGGTTTCGATTTCCTCTGTCTTAATAATGCACATTTTTTGGTATCTGAGTTTCAACCCAAAGCCTTCACCTCTCAGAAGTATTCACTCACCTCACCTGATCTCATGTCTCCCTCTGGCCTGTGCCACCTCTGGAAAGCCCCAGGTTTCGTGGACTGTCCATCACAACAGCTCGGGTTAGATTTGAAGTTACACGGTCACCCTCAGGGTGGAGGGGGTGATGGAAAGAACAGCCTGGACCTCAGCTCCCTTCTCTGAGAGGAAGGGGGTGAAAGTGGATTGTCACTTCAGATCAGGAGCAGCAGGAGGCTGCTGGGATGATTTCGGGTCACATGGTGCCTTAGGCCTTGGTTCCTATAGACAGACACTGGCAAGACTCGGGAGACACAAGAATGTAGGAAGACACGGGTCCTCCAGGGAGCTGGGGACAGGGGGTCCTTTCCACCAGATGTTATGTGCTTGGTGCTGCTGATTACCCACCAGGCTTCTCACTCGTGTGGTAGATGCAGCCTTCATTTCTACATCTCAGAAGTCCCACAGGCACTCTGTCTCTCTGCACTCAGGAGCTGAGGCAGGAGGATTATAAATTCAAGGTCAGCCAGGCCTATATGGTGAGAGAGAGACAGAGAGAGAGATAGACAGAGACAGAGACAGAGAGACAGAGAGAGACAGAAACAGAGAAGAAAAAGAAGAGAAAAAAGAATGTTGAAAGGCCTGTTGCTATTTTTTTTTAAATATATAATTAATTTTTATTTTGTGTTCATTGGTGTTTTGCTTGCATGTATGTCTATGTGAGGGTGTAAGAAGCCCTGGAATTGGAGTTACAGGATGTTTAGAGTGCCATGTAGGTGCTGGGAATTAAACCCAGATCCTCTGAAGAACAATTAGTGCTTTAAACTGCTGAGCCATCTCTCCAGCCCCGCAATTTTTTTTAAATTGTGTGAGTATGAGTGTGTGTGTGTGTGTGTGTGTGTGTGTGTGTGTGTATCTGTGTCTGTGTGCATGTGTGTGTGTGTGTATCTGTATCTGTGTGTGTCCATGTGCTTCTGCATCTGCCTGAGCACAGACCACAGTGCTTATGTGGAGGTCAGAGGACAGCCTTAGATGTTGGTTTTGCATGCTCTTCTACCTTGTGTGAGGCTGGTTTTCTACTGTGTATGACAGGCTAGCTGGCCTCTAGGCCTCTGGGGCTTCTCTGGTCTCTACTCCTGTCTCTCAGTAGGGGTGCTGGGATTCATCCAGCTTTCTGCTGTGGTCCTCCCAAAGCCACCTCCCACCAGGCTGCCATCTCAGGCCCTCTGAGAGGATGTTCTTCTGGGACCAGATGTTCCTCTGAGAGCTGGGAGCAAATCAGAGGGAGATGTACATGGAGGAAAGAAGAGCAGGACCAGGACAGCTGCATGGCTCACACAGGGAGAGCAGTGGCCATCTGAGGACAGAGAGCTGGAAACCTGGAGGTGAACCAAGAAACAGAGGACAGCAAGTCCCTAGCCAAGCAACAGGGCCCGCTTTCTGGTGGAGTCTCTGTACAGTTTGGGGAAACCCCTCTTTTAAATATGGGGGAGCTGAGGGTCCTAAGTAAGCAGGTGCTGCTGCCTGAGGCCATTCTGCTCGGAGGGGGTCTCTGTTCAATGCCTAGGAGCAGTGAGTTGAAATCCTGCCTGGGCTACCTTGTTTGAAGCAAGAGGCCCTGGAGGGGGCCCACTCAAGGCTTTGACGGTCCACACTCACTTCCCTCGCCTGGGGACCTCAGAGCCTTCTAGCTCTCAACAGTGGAATGCACCGAGCCCCAAGGGGGTGGGCATCTGCTTTGCTTACGCACAGAGCTCCTGGGAGGATCATTGCTCACGGAAGAGCTTTACAAGCACAGAGTGCTGCTAAGTCTGTGATTACGCCAGGTCAGTGAGGACTACAGCAATAACCGGACGATTAATACCCACAACACGGGACAGAGGGACACTGGTGTCGGTCACCTGCCCTGAGAGAGAGCACTTGGCATTTCCAAACCGACTTAAATAAGAAATGTGTGGTGGCAATGCTGTCCCTCAGCCAGCCACCACATGCCCAAGGCAGAGAGATTTTAATTTTCAAGGTGTAATGAGAAAAAGAAACTCAGAATTAAATAATATTCCAGCGAAGCAGTCAAAATAGCTGCCCAGACTCTGAGAAATAGAAATTAACCCCCCCCCCCCCCATTCTCCAGCACCAAGTGGGCTTCAAGAAGCAGGGCTGTGCAGAAGAACCCTTAACCACAGCCCTGAGGGCAGATGGCTCATGGGATCCCGTTCCCACCTCAGGATGCTCACAGAATAATGAGAACAGAGGTCAGGACAATGTACTTAAAGGAGAGATTTACCTCTGCCAGGTTCTCTTTGCTGGGCTACAAGCCCTTCTGAGTGAGGTCAGGCAGGCCGTAAGGGTTGATCTAGAGTCCGGGGGGATTGGCAGTGAGGGGCCCTGCCCTCCCTGGTCTCCTGAGAACAGAGGTACCACTGCCTTTTGTTTAAGTGTGTCTGTCCCCAAGGGAGCATCTTTCCAAGTGCACTTGCACTTAAAGGTGATGGAAATGGCCAGGAACCTCTAGAAAGGTATGAGAACCAAGGGACGCCATTCTTCTCTGCCTGCTTCTGGCCTCACATCCCAGGCCCCCAAAGAGATCTGCTGCCCTGGCCTAGCCCCTACTGTCTGCCGCCGTCTTCTTTCTTTATCTGCCTACCTACGTTGACCAGAGCCTCCTCGGTGCTGGAATCTGTGTGTGGGTTAAGGCCTACAGAAATAACCAAACCCAGTTCCCGTTGCCAGGGATGAGAGAGAGACAGGTGGTCGGCAGATTACCATACAGCACAGACCATGCTAGGCAGTCAAGGATGGCGGGTGGCTGAAAACCCTGGAGTCAGGATGATCTGAAACCCTGCCTCCGTCTCCACTCCTTCCTCTGTGACAGGGCAAGGTGCCTGGCCTATCAGTCTACTCATCTGTGTAATGGGGATGATAACACTTGCTTTGCAGGATTTGTGCAAAGGTGAAATGAAATAATCTCAGGAACTGCTTGGAACCATGCCTTATCTGTGGGAAACACTCGTTAAAGACCAATTAGGATTACTTGAGGTATCCTAATGTTGATTCATTAGCCCGAACAGGATGCTTACTCTGAGCCAACCAGGGTAGCAATGGCTTATTCTAAGGAGTCCACAATCTGTTAGGGGTGACTGACGTGCATAAAGACCCCAGAAAAATGTGTGATCACCGCCGTCTCTGGCAGCTGCCATTTTCTGAACACTGACCATGTGCTGGATACACGAGGTGGTTTTTGTTTGGTTTTGAAACAGGGTTTCACTGTACAGCCCTGGCTGGCCTGGAACTCACTACAGAGACCAGGCTGGCCTCCAACTCACAGAGATCCACCTGCTTTTTTATCCCTAGCTGGGATTAAAGGTGTACGCCACTACACCCAGCTACATGAGATTTTAAAGGTCTGCTGTCTAACTCCTCACCAACTTTTAGGGGGTATATCACCTTCATTTTACAGAGATTCCATAACAGCTGATAACTTCTGAGACCATGGCGAAGTGCAGAGTGAACTGGCCCAGTACTGAAGGAATGAAAAGGAACCAAGGAAGCCGGGCAGTGGTGGTGCATGCCTTTAATCCCAGCACTCGGGAGGCAGAGCCAGGAGGATCTCTGTGAGTTCGAGGCCAGCCTGGGCTACCAAGTGAGCTCCAGGAAAGGTGAAAAGCTATACGGAGAAACCCTGTCTCAAAAAAACAAAACAAAAAAAGTGTCATTTTGGGGTTGGGTATTTAGCTCAGTGGTAGAGCAAGCGCAAGGCCCTGGGTTTGATCTTAGCTCCAAAAAAAAAGAAAGAAAAGGAACCAAGGATAGTTTCATTGCCGAGGCTCTTTGCAAAGGAGCAGAGCCTGGAGAGAAAGGACATTGCACAGTACCCCTATGGGTCTGCAGGAGACCTGAAATTCCTGGCAGCTCCCACAGGGATTCCCCATGTCTAAAGATCCCTAACTACTCATGGATCCCTGCACCCACCCAATAGTTAGTCCTGTGTGTCTCTCAGCCCAGTGTCATAGCCTACACGGAGGGTGGTCATTTGAGAGAGATCGTACACCTAGATGAAGGATAATTATTTTAGTGAGACTATACTTAACAGTCTGTAATTCCAGAGGATCCCAACTGAATTACAGATCTCCTCATGTCTGATGCCTCGGCTAGGGGACCAGTCCCAAGAAGTCAGGAGTCAGGGCTTGGGACCCCAGGGAGGCCAGGAGGCAAGGTTAACCTAGAGACAGATGTCTCCCAACCTTGGGCAGTTCCAACCGGATCTGGAGCAGGTAAGCCTCTCTGCCAGGTTTAATCATTTTCCTCCCATTTGTTCTTTGATAGCAGCCACCCAGACGGCAGCCATCTTGGTACAGCCACAGGTCTGACGGGCAGAGCCAGGACACAGCAGCAGCATTAGGATCCATCTGACTGCTTTCCAGGCTGGGAAAATGCGGACCCATCCTCATTAGCATTCTGTTTCTCTACCAAGCACCCTGCACTAGGGACAGCAGCAAGCACGCTGCTCCCAGGATTAAGAAGCCGGCGGAGCTCAGGCCCACCTGTCCTCCTCGGCCAGCGCCACCGTGAAATGCTGTCAGCACAGTGTGTGGTTTGAGGAGGCTTTGGGGGAAACTTTATGACCACAAGATGGGGAAGCTTTGGCGCCGGTGACAAACAGATTGCACTTGCTCTCCATCTACTTGCCTGAATAATGTGATTTCGGAGGAAAGCAAATGAATGATGGACAGGTACCTGAGGTCTGATTGCCGCTCAGTCCTGGAAGCAGCTCCCACCAGCCTCACAGGCCTAATTCACTCCTCTCCTGAAGAAGCTCGCCCTGGGAGGGACCGCCCCCCCCCCCCCAAGCAGGAAGCACGTGCACATTCCAATAAAACACTCAAAGAGGCAATTATTTCTGGGCTGCCTATCCCAGAACAGGGCACAGGCAGCCAGATCCCAGCACTGCCGTCATTGCCTCTGGCTGTTGGCAAAATTAAACTTCTTGAGAAGTCAGAATGAGCCGGCGCCAAGGGGGTTGGGATTACTTATCTGCCTGGGGCCTTTGGTACCGGACTGAGTGAGGGACTACGGCGTGAGGGGAGGGACAGAGGAGATCTTGGTGTCTGTAAAATGGCCTCACAAGGTAACACATGCCTGTTATATGTACATGTTGAAACACATGTGGCGTACATACCAAGTCTTCCTGTCGCCCACTGGGATGTGGGCTTGTTGTAAGCAAAGTCTACCACATGCCTGCTTACTGCTATGCCCTGGGACAGTCTCTGTCACCTTACCTGATGCCCGGCATGGGCACCGATTGCTGAGCGAATGAGCACGCTGTGGTCTCGGGCCGTCTCCCGACAGACACTGAGAATCTCCTGGGCCTCCCCGCCGCATACACAGGTCACACAGACACCCGGAGAAGCACCCGGGCTTTGCTGTCTGTCCCCTGAACGATGCTGTACAATATTTGGTAACTCTCCCCAAATGTGAGAAATGGCCTCCCTGGGACATGATGGAGTGGGCAGTGTTCTGGCTGACCACCCACAAGGAGAAGGCGCTGTCTCAGGCCTCACATTCTCTCTTGCACCCAATTTGGAAACATTCTCCCGCCCTCCTTTACACCCTCCCGTCCCCAGCCTCTTGCTGTGTGCCTCTCGAATTTTTAGATGTCTCTTAGGAGCTGCCTCGGATTCTGCCCACCAGCTGTGACCATCAGCTCTACACTGGCTTCCACCTCTTCCTGCCCTGGGACCTGACAGCAGCCAACCTCTCGGGCCAGGACCCTCTCTCCTTCGGCTTCTTGCTTTGCAGGGGAGCTACCTGCAAACCGCAGCAGGGCCAGGTCGTTAATACCTTGGGAGCAGTCCTTGGCAGTGAGGGTGGATACCTCCGGATGAATGCCTTCCCTTTTTAGTCCCCGGTGGGCTGCCCATAAAAGTTTTCTGACTGTTTCTGGGTGTTTGAACCTGTGACATTCTATGTCATTCCTCTGTCCCTCATTGCGCGTGCGTGTGTGCGTGTGTGCGTGCGTGCGTGCGTGCGTGGGGGGGGCGGAGGTCGTCCTCTGAGACCTCCACAACTAGCAGAGTAACAATCCTTGGGAGATAGTTTGTTCCTTTTCTTATTTTTGGGGGGGAAGTGGGGGCAGTAGTTCAAGACTGAGTTTTGTGTGTCCCTAACTGTCCTAGAACTCAGTAGATCAGGCTAGGCTTGAACTCAGAGATCCACCTGGCTCTGCCTCCCAAGTGCTGGGATTAAAGGTGTGCGCCACCAGCACCCTACAAGAGAGAGAGGAGGCAGTTTGTTCTCAACACAACTAAGTAGCCGGGGTTGGTTCAAACTTGGGGAGTCTGACCATGTATTTAAGCACGGCAGAGTTTGGTGAAAACTTTCCTGGTGATAATTAATTCAATGCCATGTGCACAATAAAGCATACATAAATCTTCTTAAGAAAGTAAGCTAAATAAAGATCAGACATGACTACATCGAAACTCTACTCTTTTTTTTTTTTTTTTTTTTTTTTTTTTTTTTTTGGTTTTTCGAGACAGGGTTTCTCTGCGTAGCTTTGCGCCTTTCCTGGAACTCACTCTGTAGCCCAGGCTGTCCTCGAACTCACGGAGATCTGCTTGCCTCTGCCTCCTGAGTGCTGGGATTAAAGGTGTGTGCCATCACTGCCTGCTCAAAACTCTTTGTGAAGTACATAAAGATGGGTTTTATAGAGTGAGAAAAAACAAGCTTTATGGTAAGGGTCTGGGGGAAGATCCGGTTTGGTGGTGTGGTCTCAGGCCACAGATACAGCAAAAGGTCACCGGGCAAGAGCTCCCACGTCAGCTCCCGGCCTTCTGGGTGGATAAAAGGTTGTGCATCCCTTCCTTTGAAGGAACAACCCTGTGTGTTTAACCTTCCAGGTTCTCCTAGTGCTTATTTGTAAGCACGAAGACCTCCACCCCCCTACACCTCACCCCTCCTCTCTGGATCTCAGCCTTTTTCTCAGGCCGTCACTCTGCTTGGAGCCATTAGATTTCCTTGCAGAGGAAATCCCGGAGATTTTCTCATCTCACGTGTCCAGAAGACTTGCCTGCTGCCTGGAGCACTTTTGTCTCTGCTAAGGGCAAGACGTGAATGAGCAGCAGGAAGAAGCCAGGGGGGTTCTGGGAGAGGAGGGCTCCAGGCCCGAACCCCGAGGCAGGAATGACCTAATCTGAGTCAGGACAGAGCCAGAGTGCAGAGTGGGAGGGAAAAGCTTGCAGTCCTAGGGCACAGGGACCAGAGCAGGGTTGGCTCTGCAGGCATGACAGGGACTGTGTCCTTCAGGGCATCAGAAGCAAGGAGCCTGCGCCTCTTGTCCACCGCTGACCCCCTGTAAAGAGTGGGCACTTAATTGGGATGTGACGAATGACATCTTGGAGTGTGTCCTTGTCCCAGCCGGCCCTCCCCCATACAAAGAGACAAAATAGTCCCTTCTTCTAAGATTATATCCCTAGAAGGTTGCTGGCCTGGAACTCAGTATGTATCCAGGCTGGCCTCGAAACTTGTGGCCATCCCCCTGCCTCTGCCTTCTGAGTGTTGGTATGTACAGGGGTGTGCCACCTTGCCTGGCTTTGTTTTCTGTCTCTTTGAGGCAGGGTCCAGGCTTCAGCTTTCTTTCCTCGGGCCTCAGCCTTCAGAGTACTGAGAACATAGTCATGGGTCACCACACTGGGCTGCGGTTTGGCTTTTTTGTTTTGTTTTTTGTTTTGTTTTGTTTTTGCTTCGAGACTCCCGAGTGAGGGCGCCGCCAGCTCTGCACACGCCTGCCTCCTCTTCACCCATGGTCAGTTCTGATCTGGTGGCTTACTCATCTGCTCCTGATGCCATTAGTCACCCCCCTTGGTTCCCAGGCTCCTTAATGAGCCACTGCCTCCTCGGTCTGAGATAGGCCTGCCCTGGTCTGTTGCTTCCCAGGGAAACCAAGGTCAAGACAGAGTACAGAGAACAGAGAAGATCCCAGTCTCTCTCCCAGCACCCACCACGCTCGCTCTGCAGGCAGGGGGGAGGGAGGGCAGGGCGTCTCTCCGAGCGAAGCAAGAAGGGAAGACAGCCAAAATTTAGGGGAGTTATAAAGAGTCCATGGCGAACAGAATTGACTATTTTTCATTGAGTGACAAAGAACGGGCTGAGACGGCAGCGGTAGGAGCCGGGGCGGGTAACGGGGAGAGAATCCATCATGGCAGGCAACCGAGGACATGGGTTGACGGCCTTTCTTCCTGCTTGCCATGGTTCTCCATGTGTGGGGCTGACAGAACACGCTCTCCAGGGCCACACAGAACACAGAACACCGAACTGAGATTTCTTGATTGCTCTTGGCTGCTCTGAGGCAGCCCTGGGCAAGGATGTCCAATTAGGGGCCAAGGTGACAGGGGGTTTCTAGGTTGCCGTGCGACAGTCAGAGGCCATACTCAGTGATGGAACGACGCACTCAGAGGGCGGGCTGAAGAGGCTGATTGATGAAGAAGGAGACTGTTCACACATAGGCAGGTCACAGGAAGACAGGAAATGGCTTGGAAGGAACCAGAGCCTAGGGCAGGAGAGAGCCTATGTATATATGTATGTACTGATGAGTGTGTATTCTATATAACACGTATACTATATGTAAACATGCATGCCTGAGTGTATGGAGCCTGTGGCGGTCAGAAGAGGCCTTGGCTCCCCTGGGACTGGAGACGTAGATGATGGTTAGCTGCCTTATGGTGAGTACTGAGAACCACGCCTCCTAGAAGAGCCGTAAATGCTAACCGCTGAGTTATCTCTTCAGGTCCAGGTCTGAAGAGATGACTCAGCGGTTAAGGGTGCTTGCGTGTTTGTGGGGGACCTGAGTTTGAGTCACAGCAGCCCACCAGGTGCCTGGCAACTGCCTCTAACTCCAGTTCCAGAGCTTCTGATGCCCTCTTTTGGCCTCTGCTGGCACCCACTTGCCCTTCCCTGCAGCAAACAAAATGTGTGTGCAGGTGTGTGGGCGTTGAGTGTGTGTGTAGGGTGTGCATGAATGTGGAGGTCAAAGGTCAGCTTTAGCTGCTGTTCCTCGGGTGCCATTTACATTATTATTTGGTTTGTTGTTATTTTATTTTTAATTTATTTCTATTTTAATTTTTAAAATTAAATTATTTTATTTTTATCGTTATTTATCTATTTATTTATTTTAAACAATTTTTTTCAAGATAGGATTTCTCTGTGTAACCCTGGCCATCCTAGAACTCGTTCTGTAGACCAGGCTGGCCTTGAACTCACAGAGATCCTCCTGCCTCTGCCTCCTGAGGGCTGAAATTAAAGGCATGTGCCACCACCACTACCAGGATAGTTTATTTTATTTTACTCTGTGTGTGTGTGTGTGTGTGTGTGTGTATCCATGCATGCCATGACCCATGTGTGTAGGTGAGAGGACTACTTGCTGAAGTTTGTTTCCGCTCTGTAGGTACTAGGGATTAAACTACATGAGGCCGGGCAGTGGTTGTAGTCGGAAGTTTCTCTTTACATGGCTTATTATATTTTTTACATATTATTTTATTTTTTAAGACTTTATTTTATTTTTATAGCTATCTAATCCTTTCTCTTCTCTCAAGCCTACGTACCTTTTTACACACAATGTAAATCTGTCTAATTGTGACTCTATAATTCTGCTCTGACCAGGAGAGATTTTTAAACTGCTAAACTGCGTGGCCGGGTCCAAACTGTTAAGAGTAGAACATGAAGCTGGGCGTGGTGGCGCACGCCTTTAATCCCAGCACTCGGGAGGCAGAGGCAGGAGGATCTCAGAGTTTGAGGCCAGCCTGGGCTCCAGAGTGAGTTCCAGGAAAGGTGCAAAGCTACACAGAAAAACCCTGTCTCAAAATACACACACACACACACACACACACACACACACAAGAGTAGAACATGGAAGCCTGGCAGTGGTGGTACACACCCTTAGTCTGAGCACTCAGGAGGCAGAGGCAGGCAGATCTCTGTTCGAGGCCAGCCTGGTCTACAGAGTGAGTTCCAGGACAACCAGAGCTACACAGAGAAACCCTGTCTTGAAAAGCAAATGCTTGCCATTAATCCCAGCTTTATTATTATTGTCGTTGTTACTGTGAGTGCTGGTAACCGAACTCAGGCTCTCAGGCTTGCGTCACTCACTTTATTAACTGAGCCATCTCCCCCAGCTCCAGCTGAAAGGCTTTACCAGCGCTCGACCAGAAAGGGAAAGAGGAGAAACTGGACATTGACAAAATCCGCTGGACAGCTGACGTCCCACAGGGGCGGCGCCACTCCGGCCAAGCCTGAGGGCCAGCAGAGGGGCTGTGGATAGGTGGGGAATAAGAGCCGGACCTCTCTCTCATCCCATTGGCTGACCTTCTGCTAGCACCGCCCATTGGCCAAATCCAACAGGAAGCCAGGATGATACCGAAGTCAGTTTCCGCCGCACTGAGCAGAGCAGAAGGAATGGGGTGGATTTAGAAGCATTAGTTGCTGTTTTGAGACAGTCCTATGTAGCCCAGGCTGGACTGGAAATCAGTACATAGCCATGGATGAACTGGAACATCTACTCATCTCCAACCCCCACGTCTGAGATTACAGGTGTGCTACCCCCACACCTGGTGAGCCTAGAGATTTATCGTCTCTCTTCCTGATGTCAGCTTCTCTTAAACCCAACTTATTTCTGATTCCAAAAACAATCAAGTCCTGTGCTCCTGTGCTCAGAGCCCATTTGGTCTTTCTTTAAGAGGTAAGCGAAGCCTAGGCCTGGCTGAGGGGAGTCTCTGACCTAGCAGAGAGTTCAGACCCCCGGAGTTGGCCTCTCCCCAGTTGGCCTCTACCCATCTTTGTTTCCTTGCGTCTGGCTTTAGTAGTTTTGTCTTGTTTTCATTTATTTATTTGTTTGTTTGTTTATTTTGGCTTTTTAAGACAGGGTTTCTCTGTTTAGTCCTGGCTGTCCTGGAACTCGCTCTGTAGACCAGGCTGGCCTCGAACTCACAGAGATCTGCCTGCCTCTGCCTCCCGAGTGCTGGGATTAAAGGCGTGAGTCACCACCCAGCTCCTCTATTTCTTTCTAATACAATTATTGGTGGTTGTTATTATTATTGACTTGTTGAAGTATTTTTTTTTATCGTTTGCAACCAAAGAAACCTTCCAAAATGAGCATACAAGAGTTCTACAAACTAATGGAGTTCGCTGTGACATTGTAACCAAAGCCTCTTCATCAGTACCCAGTAGAAAAGCCAGGAAATCTGCCCCCATGTGATTTCACATCTGAACCTCTGGCTTGGATTCAAATCCCATCTGGAGGGCTAGAGCGTGGGGACAGGTCAGTGGTAGAGCATTTGCCTCCCACGTGGGAAGCCCTGGCTCTGCTCCCTAGCACAGCAAACAATACCTTATCAGGTCTTGGAACAGGGGAGAGAAGTGCCTGTGGCTGGTGGATTCATGTCCCACTTCACTTCAGGAATCCTGTCTTTGTTGGACTTTGAGGCTACTTGAGTCATAGCTTAAAATAGTCAGACTCACCTCCCATGACTCCCTATCCCGAGGCCCCCAGCAGGCCAGGCAGGTCTCCTCGTTATTTTCCACAAATAGCAAATTCATAATGTCCTGGGACACCTGATAAGCTGGTGCTCACCGTCACCCGGAGCCTCTGAGCCCCTCAGACCGTAGGTCACCCCTGCTTCCTCCTTCCTAGGGCCCCCTGTGCCTCATCAAGCCCACAGCTGCTTGCCGGCCAACAGTTCACCAGGTACTAATGAATCTGGGCCAGAGCCAGTGATGGGGTGGTGGGGCCTCACGTGTGGAGTCCAAGTGCTCTTTCTGAAATGGACCTCAGTGGAAAACAGAACGCCAGCAGAGGCTGTGCCCATGTTTACTTGGTTTGTGACCGCCCTGGTCCTGTGACCCACAGTTACGCTCACTTACTCGTCACTTACCAAGCACCTACAAGGCAGTGGTTGTGTCCTGGGGTCTGGAGGAACAGAACAAATAACAAGAGACTCACAGTCTAGAAGTGAAAAGTTAGTTAGAATTAAATGTAGACTGGGCAAAGTGACATGTGCCCTTAATCCTAGCACTTGGGAGGCAGGGGCAGGTGGATCTCTGAGTTCAAGGCCAGCCTGGTCTGTAGTGAGTTCCAAGACAGCTGGAGCTACGTAGTGGGACTCTGTCTCAAAAATATAAAATAAATAAATAAAACAATAAACCAAGGTTTTAGCAGAATGACATGCTGGGAAAACAGTCCTGTCTAATTTTTCTGAGCTGCAGGCTTGCTTCAAAAGAATGAAAGAAATTCCAGCCTTTCCAGGGGAGAGCCAAATTTTATGTTCTTCAGGTTTGGGCTTTCTTGACCTCATAAGGATCTGAGTGTTTGAGGGTAGAAAGAAAACTGTAAGTAGCAGGCTGGGTACAAGAAAACTTTCAAACAGGGTTATTTTCTTTGTTTGTTTGTTTTGTTTTTTTGAGATTGGATTTCTCTGGATAACAGTCCCGGTTGTCCAGGGACTCTTTTTTTTATACTAGGCTGGCCTCGAACTCACAGAGAACCTTCTGCCTCTGCATTCCAAATGCTGGGATTAAAGGTGTGCGCCACCATGCCCAGCCCGAACAGGTTATAAAAACAAAGATTCGGCTCGGAGGACAGATGATTCCAGACTGGAGAGGGATGACTCTAACTCTAGAAGGTTAGTTCAAACTCAAGGCTGGGAAGGGAAGGGAGGCACGAACTCTCGGTGGCAGAGATCTGTGCTCTAGAAGGAAGAACAGCATGACGAACACACCGTGATGCCATTGCTGTGCACTGAGCGACCTGCTAAGTACTTTTTATGTCTCTACTTATTTCTCACAAGAACTCTACGAAGTAGATACTGCTGTGGTTTTCATTTTACAGGTAAGACATAGAAAGATGATGTGAATCGCTCAAGGCTGAGACTCTAGCTGGGAGCCAGGTATGGCAGTGCAGACTGGGGAGTCTGTGCTCTGAAGGTTGTCATGGAGACCTGTTACAGAGAAGACCAGCTGCCCCAGCCCTTGGCCAGCCTCCGGCAGTCTTGTAAGAAAGGGTTTCTTTCGACTAACTATGCGACGGTTATGCTTACCAGAGGAGGTTCATCACTACAGGTTGACTTCGGCTGTGTGGTTTGCCTCTCGTGTCTCTCCCTCCTGTTAGGAGCAGCAAGCCAGCCAGATGGCAGAAACACACGAGCACAAGCCCATTTTATACTTCTGTTTATGTCAGGATCATAATGTCATGTAGCCAGATAAGGTGACACACACCTGTAACCCCAGGACCCAAGAGACTGAGGCAGGAGACTAGCCTAGGCTACATAGCACGCTCCTGTCTCAGAACAGCCACCACAACTAAGTCATATGGCTGAACCCAGAGCCAAGGTATAAGAAAACTTTCCCTACCGGCGGAGCGAAAGACCTGCAAAGTTACCAGGGAAAGACTGTGTCTGGATAGTGCTACCGCCCAGCAAGGTTGAAGGACTGGAAGTCAGTCTAGTGTCCCACAGACTTAGACTGGACTGGATTTGATTTAGAGAAAGAATGAAATGCCTGTTATTAAAAAGAGATGCTCTCAGCAGGGACCACAAAGTTCCATATGAGATTGTTTATATTTTCAGATTTTATTTTACTAAAACTCTTAAAACACTTTTAAACAAGAACATGCTTTGAGTGTTTGGGAAGACTGATAGCTGCCTTAGAGTTTTCAGAGCCCCAGTAATACTTGGAGGGCAGCATTTCCCTTTTTGATGGAGCTTTCTCAAATGGGGTCTGTTGTCTCAGGGGGTCCATGCAATTTCAACACAAGCAAAGGTGACAGTGATTCGCTGCGGACAAGATCTAGATGAGGCCCAGACGTGTGCTGGGATGGGGTCTTAGGGTGTCCATTGCTGTGAAAAGACACCATGACCATGGCAACGCTTATAGGGGAAACATTTTAATTGGGGTGGCTCGCTTACGGTTTCAGAGGTTCAGTCCATTATCATCATGGTGGGTAGCATGGCAGCATGCAGGCAGACGTGGTGCTGGAGGAGTAGTTGAGATTCCTGCATTTTGTAGGCAGCAGGAAGTTGACTGAGACATTGGCGGTATCCTGAGCATAGGAAGCCTCAAAGCCCACCCCCTGGATTTTTTTTCTCCCAGCACCCCATAAAACCGGCATGGTGGTGCACACCTGTAACCCCAGCACTCAGGAGGTGAAAACAGATGGGCCAGAAAGTAGTTAACACCTTCAGCCACATAGTGAGCTCAAGACTAACGCTCTAAAAACCCAAACAAAACCAACCAGGCAAACGAACAAATTCTCCCTGAACAAACCAACCCTCCCTGGTGAGTTCTAATCTCAAATGTCCATGACAGTATTATGATTCCCTTCCGGGTGAGAAGTGACACACTTCCTCTAACAAGGCCACACCCACTCCAACAAAGCCACACCTCCTAACAGTGCCACTTCTTATGTGGTTGTGGGGGCCAGCTACATTCAAACTTCCACAGATGGCATTGGAAGATGGTGGGGCAGTCCTGGGATGATCTCTGGGTTCCTCTCGGGGTGGATTTAATCAAATTCCTTGTGTCTAGAGCTTCTGGCCCAAGCCCTGTCCTTTGCCCCCACCTTTCTCCTGCTGGTGCATAGCATTGGAGGAGCCTAAGAGCTGAAATGGCCAAACTCACGGGCTGTAGAGCATGGCCAATTTGGGCTCAAATCTTGGTTTTGACACTTTAGATGGTTGCAGGGGCTGGCATCCCAAACTCTCCTAATGCATGCTTCTCACCTGGAAGGGAATCATAATACTGTCTTGGACATTTGAGATTAGAACTCACCAGGGAGGGTTGGTTTGTTCAGGGAGAATTTGTTCGTTTGTCTGGTTGGTTTTGTTTGGGTTTTTAGAGCGTTAGTCTTGAGCTCACTATGTGGCTGAAGGTGTTAACTACTTTCTGGCCCATCTGTTTTCACCTCCTGAGTGCTGGGGTTACAGGTGTGCACCACCATGCCTGTTTTATGGGGTGCTGGGAGAAAAAAAATCCAGGGTTGTGTGTGTAGTAGATAAGCACTATACTGTGCTATATTCCCAGCCCTTAAATTTTCTTTGACGTTTATTTATTTAGTGTGTGTGAACATGTATGCCATCATGCACATGTGGAGAGCAGAGGATAACTTATGGGAGTCAATTCTCTCTTTCCACATGTGGGTTTTAAAGCTCACACTTGGACTGTCTGTCAGGCTTGGCACAAGGCAAACATCTTTACTCAGGGCACGCCCCTTTCCTCACTGAGGCGTCTTGCTAGACTTTAACAAAACAAAAAAAAGCAGGGTCTTGCCAGGGTCTTGCAGCTAGCTCAGGCTAGCCTGAACCTGTGGCACTCAAGAAATGGTCCTGCCCAGTCCCTAAGTGGCTGGCACTATAGGCCTATATCCAGCTTAGCTGAGGTTTTTGGGAACCCAACTCGGGTTCTCTGAGAGAGCAGCATGTACTCTTAACTGCTGAACCATCTCTCCAGCACACCTGGAGTTTATGGGGAGATGTTTGATTTCTGACTCAAGTTCTTTAGTGGTTATAAGATTATTCAGGTCCAACATGAGTCATTTCAGCCAGTGACATATTTCAAACAATGTGTCTCTTTCACATCTACAGTTTTATTATCATGAAAGTGTTCATAATATTCTTTTATTTTTGAGCCTGAAGCATCTATATATAGTTAAGCTTTCTTTTCATTTCTGATACTAAACTATTTTTCCTTTTTTTTTTTTTTTTTTTTTTTTTGGCCAGGCATGGTGGTGCACTCATTTATTCCCGGTGCTTGAGAGGCAGAGGCAGGCAGGACTCTGTGAGTTCGAGGCCAGCCTGGACTACACAGCAAGTTCCAGGACAGCGAGGGATACATAGTAAGACCCTGTCTCAAAAAAACCTAAAGACCCCCAAACAAAAAAATTTAAACTTTTTTTAGCCAGGTGGTGGTGGTGGTGGTGGTGGCGGCGGCGGCGGCGGCGGCGGCGGCGGCGGCGGCGGCGGCACACGCCTTTAATCCCAGCACTCAGGAGGCAGAGCCAGGCGGATCTCTGTGAGTTTGAGGCCAGCCTGGGCTACCAAGTGAGTTCCAGGAAAGGTGCAAAGCTACACAGAGAAACCCTGTCTCGAAAAACCAAAAAAAAAAAAAAAAAAAAAAAAAAATTTAAACTTTTTTCAACACACACTCGCTCTGTGTCTCATCTGTCTGTGTTTCTCACTTTATAGGCCTGGAATTCACTATGTGGCCCACGTAGGCCTTGAACTTCCTGCGACCTTCCTGTCTCGGTCTTCCAAGTGCTGGGATTGTGAGCACGAGCCACCACACACCCAGTTCATTTGTTCAGTTTGTGTTCTTTATTTCCATCCTGTTTATCCTGAGTTTATCTTGCTGTGAGTTCCCCAGCCTAAATTATTAACAGAGATTCTTAGCTCATTAATTTTCAATCTGTGTTTCTAAGATGAGCATTTAAGCCCATACATCTCCTCTTGGAGCCTGAAGAGATTAAAAATAAGAATAAGAATAAAAACGTGCCTGGTTCCAGATAGGCACTCAGTAATGTCACCATCATCACTGTCGTCATGCAGGGTTATCTGTGAGGGGACTCCCCAGCTCCCAGTGTTCTTGGCTCCGGGTGTGGCATGTGTTCAGCGGGGCCTCTGAGGACTTACTTATGGGCATCGGTTCTCTGCCCTTTGGGGTCTCCGGCAGGCTCTCTCTAGGTTAAGACAGGACACAGAGGGTGCCTTTTGCTCAGCTTGCTCCAGTACTTTACTTAAACCTCTTGGGATGGCTGGCAAGGCCATAGGCCCTTCGGGAAATGTGAATTCTAACCTGGAGGCCTGTGGTATGTCATATTTTCCAAAGATGGTGAGAATATATCTCCAGTCTTACTTGCTCTTCTAGAACTTGGTTCTTCAGCCACCAAGAGACGGGCCATAATTCCATTTTCCTGGGCTTTGGCAGGCTTGTGACTGATACCAGATCACATCGGGGTAAACCGTCCAAGGCCTTGCCATGAAAGGGTGGCTAAAACTCAGGGTTAGAGCTCCAAATATTCAGGGAGATGTGGGCACCCTGTGGCCGCCGTGTTGAAAGGAAGACAAGCCATATTGAGAAGCTACATAGAGCTGTCTGTCTGGAGTCCTAATCTCTCAACATTCCAACTCCCAACTTCTTTGTTTTGTTGTCTGTGTAGCTTTGGAGCCTGTCCTGGAACTCGCTCTGTAGACCAGGCTGGCCTTGAACTCACAGAGGTCCACCTGCCTCTACCTCCTGAGTGCTTGGATTAAAGATGTGCGCCACCACTTCCTGGCTCCAACTCCCAACTTTTAAATTCCCTTACTATTACTATTGTTATTAGCATTGGTGGTGGTACTGGGGACCGAGCCTTGGGCATCACATATGCTAGCCAGGCACTCTGCCACTGAGCTATGTCCCGAGCTGGACAATTTTTTTTTTTCAGTGCTGAGGGATTGAATCCAAGGCCTCACACATACAGAGCACATGCTCTACCACTGAGTCTGTATATAAATATATCAATTTTTTTTGAAACAGGGTCTTGTAGCCTAGGCTAGCCTCAAACTATAGCTCTTCCTGCCTCAGTGTCCCATGATTCTGTTTAGGGTAATGTGGCCCCTGTGAGGTATTTTTTTAGATAGAATTTAGTGTAGCCTAGGCTGGCCTTGAACTTGATATGTATAACCTTGATATTTTGATCCTCCTGCCCTACATCCTGGATGCTGGGATTACAGGTATATATAATTATGCCTCTGCCTCCACCTCCTGAGTGCTGGGATTGAAGGTGTGGGCCACCACCCAGAGTATGAAGAACCTTAATAAAGGCCGGGTCGCTCTTTCCAGGAAAGCCTATACCATGTCTTGGATGCGCACTATCTTTTCCCCAAACCACCTCTCACCTCTTTCCTTTCTAACATCCACGCTTAAATCTCTGTTCAAGTCTTTTCTTTCTTTCTTTCTTTTTTTCCCCAGAGCTGAGGACCGAACCCAGGGCCTTGCGCTTGCTAGGCAAGCGCTCTACCACTGAGCTAAATCCCGAACCCCCAAGCTTTTTCTTAATCAATTCTAACTCTGGGAGCTGCAGAAAGAGTTCCATTAGGAGGACTCGGGTTCATTCCCCATAACCCACTAAAAAGGCCGGTCCTGGTGGGATGCATGCTTGTAATCCCAGCACCTGGGACAGTAGACAGGAAGAACCCTGGGGCTTGCTGGCCATAGCCTAGTCAAAATCGATGAGCCTCAGGCCAATGAGAGACCCTTGTCTCAAAAAACAAGGTAGATAGCTAGATAGCTCCTGAAGAATGAAACCCAAGGTGACCTCTATGCCCTAGGTGCATACACACACACATACACACACAGTCAGGGGAGGATAAATTATAACATCACTTTAAAAAGTATCAGGTACATTTTACAGATGTGAAACAAGGTGTTTGGGATATCCTGGCAGTATGTTCTGCATATCAAATCCAAAGCTCATCCCATGAGAAGGGTGTCATGGCTGATCTTAGTTGTTAACTTGATACATCTGGGAAGAGACCTCTGTTGAGGAGTTGCCTTCATCAGATTGGCCTATGGACATGTGGGGGGGGGGGCATTTTCTTGATTGCTAATTAATGTAGGAGTGCCCGGCCCACTGTGGCAGTACCTCCTCTGGGCAGGTGAACCTGGGCAGTATAAGAAAGGCAGCTGGCTGGGTGGTGGTGGTGCACACCTTTAATCCCAGCACTCGGGAAGCAGAGGCAGGTGGATCTCTGTGAGTGTGAGTTCGGGGCCAGCCTGGTCTACAGAGTGAGTTCTAGGATAGCCAGAACTGTTTCACAGAGAAACCCTGTCTCGAGAGAAAAAAAAAAGAAGAAGGCGGCTGACTGTGAGCCGGGAAGCAGCATTCCTCTGTTGGTTTTTGCTTCAAGCTCCTGCCTTGACTCCCTTCAGTTATGGACTTTCCTAAACTTTAAGCCAGACCAAACACTTTCCCCCCCAAATCGCTTTTGGCCGTGGTGTTTACCACAGCAGGGAAGCTGGTACGAGGGCCTCTAGCTGTCTGTCTGTCTGTCTGCTTCCTGGGCGCTGAAGAGCTGCTGTCTCCACTTTCCCCTCTAGGCCTGACAGCCTGCAGGCCACCGTCCACGGTCCCTTCACGTAATGTGCTTCCTCCGAGGCGGTGTCCACTAGACCCACTGGCTATTCTGGAAGGCAGGAACAAACCATTTGCTGGTCTGCATTTTGATGGCATCTCTAGCAATGGCCATGCTGTCATCATCATCATCATTGTCGTCGTCGTCATCATCACCATTTCCTGCCGTACTGAGGTCTGAACCAAGGGCCTCCTCCGTTCTAGATGAGAGCATGACTGCTGACCTTTACCCTCCATCCCTATTTTGAGACGGTTTCATTGAATTGCCTAGGTTAGTCTTGAACTCACTTTGTTGCTAGTCTTGCTCCCTCCCTCCTTTCTCTCTCTTTTTCTTTCTCTCTCTTTCTTTTAAAAGGCAGGTCTCATGTAGTACAGGTTGGCATTAAACAATGTGGCTGAGGCTAGCCTTGATCTCCTCATCTTCCCTCCTATATCTGCTGATGGGTAGGGATTACAGCCTTTAGAGGCAAGTCCATCCCTGGTAGCCAGGTAGGTCTTGAACTTTTGTCTTCCTGCATAATTGGACTTTCAGGGCTGTGCCACCAGGCCTGGCTTGCATCACTTATTTTTTTTTTTAAGATTTATTTATTTGCCGGGCGGTGGTGGCGCACGCCTTTAATCCCAGCACTCGGGAGGCAGAGGCAGGCGGATCTCTGTGAGTTCGAGGCCAGCCTGGGCTACCAAGTGAGTTCCAGGAAAGGCGCAAAGCTACATAGAGAAACCCTGTCTCAAAAAAAAAAAAAAAAAAAAAAAAAAAAAAAAAAAAAAAAAAAAAAAGATTTATTTATTTTATGTGCACTGATGTTTTGCCTGCATGTAGATCTCTGTGAGGGTATCAGGTCCCCTGGAACTGGAGTTGCAGACAGCTGTGAGCTGCCATGTGGGTGCTGGGAATTGAACCCAGGTCCTCTGGAAGAGCAGCCTGATAATCCCTGAGCCATCTCTCCAGCCCATCATCACTTATTTTTAAGTTATCACCCAGGAAATTCAATTCCTACATTGCAACTTCGGAGGATCAGCAATTCTCAATAGTTATTGCAATATCCCATTTTTGCTTTTCTGGCCCTGGGGCCAATATCGACTTCCTGGATTACTAATTTTTTGGGTAATTTCATCTCCTTTTGATCCTCCAGTCCTTCCAACATGTTTGTTACCAATCCCTTGAATTCTGCTGTACCTATGGTGATACCCAGAGCAGTTTCTGGTTTTTCCTGATGACTATTTTACTTAACTTTAGAGAACTTCGCATGATCTGACCTTTACTGACTTCCAGCCTCCATGGTCAGATCATTCTCTGTCTTGCTCACGTTGTTGCATCCACACTTGTCTCCTTCTGTTCTAAAAATAGCTACATACTTCTCCTGCTTTGGGGGTCCTCACATCTGCGGTCCCCAGTGCTTAGAATACTTTTCTGTGATGCTCAGCGGTGTTTAGTCCTTCTGATGTCTCAGGTCTCTGCACAAACGTCAGTGTCATCGCCAAGCAGCCTCCCTTCCCGTACCACTTACCCAGCAGAAGCCCAGCACCCCCAGAGCCTCCTGTGTCCCCCACCCCGTGTCCTTACAGCACTTGTTCTAGCCTTCGTTTGCATCTTCGTCTCCTCAGATGCAAACGACACCAAAAGAGCAGTGAGCTTCGCCTCTTGCTGTATCCAGCACCTGGTCCAGAGCTGGTGCTTGTGACACGTTTTTGAGAGACTGGATGGAATGAATGGTCTGCAAGCGTCCCTCAGCCCTCAGATGGGCCTGGCACCACTGAGATGTTTGATATTGGAGACCACCAAGAGAGCATTCTTTCTGTCTCTCCGAAGGCAGAACTAACAAAGTTTGGATCCTGAGCTCCATTCTACCTTCAGAGAGGCCCCTCCTGGGCACTGGGTGGCCTCCCTGTGGCTCTGCCCTGTCTCTGGGCACATCCTAGTCAGCCTCCTCCTTTCCACGCTCCCAGCAGGCTGCAGGGCATTAATGATTCAAAGTGCAAACCTGCACGGGGCCAGTATCAATTAGGCTACACGCCCACCATGTGGGCAGCTCATTAATTCTAACCAGCCAGCACTTACAAGCTAGATTTTTCTCCATCTGCGTGCTGGATTTGATCACTACAAAGAAAACCAGTGAGATTGTTATAAAATTAATTTTTACTGATCATCACATTCTTATCACATAAAAACAGAAAATTCCTGTTATATAAACACTTAACCGAAATCATTGCTGTAATAACAAACTTAATCCAAAGAGACAGTGAAATGTACACTGTAATAGATATGACTGTAAAGACATTATTTTCCTCTTTCATGATGCTGGGGACCAAATAAGTGATAGGGCTTTATTTCAAACAAAGCAAAATAAGAATTCAGTTTATTGCTTCAGAACTGTTAGGAAATTAGGGCAAAGACTGGGGCGGGGGGTGTCTCTTGTGGGGCTGTGTGTCTCACTAGGGCATCTGCCTCCCGGCCTGGCCTTGAGAGGAACTTTTTGTGGATTTTAAAACTTCCTCCTCCGGATAGCAGGCTGGCTGAAGTAGACAGAGGAAGTAGAAACCTCTCAGAAACATTTCTGACCGGGCTGAGGGTGTAGCTCAGCGGTAGAGAACTTGCCTAGCATCAGGAGGCACTGGGTTCAGCCCCCTACAGACACAGACACACACATAGGCATGTGAGCACACAACTACACGTGCACGTGTGTGTGCACACAGAGAGACAGAGACAGAAAACATCAGGAACAGAATTGCCAACAATGCATTTGAGAGAAGGCTGACCATGGCTTACTAGAGAAAACGGCTCATCCCCGAACAGCCATTCTGTGCCTGTTGCTGGTTCATTGAGGTCATTATGTAGGATCTGAACTTCTTGTAAATAAGGTGAATCAGGCCTAATGACCTAGACCTGAAATTCCAGCTACTCTGGAGACTGAGATGGGAGGGTTGCTGGGTAGAGCTGGACTCTCTGCCTCTCCTCAGACCCCTCAAAAAGGGGTCATGCTTCCTTCACTGCCTGCTGGTACCTCTGTCCAGGCTAGCTAGCTTACGCCGCTCCCGCCTACACACTATCCCTCGGCTAAGTGCCTTCCCCACACCCATCTGAATCCTCTTCTGTCTAAGCAGGTTATGATGGTGCTCACCTGTCGTCCCAGCACCTGGGAGATGGGAGCAGAAAGATAGGAGTTCAAGGTCATCCTTGGTTACCTAGTAAATTTGAGGCCAGTCTGAGGCCCTGTCTTAAAAATAAAAGTATTACTAACTCTGTTCAAAAGCCATCCCAGAAGACCTCCCCACGGTCTCCTCTGGACTCCCCAAACTGGAAAATGCTTCATTTATAGAGTTGGGTAATTTCCCACAGGATTCTCCATCGAGGAGACCGAATTCTGGTTAACCCTAAAATGGCCTCAGCAAGAACACAAGATGGAGGAACCTCTGCATTGTCCTGCCCTGTCACACCATCACGCCATCCTCTCAACCCGAGGCAGGAAACTACCATGTGTTAGAACAAAGGAGACCCCTTAGCTAAAACCGGTGCCCTTGGTTTGGGCATTGTTTGTTATCACAGCTTAATCTAGCAGAAGCTGACTAGTGTATCTTTAAACAATTCTTTTAGACTTACTTAAATTTGAATTCATTTTGAATCTATGTATGCACACCATGTGAATGTCCACAGAGGTCAGAAGAAGCTATGGATCCCCTGGAACTGGGCTTAAGGATAGTGGGAACTGCCCTGTGGGTGCTGGGGATCAAACCTGGCTCCTCTACAGGAACATCAAGTGCCCTTAACCGCTGAGCCAGCTCTCCAGCCCTGACCATATATCTTTACTGAATTGCAAGTCCAGTTCCTTGATAGGGAGAATCACATTTCACACAGGATCTGTCTCTCACCCTTCATGAACATAGTCAACGCTTGGCCAAGAGCCTCAGTAACTGTTTACTGAGGGAACAAATGAAGACATGAGGCCAGCATTATTAAATGTTACTGCAGCAATCCCTCTTCACGTACAACTTGAGACACAATGAGATTTTACTGATGCCCTCTCACTGGGCAGTAGGTCAACTCTCGAAGAGCAGGGAATAAATATCCATTGTCTATCCCACATCTTTGTTTTGTTTGGAGAACTAGACGCTCATTCTGATGGGGCTGCCAATCCTAGCACCAGCCCCTTTGAGAGCAGGGTGGGCGTGTGATCTAGTTCTGTTTCCTCACAGTGTCTCATCCTCTGGACATGACTGGACTGTGATCGGACTGGAGATGAGACTATTTAGGGGCTGGAGAGTGGCTCAGCAGGTAAGGGCACAGGCTGCTCTTGCAGAGGACCCAGGTTCGATTCTCAGCACCCACATGGTGGTGGACAACCATCTGTACCTTGAGTTCCAGAAGATCTGTCATCTTCTTACAACTTGCTTGGGCACTACATGCATGTGATGCACAGACATACATGCATACATGCAGGCACACATACATCAAAAACAAAAAAAAACAAAAAACAAAAACAAAAAACAGACTAAGACCTAAACAGGAGTCGTCAGATCTCCCTTGAGAGAGTACAGACCAGACCAGGGGATGTCTACAAAGAGTTCTGAGTTGGATGTGGTGGCCCACACCTGAAATCCCAGCACCATGGAGGCGGAGGCAGGGGGATGGCTGTGAGTTTGAGGCCAGTCTGACCTACAGTGCTACATAGTGAGTTCAAACCCAGCCTGAGAAAGATATCGAGATTCTGTCTCAAAGAGACAAGGAAACAAATGAAGCGGTCGTGAGGGCCAGGGATGAAGTTCAGTGGCGGAGCGCTTGCCTGGCATGTGTGCGCCGTAGGTTTGATCCCACGTGCCAGTGGAAATCTCAGGAAAACACTTAACACTGCTCAGAACTTTCTGGAACCCCTTTAATGTGTGTGTGTGTGTGTGTGTGTGTGTGTGTGTGTGTGTGTTTTATTTCTTTTACGTGTATGAAGGTTTCACCTGCAAGTTTGCACGCGCACACATGTCTGGTACCCACAGAGGTCTGCAGTCGGGGACAGATCCCTTGGAATGAGAGTTACAGATGGTTGTGAGCCACCATGTGGGTTCTGGGACCCAAACCCAGGTCCTCTGAAAGAGCAGCAAGTGCTCCTAACACTGAGCCGTGTCTCCAGCCCCTCAGTTAACAGGTTTATTTCCCCGCTCCTCACAACGGCCTCACGTTGAAGGCAGACTCCATTTGACGGGTGCACTCTTACCTTACCGGTGCCTGTTCTACTCACCTGTCTGTGGTGTGCTCACGTGACCTGTCTTCCCAGCTCTACACTTATCAACGGACAACTGCTCTGTGAAACACGCTCAAGAACATACGAACAGCCTGGCGTGTTGGTATATACCTGTATCCCAGCAATCAGGAGGAAGAAACAGGAATAGCTGCAGTTCAAAGCCATCCTTGGCTATACAGAGAGTTCCAGTCCAGCCTGGGCTATATTAGACTCTACCTCAAAAAAAATTGACAAAAACAGAACATACAAACATTCCCTAACACCCCAGCTTTAAAACACAAATGACTGTCGGGTGGCGGTGGTGCACGCCTTTAATCCCAGCACTCAGGAGACAGAGGCAGGCAGATCTCTGAGTTCGAGGCCAGCCTAGTCTACAGAGCGAGTTCCAGGACAGCCAGGACTATTACATAGAGAAACCCTGTTTTCCCCCCTGCTCCCCCCAAAAAAACCAAAACAAAAAACCCCCAAAGAAACCCACAAATGACTATAGTGCATGCCTTTAATCCCACTACTGGGGAGGCAGAAGCAGAAGCATCTCTGTGAGTTCAAGGCCAGCGTGGTCTACATAGCCAGTTCTAGGGCAGCCAGAGCTATATAGGGAGACCCTGTCTCAAGCAGAACAAACCCCACAAGTGGTCCTCCCATAATCCAATATCCCCTGTAAGGTCGCCCCTTTTTTCTGTCCCTTTTCTTCTTGAGAGGGTTTTGCAGTCATTACCTTCACTTCCTCCCTCATGTCCCTTCTCTGCCTCTCCAGCTGGGCTTCCTGTGCTGCCAGGTTCAAAGGCCGTCTCAGCCTGCTTGACTGTGGCTTCCTCTTTGATGTGGTTCGTTTTGGTTTCCAGACATCATAGTCTGCTGGTTTTCCGCCTTACCAGCCACTTCCCCGTGCTGGTTCCTCTTCTGCTAAACCACAACCACTAAATACCGGAAGGCAGCTGTTCCGACCACTGCACCATCACTGCTACACCTCAAACCACCGGAGCCTTCCGTTCCCGAACCACTTCCAGTCCCACAGTGTTCCCTGTTGCTTCTACCGTACTGCAGCCTTCATATGTGGTCGTCAGGTGCTCTGACACTCATTAGATCTTCAGTCTTTTTTATTTTTTTGACAGGGTCTCTTTCTATAGCTCACACTGACAGGAGGGTCATGGTCAAGACCAGCCTTGTCCCTATAATAGATTTACGGTCAGCCTAGCATGCATGAGAGCCAGTCTCTGTAAAAAGAACAGAGCGGAAGAAAACGATATAGAAAATTGCAGGTTCCAGCCTGGCCTGAGCTACGTAGTGAGCTCCTCCCTCTGCCCCCATCTCAAAGAAAAGAAGAAGAAAGTGGCCATCGGAAGGACTCTGGGGGTAGAGGCGCTTGCAGCCAAGCCTGATAATCAGGGTCCAATCCCAGAGAGCTACATGGTGGAGGGAAAGGACTCCCCAAAGCTGTCTTCCTTTGTCCCCGTCACAAAGCATCTGAGGCCTGGCAAGATGGCTCAGTGGGTCAGGGCACTTGTCTGTTGCCAAGTCTGACAACCTGAGGTCAATCCCTGGGACCCACATAGAGGAAGAAAGAACTGACGCCCATAAATTGTTCTCTGACCTCTACTGACACACATGTCCACACACATACACATAAACACACAATATAAACAAACAACAAATAAATAAATAGAAACATTTTTTATTAAAAAAATACCCACAGAGTATCTCCAAAAACAAAAGAAGGGTTGGGACTGGGGAAATGGCTTAGAGCACAAAAGAGCTTGCTTTCCAAGTATGAAGACCTGTGTTCAAATCCCCAGCACCCACATAAGCCCAGGATGGTTGTGCATACCAAACCAGTAATGCCAGCATTGGAGGATGGAAGCAGACAGATCCTTACAGCCCACTGACCACTCAGCCTCGCAGAAACAGCAAGCTTCGGGTTCAGTGAGAGACCCTGCCGCAAGCAATGATACGGAGAGAAATTTAGGAAGACATCCTAGGTCCCACTCTGGCTTCCTTATGAGCTCATCTTCATAACACACACACACACACACACACACACACACACACACACACACACACGCACGCACGAATGCACACACAGAGGATTGTATTTCATAGTTCAAGGGTACAGTCCATCGTAAAATGGAAGTCACAGCAGCAGAAGCTTGAGCCAGATGGTCACATTGTATCTGCAGTCAGGAAGCACACAGCAATGAATGCTCCCCGCGCTCCGCTCCCCCCCCCCCCCCGCCCCCAGCAAGACAGGGTTTCTCTGGGTAGTTTTGGTGCCTGTCCTGGAACTTCCTTTGTAGACCAGGCTGGCCTCGAACTCACAGAGATCCTCCTGCTTCTGCCTCCAAGTGCTGGGATTAAAGGCGGGCACCACCACTGCCTGGCAGTGCTCATCTCTTTATTCAGCCCGGGACCTCAGCTCATGGAATGCTGAAGACCACATCCAGGGTGGGTTTTCCCATCTTAATTAGCCTAAGCTAGATAATGCCTTACAGACCCACTCATACCATAGGATCGTTTAATAGGTCCTCTTAAATTGACAGTCAGTATTAATTGGCACAAACCTAACCCTTGTCAATTTGATATTCAGACACATCACTTACTTTTTGTTTGTTTGTTTGAGACAAGATTTCACTAAGACAGTTCCCAGCTGGAACTCACTATGTAGACCAGGCTAGCCTCAAACTCAGAGATCTGCCTGCCTCTGCCTCCTGAGTGCTGGGATTAAATGTGTGTGCCTCCATGCTAGGCTTGTGGTTTTTTGTTCATTTGTTTGTTTTGTTTCTTTATGTTGTTGTTTTTGTTAATTTTTAAATTTTATTTTATTTTTATGTGCATGGGTGTTTTGCCTACATGTATGTCTGGGCACCATGTGTATGCCTGGTGCCTAGAGGCCAAAAGAGAGCATCAGATCCCCTGGAACTGGAGTTACAGACAATTATGAGTCACCACGTGGGTGCTAGGAATCAAGGCGGGTCCTCTGGAAGAGCAGCCTGTGGTCTTAATGGCTAAGCCATCTCCTTAACCCATCTTTTTGTTTTTGGGGTTTTTGGTTTTTGTTTTGTTTTGTTTTGTTTTTTAGACAGCATTTCACTATGAAGACCTGGCTATCCTATAACTCACTGTGTAGACCAGACTGGTCTCAAGCTCACAGAAATCTACCTTCCTCTGCCTCTTAGGTACTAGGATTAAAGTCCTATACCACCAAGCCTTGCAAAAGAGAATTTTTATTATGTTATTTTATTGTGTGCTTGGACACACATGCCACGGTGTGCAAATGGAGGTTGGAAGACAACTTGCAAGAATAAATCCTCTCCTTCCACCACGTAGTCCTGGGAGGGAGCTCAGGGGGTCAGGCTTGCTGGCAAGCACCATTAGCCACTGGGCCATTTCTTTGGCCCAAACATATAAACTTTTAAGCCATCACTTTCTTCTCTTTGTGCCCATATGCTCCTGTCCATCTTAGAATGCAAAATACATTTAGTCTAACTTCTAGAAGACCCATGCCCCGTGAGCTTTCACAGTCCCATCACTGTTTAAAAATGTAAGTATAGCCAGGTGCAGTTGTTCACGTACTTAATCCCAGCCCTCAGGAGGCAGAGGCAGGAGGATCTCTGTGAGTTCGAGGCCAGATGAACAAATTTCATAGTTGCAATATTTAATAGCACAGAACAAACGTTCCCTTTCCAAAAGAGGAGGGATGGGAGCCTAGCAGATAACGATGGGATCAAAGAGAAACTGAAACCCAGTAGGAAGTGCGAACACCAAATCCTGCAGCTCCATGTCTGGCGTCTGGAGTACGGAGGGAATCGTCTGGGCTCCGAAGGGCTTAGCCCTGGCTTTGCAGATCTGCTGCCTGCGGCACACATCGTCTCTCTCGAGCCAGCTCTGCTCTGTGCCTGCAGCTTTCCTTGGCAGATGTCTCATGGTCCTGGCATCTCCAACATCCCGAGATCCCCATTGCAACTTGGGATTTGTCTTCGTAGCTTCATGCAGTGGCCTCTAAGGGCCACATTGAAAGGACTCCAACCCTGCCACACATTGCCTGGCCCAGCAGCTATCTGAAACCATGAAGCCAAACTCCTTGGCCCCCTCAATCTTTGTTTTTTTTTTTTTTTTTTTGTTTGTTTTGTTTTTTGTTGTTGTTGCTGTTTTTTTCCCCTAGACAGGGTTTCTCTGTGTAGCTTTGTGCCTTTCCTGGAGCTCACTTGATAGCCCAGGCTGGCCTTGAACTCACAGAGATCCGCCTGGCTCTGCCTCCCAAGTGCTGGGATTAATGGCGTACCCCACCACCTCCCAGCTCAATCTTTTTTTTTAAGTCTTT
The DNA here is from genome assembly GCF_049852395.1 of Peromyscus maniculatus bairdii. NCBI lineage: Eukaryota > Metazoa > Chordata > Mammalia > Rodentia > Cricetidae > Peromyscus > Peromyscus maniculatus. The sequence continues at coordinate 24,989,845 of NC_134870.1, forward strand.
TTTTTTTTTTTAATTTTTACTTCATGTGCATTGGTGTTTTGCCTGCATATATGTCTGTGTGAAGGTGTCAGATTCCCTGGAACTGGAGTTAGTTTGTGAGCTGTCACGTGGGTGCTGGGAATTGAACCTGGGTCCCCTGGAGGAGCAGCCAGTGCTCTTAACCGCTGAGCCGTCTCTCCAGCCTCAACCCCCTCAATCCTGCATCCTTCATGCCTGCAAAATGAGTTCCACCACGTGGATGACATTGCCAAGTTCTGCTACCAGCTTAGCATGGGCCACAGCTGTCCTTTAGAGGGAGATACTGAAGCCTGAGTGATTCCCTGGGCTATCCCTACAGAAACTTGGAATAAGACACTGCAGAAGTGCAGTATGAAACCTAAGGAGCCAGTTCCTGCCAGACACGGCCTGACATTGTTTCTGCCTGTTTGCTGTGCTGGTGTGGCAGAGGGCTCTTAGAAAAAGACCCCAGCAGAAGCATCTACACATATGAACAGGCCTGGAAGACAGAAGCTGCTGGCGTGGGACAAGGAGTGTAGGGGCATGGATGGATAGAAGGCCCCTGAGGACCAGAGCTTGGAAAGCAGCGAATTATCCCTAAGTTCACTTTGGGACAGGGTAACAGCAACCTGTGATTCTATGAATAGGGGATAAGGGCGCTTTAGTGAAAGTCCTACATCCTGGTCTTGTAGCAGTAGCGCCTGCGTTACCACTAACCGTTCACCATGTCTGAGCGAAGGGCTGCGGATTAAAAAATAGAGACAAGAGACAGCGAGTCATTCGTACGTTTGGATGTCGAATGCCGTTTATTGAAAGAGGGAGGAAACCTTAAATACAGGCTTACAACACAAATGGAGGATCCCCTGAGGGCAGAAGTTCGCTACCAATGGTCTACATTCTAGACCCAAAGTTCTGCATTCTTGCATCTAAGTTGTTTACACCAAATACAGGATGCACCTAAGTTGTTTACATCACAAGCAGGATGTAGGAACAAAGAACCTCCGGTAAGCTCTCCGATGATCCTAAGCCGAGAAGGACACCGGCAGGGAATCTGAATAGGAAGGACACCTGGTCAGGCAAGCAAGGCAGCAGCCACTCACAGTCGGGGGTCAGGGCCCATGGCGCCCACAGGTCCCCCCTTTTTATTAAATGAGCTTCTGACTTAGGTTGCGTGGGACCAGCAGACCACCTTACCCGTCATAGAGACACTTGCCCAGGCCACACAAGTGCTCTGTCTTAGGTTGGAGGCAGCGGCCCAAGCATTACCCGTCTCTGAATACTCATTATCATACAGACTCAACCATGTGAGCTGTAGAGTGACTGCCGCCAAAGATCTCAAAGTGGCACTGGGCTTGCAATCTGTGCGACACAGAAAAGACCAGCAGGAGTCCTAACCCACCCATAGCCAGAGGGCTACAGGCAATTGAACCATTCCCTATTTAAACGAGCCTTACCGCAAATAGGAGTCCTGTAAGGTGGTATCCTGAGCAAATGGAACTTGAGTTTTAAATAATTTACAACTTACAAAGCCAATTATAATGTATAAAAGTGGAATTAAATTTATCATGCCCAATAAGAAGAAAGATTAACTAACTGTGGTAGCTACTTTTGCTGCCAGGGTCTCCATTGTGCTAGCTGTAGTAATCAATTATGAAATAGCAATCCCAGAAACAATAGCAGCAGTGGCAACAGCGATGTCAGAGTCTCTTCTGGAGCGTGTGAGCATCATCTGTGTCTAGCTGCCACGGTCCACTGGTATGGACACGGCTCCAGGAACACGAACCACCAAGGCCCATTTTTCTTGATCCCAGCACTACTTAGGCTGGCAGGTCTGCAAGAGAACAACTGAGAAACATAAAGAAAACAGAAAACAAAAACAGCAAACAAGGAGCAGAACTAATGGCCTCAGTAATGGCTACATTCAGGCTCACAAATTTTGAGGTATCTTCAAAAAGGCTAGATGAATTTCAGGAGGCAAATAAATGTTGCACAGAGCCATTCCTGAAAAGTAGGTACTACACCAGCTTGAGGGGGGTTGCAAAATGCGAAAAGCTTAGCTGGCATGCTACTGTTAGCAAATGAAGTTCATTGACCTTCAGAGTTATCCTTAATCTCCAAGGTGTGATACATTCTCAATGTTTTTTGAAAAAAGTTACCATACATTACCTTCTGAAGAATCCAACCATATGGCTACAGTTCCTAGGCTTACAATAATGTTTGCCAAGGCTGGCCATATTGGGCTCTCAATCCCCATTGGCATCAGAAGGGGAGAGTTTTTTACGAAGGCCCAATAGGTCTCTGCCATGTTGGGATTCAGCAGCAGCCACAGAGCGTACACAGCGTTCAGGAACCCACAGAGGAATTTCATTGTCCTGCGGAAAGACACAAACAGATCCCCGGGCCCACACCAACACTGGATCGGGTCCCCTCCAAGTGCCAGTAGAAAGATCTTTCCATCGCACCAGAGGATGATTTGCAACAGGAGCCCTCCAGTGCTTATCTGCAGCAGATACTCCAGCAGAATCCACCGATAAAAAATTTAAAATATATAAAACAAGGGAAAGAATAGAATGTGGAGAGGAGAGATGAGCCCCTAACTCCCCCCTTTTTACTTTAGCAATATAAGTTTTTAAGGTACGATGGCAGCGTTCTACTATAGCCTGCCCTTGAGGATTATAAGGAATACCAGTCTTATTAACAATAGAAAAATCTTGGCAGAATTTTGAAAATCCCGTACTACTGTAGGCAGGACCATTATCAGTCTTTATGCATTTTGGCACTCCCATGTAAGCAAAAGCATGAAGACAATGATTCTTTACATCCTTAACCTTTTCCCCTGAATGGACAGAAGCAAAAATTAGAGAAGAATATGTATCAATAGACACATGGACATGTTGTAATTTTCCAAAGGAAGGCACGTGTGTGACGTCCATCTGCCACACATGATTAGGTAAAAGTCCTCGAGGATTAACTCCCAAATGAGGAACAGGTAAAAATTCCACACAAGTAGGGCATGATTTAACTATCTGGATGGCTTGTTCCCGGGTTATGCCTGTATGATAACGGAGAGATCCAGCATTAAGATGATAACGCTGATGCAACTGAGTAGCCTTATCAAAGGCAGAACAGACTAATGTGACAGCCATACGAGTAATGGCGTCAGCCCTCTGATTACCTTCACTTAGAGGTCCAGGCAATTGAGTATGAGCTCTGATGTGGCCCACATAAAGGTTATGAGAGCGAGACCATATAAGTCCTTGCACTTGCAATAAGTATTCATGAATGGAAGAAATGGATGGTATGTAGGCTGTTGTTTCCAAAGGCATAATGGCATGTGCCACATATTGACTATCGGTATAAATATTTACACTCTCATTAGAAAACATCTGTAAAGCAAGCAACAGCGCCTGTACCTCTGCCACCTGGGCAGAAGTGCCCTGGACTTTTATTCTCTTTACTATGTTACCAGAAACCACCACAGCAAAACCACGTGAAGTGCCATCAGTAAATACCACACGGGCCTGAGGAATAGGAGTCATTTGTACTATCTTGGGAAATATAACAGGATGCAATTTAAAAAATTGACACACATCATTGGAGGGGTAGTGAGTATCAAACTGACCCTGCATGGAGCATGTCAATATGGCCCAATCATTATCATTAGCTTGCAACCATGCTACTTGAGACTGGGTGTATGGGGTCACCACAATATCTGGCTCCTTACCAAAAGTTTGAACACTGATCTTGATTCCCTTAAATATAATCTGAGCGACAGCTTGTGGATAAGGAGTGATGATTTTTGCTGGAGAAGCTGGGGAATGTACCCATAAAATAGGACCTGTTTGCCAGAACACTCCAGTAGGTGAATGAGTAAAACAAAATATCAAATACAATAAGGGAGAATTAAGATCTATATACTGTACGTGAGCCTGTTCCAGGGCCTCTTGCACACGTTGTAGGGCTACACGTCCTTCAGTTGTTAATTTACGGGGAGATGAAGGGTCAGGGTCGCCCTTTAAGACATCATACAAGGGGCGAAGCTGACCTGTTGGAATTTTTAAAGTGGGCCGAAGCCATTGAATATCTCCCAGAAAGGTTTGGAAATCATTAAGTGTGCGTAGCTGATCCATACGCAGAGTAATCTTTTGTGGGCGTATGCCCGTGCGTAACAATTCATGACCTAAATAATGATAGGGAAAAGATACCTGTACCTTTTCTGGGGCTATCTGTAAATTAGCCAAGCTAAGAACCTCTTGTAAATAAGAAAAGGCATCAAAAACAAGTTTTTTATCTTTAGCAGCCATTAATATATCATCCATATAGTGAATTATATAAACACCTGGAAAAGCTTTTCGAACTGGAGCTAGGGCCAAAGACACATAAATTTGACATATAGTAGGACTATTGGCCATTCCTTGAGGCAATACCACCCACTGATATCTCTGATAAGGTTCCTTAAGATTCTCTGAAGGAACACTGAAAGCAAAGCGAGGACTGTCCTCGGGATGCAAAGGAATGGTGAAGAAACAATCCCTCAAGTCAACCACAATTAACTGCCAATGCTTAGGAATTGCCACAGGGGCAGGCAGGCCAGGCTGTGTTGCTCCCATGAGAAGCATGGTTTTATTTACAGCTCTAAGATCCTGTAACAGCCTCCATATTCCTGATTTCTTTTTAATAACAAATATAGGTGAGTTCCAAGGTGAAGTGGAAGGAATGATATGTCCAGCATCTAACTGCTCCTTAACCAATGCATACGCAGCCTCCAATTTTTCCTTAGCAAGGGGCCACTGCTCCACCCATACAGGGTCATCACTCTTCCAAGTGATTTTTATCGGTTGTATTATTGAAGGCTGCTGTGCAGTGACCCCTACGGAAAAGATCCTAATCCTCTAGTATCGCCAGGACCCCTAGTGACACAGTTTTTGTCTGCCGCAGGGAGCGGGTCTCCTTGCAACATTTTCCCTAAGCCTTTGCCCGGGCAGTAGCCCTGACTCTTCAGCATCTGTTGTACAGGCTGTGTAGTAAGCACCGCTCCCATGCCATCCAACACATCCCGTCCCCACAAGTTCACTGGAATGTCAGGTAGCACAAAGGGTTGAAAAGTTCCTGCATGACCTTCCTCATCCTTCCAATTTAAAAGTAGCTTGCTCTGTAATGGCGACTGAGCTGTGCCGATACCTTGTAGGTGAGAGGTAGAATCTTTAAGGGGCCAAGCTTCGGGCCAATGTTTTAAAGAAATAACTGAAGTGTCAGCGCCAGTATCTAAAAGACCCTGAAAATTGTGATCATTAACTTTTAAATTTAGCATGGGTCTTTGTTCTAAGGTGGAAACCCAGCACGCTAGAGGGCCCGTAGAGCCAAATCCGCCCTCACCTCTGTGTGGTTTAAGAAAAGGATTATTAGTATGAAAGCGGGGCATCAAAAGCAGTTGTGCTATGCGAGCACCCTGGGGAATAATAGTCACCCCTTTACCAGCCTCAACCATGATTCTAATTTCCCCTTCAGAGTCTTCATCTATCACTCCTGGAATTACTCTAATACCTTGCATAAGAGCGCTACTCCTGCCCAGAATCAGTCCTAAAGACCCTGCAGGTAGTGGACCCATAACTCCAGTACCGAGAGCCTGGGGACCCATCTGAGGTGTTAATACTGTTCTGGTGGAGGAGCAGAGGTCCAATCCTGCGCTTCCAGGGGTGCCTCTGATAAGGTCTTGGACAAAAAGGGGTTCCTTCGAGGAACAAACTGGATGGGATGGTGGGAAACTGGGGATGGGACAGGTGTATCCAGGGCTCCGTACACCTGGCTTTGGGGGGTCCGGAGCGGACCCCGCTGCCCGTTTCCCGACGGCGGTAACCTATTTCCCTGAGCATCAGCCTTAGATCGGCACTCATTACTCCAGTGATGCCCCTTTTTACATCGCGGGCAAAGTCCCGGTGTCTTTGCCGTTGCTTGGGCTCCAGGACAATTTTTCTTAACATGACCTTGCTGGCCGCATCCAAAACAGGTTTTTGGGCGGTTTCCTCCAGAATTAATCCCCCTCATGGCTGAGGCCATTACCTGTCCCATGATGTGATGCCCATCTATATCTCTACATAGTTTAAGATAATCATTTAAGCTCTTATTTTTATGAGGCCTAATGGCCTCCTTGCAATATTTATTGGCATTTTCAAAGGCCAGTTGCTTTACTATGGGCATGGCTTGATCAACATCCCCAAACACTCTCCCTGCTAGTTGAAGCAGGCGATCTACAAATTCTGCAAATGGTTCTGACGGCCCTTGAATGACTTTAGATAGTTGTTCACCAGCAGCTTTATTAGGTAGCCCTTTCCACGCTCTGGTAGCGGCCACACTAATCTGTGCATAAACTGCAGGATCATACAAAATCTGTGCTTGTAAAGTGGCATACTGCCCTGAACCCGTGAGCATCTCAAGATTACGAGCCGGGAAGCCTGCAGCAGCATTTCTATTAGCTGTAGTTTGACAATGTTCTTGAAACTCACTCCTCCAAATTAAATAATCCCCCCCAGAGAGAGCGGCGCGACACAGCTGCATCCAATCGCTAGGGGTGCAATTTGAGGCAGAAAAAGATTCAAGTATAGCGATGGTAAAAGGAGCATGGGGCCCATATGACATCACAGCTTCCTTGAGCTGTTTGATGCTTTTAAAATCTAGAGGATTGTGCTCCCTTTGTCTCTGCCCTTGAGCATTTTGAGTCTCTATAACCGGGTAAGCAACTCCCCCCGTCAATCCCTCCATGGGTGCGGAAGGAAGGACCTCCGTGTTGCAAAAGTCAGGATTATAGGTTGGAGGTCTATCCTTGCGAGAAATCTGTGATTTCCCTCTTAGGCATCTAGCATCCTTTTCTGATCTGACTTCTACATCATCACCCTCTAAAGATGACTCTGCAGAATCGGAAGACGACTCTGCCGAATCAGAAACATCAGAAGTTTGAAGGGTTCTGAGAGCCTCCTCTATCTGAGACTCCTCCAACACAGTTTTAGCTTCATTTAAATGTTCTTGGACTTCAATATCATCACTAAGCAATGCATCCTTAACCAAGCGCCACAAAGAAAAAGTAGCTAAGGATACGGAATCAGGTCCTTCTTTATGCAAATATTTCTGTAAGTCAACCTTGACCTGTTCCCAATCTGGTATATTAAATCCTCCGGAGACCAGAAACCAAGGACTAGCATTCTGGAGGATTTGAACAAAATCTTTAGCCGTCTTGCTCTTAATGATAGTGCCTTGCCGCCTCAACAGTCCAATTAATTGTTCCTCGAGGAGCGACTGTGAGCTAGTAGCACCCATTCCAATCCACTCTTACCGTAAAATGCCGGCCGGCCTTCCAAGAGTGTCCGTCAGCTGGTCCTTTCTTTCTCAGATCTCGGTAGGAACCTCCATTTGTAGCAGTAGCGCCTGCGTTACCACTAACCGTTCACCATGTCTGAGCGAAGGGCTGCGGATTAAAAAATAGAGACAAGAGACAGCGAGTCATTCGTACGTTTGGATGTCGAATGCCGTTTATTGAAAGAGGGAGGAAACCTTAAATACAGGCTTACAACACAAATGGAGGATCCCCTGAGGGCAGAAGTTCGCTACCAATGGTCTACATTCTAGACCCAAAGTTCTGCATTCTTGCATCTAAGTTGTTTACACCAAATACAGGATGCACCTAAGTTGTTTACATCACAAGCAGGATGTAGGAACAAAGAACCTCCGGTAAGCTCTCCGATGATCCTAAGCCGAGAAGGACACCGGCAGGGAATCTGAATAGGAAGGACACCTGGTCAGGCAAGCAAGGCAGCAGCCACTCACAGTCGGGGGTCAGGGCCCATGGCGCCCACATGGTCTCTTGTCAAAGACAGGCCATTGGTGACAACAGTACAGTCAAGAACCTAGGTAAATGTTTGGAGGCTGAGTGAGGGTCTTGAGAGAGTCCTCCGGGACACATTGACAATAGAAACATTTAAGGCCACAGATTCCAGCCTCCAACACAGGTAGAGAAACCAAGATACAGGTCGGGAAGTGACTGACTCACGGTCTCACAGAAATGAGTGTTACAGCTGCCGCCCGGACACTTCTGAACCCTGAGGTCATGAGCCTGACGTTTCTTCCCACTTTTAATATCCAAAAGCGAGCACCGAACACAGGGCTGTGTTGCGCCTGGCTGCTGTGGGAAGTGGGCCTATGTTTTCGCCCTTGCACTGGGATGTCCCTGGAAAGCCAAGGTGGCGCCGTCAGAGCTGTGCATGGGGAGCATGCTCATTCCAGTCACACGCAGCCCACCTTCCAACGCAGAAGGGTGTTCCTCAAACCCTCCGGGCACAGCATCTTTGCCTGTGATTTTCTCTGATGATATCTTGTTTTGCCAACTAAATTAAGACTATGACAGAGAACAGAGACTACCTCTAGCAGTTTAGTTCAATTAAGATTTCACATCAACAAATTAAAATGCATCCTTACCGTCTGCAGAGTAAATCTGCCTGAGTTTAGGAGGAGGCTCTGACATTTGCTGTTCCAGCACCTAGAGGATATGAGCTGAGTGTCAAACAGGACTCACCCCGGTAGGGGTCTGTGTGAGGGGTTCAGAGTCAGGATTTGCATCCATAAGGTTTGCAGCCTTGGGGCCATGGCTTCCAAAGCATGAATGTGAGCCTTCGGCAATCTTCTGGTCATTGGTAAAATAACAAAACTAATAATGTGATCAAATTTTCCACGAGAAAATGGTTAATTCAAAGTAAAGAACCATAGAAAATACTTTGAAGTGTTTAATTTGTCAATCATTCTTCAAGAGACTAAGGATACAGCCGTGAACAAAACCGACACACTTCCCGCCCTCCCACAGCTTTAACTTTATGGGGGAGAGACAGGCAATAAACAAGACAGATGAGTGAAATGCGCAGTAAGTTAGAGGCAATAAGAGCAGTGGAGGGCAATAACGCAGGGAAAGAGGATGGGGGTGTGTGGACCGTAGGCGTCCGTGGCTTTAAAAAGGGTATCGGGGAAGACCTTGATGAGAAGGTGACCAGGAAGTCAGGACCTGGAAAAGAGGAGTGAGCCACAGGACAGGGCGGTGCTCTCAGCGGAGGAATGCTGAGGGGAAGGGTAGCGTGGGAGTGTGGGAGTGTGTGGATGGAGGAGGCCAGCTGGCTGGCGCCCGGATGAGCTGGAGGGAGAGGGGAACGTGAGGGAGGGGTGAAAGGGGGCAAGCGAGCGGAAGGATGTCCATTCTCTGAGTGAGCAAGGCACTAGTGCAGGGCTTGCCGCACGAAGAGACACCTTGACTCTTATCTTCATAGGGTGGCTGTGGCTGCTGTGTAGCGGGAGACGTCAGGAGGGAGCACCAGTGACTTTCCTTGCTGCCATGGTGACCGTACACGACAAAGTCAACCTAGGGAAGGGAAGGATTATTTCGGCAACTGGCTTCAGGGAATCCAGTCCATCGTGGCGGGGAAGGCTGGGTGGCAGGGTCATGAGGCTGGCAAGTTACTCCATGTCTGCATTCAGGACACAGAGACTGGCGAATGCTGGTGTGTTTTCCTTTTCGTCTGTTTACTCAGTCCAGGATTCCATCATGGTTGCATGCCTTCAGGGTCTGCCTTTCTTCCTTAAGGCTCTCTGGAAGCATCCACACAGACATGCCCAGAGGCATGTAAAATGAATGAATGAATAAAGAGGCATACAAAATAAATGAATAAATAAATGTTCAAAATTAATAATGTCATAGAAAATCCAACATGTAAGATCCAAAATGAAACTCTTTGGAATCTTCACAGAGATCCACCTGTTTCTGCCTCCTGAGTGCTGGGGTTAAAGGCGTGCGCCATCACTGCCCTGCTGGATGATCTATTCTTTCAAGGATGACAGGTAAAGGATATTTCTCTTCTCAGTAAATTAGGACTTAATGGGTTGCAAGTTTCATGTGCCCATAGCCTGCTGCAGATATGCGCCAACACATGGGTCAGCCCACACATGCAACAAAAAATGTCAATAAGGTTTCTTTATTATTATTTTTTTTCTCCCAAAGCAAGGTTTGTCTGTGTAGCCCTGGCTGTCCTGGAACTCTGTAGATCAGGCTGGCCTCGAACTCTTAGAGATCTACCTGTCCCTATTCCCGAGTGCTGCCACAGCCCCGCTAATTTCTTTTCTTTCTTTCTCTTTTCTTCTCTGTGATGTGATCTTATGTACCCCAATCCAGCCTCCGAACTGCTGTGTAACCAGGGATGGAAGCTGACCTTAAACTCTGAGCCTCTTTCCTCAGCCTCCCAAGTGTTGGGATTATGTGGGGGTGGGGGGCTGTAATGGGTTCTGGAGATCAAACCCAGGGCTCTGTGTGTGCTAGGCAAGTGCTCTACCAACCAAGCTGTTGTAAGGTTCCGGACATGGAAGTACTTGAGGAACTCGGAGGTCGTGTCTCGCCCCTTGTCCTTTTTCTCGTTTCCCTGTGGAGCGTTCTTCTCTAAGCTTGACTATGAATAGAATTCTGTGCCTCCCGTTCCTTCTATTTGAAGTGGATGAGTGAATACTTTTATTTCTGTCTCAGAAAAACCTGAGCTAAATTAAATTATTATTGTTATTTTTTTTTTACTTTTGTAATGCTCATTGATTTTCCTCTCACGGAACTTCAACATCCCTACTTTCTAAGCCTGAGCAGTTGATGCCATTTCCCAGCAAGGAGAAAAAAAAGCACCCAACATGAGCTTTGGACTTCCCGCTACTTCCAATTCTATTTAACCTGCTTGGTAATTTGCATAGATCTACATACGTTATGCAATCAGCCTGCTCTCTTCTCACATTTAAGCCTAAAATAATTTTGCTTTATGGTGTTTCCCTTATCTGCTGCCTTCTATATTTCTTTCTGGTCTTGAAATTTAGATTTTTTTTGTAAAAGGAATTGATGAAAGGCCAGCAAGGAAGAAGGAGACTGGGGAGCAGAATGGTGAGGTTGTCACAGGGATTCTTTTATTCATTCAGGAGCCACTTAGTGAGCACCTACTGTGTCCTGGGCCCTGAACCAAGTGCTGGGAGCAGGGAGTGAGCAAGCTAGACAGTTTTCACAGTCTAGTGAGGAAAACACACAGCAAACACGAGAAAGATGAGTTCTGATGCCAAGTAACTGTTGTAAGGAAAACACAGTTATTTGAAGAACATTTTTGTTTTGTTTTGTTTTCCCCTCACTGCAGACCCTTACTCTGTAGCCCAGGCTGAACTTGAACTCATGGCAATCCTCCTGCCTCAGCCTTCCAAGTACTGAGATTATAGGTGTGAGCCACCATGCCTGGCTGAAGACTCATTTGGATTGAGTGGTCTATAGGTCTCTCTGAGAAATGACACTTGGGCTGACATCTAGACAACAGGGAAACAGTCCTGTGACATGGGACAGAGCCCACTCCCAGTCAGTGAGAATAGCAAAGATGCCTCGAATGAGAGGGAGCTCAGAGGGCTTGAGGACCAGAAAGGAAGTGTGCCACTGAGGATGATTTTAGTGGAGAGAAAGAGAAGTCCCAGTTTAAAATGACATGATAAGGAGGAATTTTCTTACTGTACCTAAAAAAGCCCAGGGAAGGACTGGAGAAAAGCCTCCTTTGGCAAAACGCTTACAGCACGAACGTGAAGATCTGAGTTTGGAGTTTTAGCATCCAACAGGGGTGTACCTAGTGCCAGGGTTAGGGGGATGGAGACAGGGGGATTCCTAGAACTCGCTGGCCAGCCAGTCTAGCTAAATGAATATGCTCCAGGTTCAGTGAGGGACTCCGTCTCAAAAAATAAGATCGTGTGATCTAGGAAGACACTTGGACCTCTGGCTTCCACATGTGACTGCACACACATGCACAAACACACACACACACACACACACACACACACACACACACACACACACACCCATCCTCAACCCAACCCCACACGCAAAGAAGTCTAGGGATGTAGAGACAGGGTTCCAAGGTTGGTAAATGTTGCAAATCAACATCGTCCTAGGTGCAGAAGGATAGCAAGTGAGACAGGAGGATGGAAGGCCTCCGGCATGCCCATTCCCGAGCTGGGCCCTGCGGGAGAGAACCAACAGCCAGTCCTGGGGCTGTGCTGGGCATCAGAAGGACTTGAATATCTACAGAGCGTCACCGAAGAGCTGCTCCTTCTTTCTGATTTCAACAACAACAACAACAGCTTTGAGAGCAAATACTAGGCTTCACAACTGAAGCGAGGAAGGGCTGGGTCACACACAGGGTCAAGGTGGCCTGTGGAGGTCAGGGTGGCCACATCAGCAGCAGGAGGTCACAGAGAGGGGCTGAGAAAGCGAGGACTGATCCTAGGTCCTCGGAATGCAATCTTTTGGAACGGCCTAAATCTCCAGAGACCTCACCCGATTTGCACCAGAAACTCCCTCTAGCAACTCCTACCTTCGAGAACTCATCCCACCTCTGGGTGTGGAGTGATGGGGAACTGCTCAGCCAGCATCAGACACTCAGCGTCTGCTGAGAACACCGCTAAGGTCAATGTTACTTCTCGGCTTTATTATCTGCGGAATGATCTGCGTCCACAGTGATGGCGGCACACACGAGTGATGCCAGCACTTGGGAGGTGGAGGCTGTAGCATTAGTTCAAGGTCATCTCAGCTACACAGTGAGTTTGAGGCAAGTCTGGACTATGTGAGATCCTGTTTTTGTCTGTGTTCTTTAAAAGAGAGACACATACATACATACAATACCATCACTTCCCCCAACAGTCATTCAGGGATGTTGAAAGCACCAAAGGAGAGGGCATCTACATATCCCTGGAAAATCATTGCTGTTGTTGTTCGTCTTTCTTGAGAAACGAAGGAATGCACAGACACACATTCTCAGACACAGACATACACACATATGCAGACAGACACACGTACACTCACACACACATACACAGACATAGACACATATGCAGACAGACACACGTACACTCACACACACACATACACAGACATACACACATATGCAGACAGACACACACACACATACACAGACATACACACATATGCAGACAGACACACGTACACTCACACACACATACACAGAGATACACACATATGCAGGCAGACACACATACACTCACACACACATGCACAGACATAGACATACACACATATGCAGACAGACACACATATATACACTCACACAGAAATAGACATACACACATATGCAGACAGACACACATACACAGACATAGACACAAATACATACACATATTCAGATATAGATACACACATACAGATATAGATACTCAGACACATACACAGCAATAGATACACACACACACACACACACACATTTGCTTTGTTTGTTTTGGCCTTTTTTTCTTGTCTCATGTAGTCTAGCCTAGCCTTGAACTGTTTGCTGGCTAGTTTTTTTGTTTTTTTTTTTTTTTTTTAAGATTTATTTATTTATTATGTATACAGAAGAGGGTGCTAGATCTCATTACAGATGGTTGTGAGCCACCATGTGGTTGCTGGGAATTGAACTCAGGACCTCTGGAAGAGCAGTCAGTGCTCTTAACCTCTGAGCCATCTCTCCAGCCTCCTTGCTAGCTAGTTTTATGTCAACTTGACACAAGCTAGAGGCATCCAAAAGGAGGAGCCTCAATTGAGAAAATGCCTCCATAAGATCCAGCTGCAGGGCATTTTTGTTAGTGACTGAGCGGGAGGGGGCAGCCCATGGTGGGCGGTGCCATCTCTGGTTTGGTGGTGCTGGGTGCTATGAGAAAGCATGAGCAGGCCGTGATGAGCAAGCCAGCAAGCAGCACCCCTCCACGGTCTCTGTATCAGCTCCCGCCTTCAGGATCCTGGTCCTGCGTGAGTTCCCATCCTGACTTCCTTTGGTGATGAACTCTTATGTGAAATTGTGAGTGAAATAAACCCTTTCCTCCCTAGCTTGCTTTTGGTCATGGTGCTTCATCACGGTGATAGTAACCCTGACTAAGACAAATTCTGTCACCAAAGATGGCCTTGAACTCCTGCCTCTACTGCTCAGGTATTGAGGTGACAGGCATGAGCCAGCAGGCCTGGAACTCTCTGTTTTTAATTACTTTATTTTATTGGTTTGATTCTAGGGCCTGGCCAGGCTAAGCTTATGCTATGTCACTTAGCTATACCCTCAATGCAGAATTTCAGACTCACTCTTCCACTCCTTGGGAGGGATGCCTGACATTTTAAAAAGCTGTGCACTCTGAGGCGTGGGGACAGCAGCCTTGGTACCCTCTGGCCCTTGATTCTCAGACCTTTCTTCAGCAGACCCCCACCTCCCAGCAGCCTTCATGCCTCACATCAGATGTCCTTGGAAACAAGCGAGGTTGATGTTCCATAAAACGCAAGCTAGACTTGGCTGAGTTATCATCCTTTTTTTCCTGATAAAAAGAGGGGATGTATTTTCATTACTGGCAGAGCTTTTAGCTGCTGCGGACAATTAAGGCCTGGAAATGCAGCAGTCCATTTCATACTCAGAGAAGATCTGAGGAGGAATCTCACCAAAACCAGGCACTGGAGGAGCCAGAAATCTGGCCATGGTGCCCAACCATAAAATGCTACGGCATTTTTTGTGATACTGAGGTAAAGCAGTCCAGCTGTTTCCAGCTGCTCTCCTGGTGGGATGAGTCCACTGTTCCCAGGCCCGAGTTGGCCATCTGCTGCTTCCTGCCATCTCGTGAGCAGGCAGAGGAGGGACAATAGGAGCAGGCGTTTCCACCTAGCGTCACCTGTAAGATTTACACACTCTTTCTGGTCTTCACCATCTCCTGATTATCTCCCTTACCTATCCAACCAGACTTTATCTCCAGAACTGGAACTCTGAATCGGAGTCACTCATTCCCCAAAATATTCGATCAGCTAAAAAGCATGCCTGTGGAAGAACAACACCCCTGCCTCCTTTCTTCTTCCTATCTCTTTTGTTTCGTAAAAAAACAACAAACAAAAAAATTTTCGGGTCAGTGTGTTGGCACTGGCCTTTAATCCTAGCAACTGGGAAGGAGAGGCAGGCGGGTCTCTGTGAGTTTAAGGCTAGCCTGGTCTACATATCAAGGAGCTCCAGGCCAGTGAAGGCTAACATAGTGAGACCCTGTCTCAAAAAAATAATTTAAAAAAATGTATTATTATTTCCAGACAGTGGAGGAATATACATTTATACTAGCACTCAGGAGGTAGAAGCAGATGGATCTCTGGGTTCAAGGCCAGCCTGGTTAACAGAGTGAGTTCCAGGACAGCCAGGGCTACAAAGAGAAACTCTTTCTCAAAAAACAAAACAAACAAAATATATAGTAGTAGTAGTAGTTGTTGTTGTTATTATTATTATTATTATTATTATTATTATTATTATTATTATTGGGATGGAGAGATGGCTAAGCTGTTGTGAATGCTGGGCTCTCTCAGAGGACCCAAATTCAGTTCCTAGAATGCATGTTAGAAAGCTCAAAGCTGCCTGTACTTCAGCTCCGGGGAAACCAAGTCTCTCTTTTGACCTGATTGTGAGCATGTGCATGCACACCTGAGTGCTTACACACATGCACACACACAGGCACACACAAATAAGAATAAATCTTAGAGTTGTGTGTGCGTATGCACGCTCATGATATAATGTGTATGTGTGAGTGTGTGTGCCACAGTATTCTTCTAGAGGTTCTTTTGTTTCTTTCTTTCCAATGTGCATATATGTATGTGTATGTGGGTGGCTGTGTATGTGACTATAAGTGTGAGTGTGTGTGTCTGCCATCCAGAGGACAACCTTTGGGGTTATTCTTCAATCTCTGTCCCCATCGGTTTTTTAATTGTCTTGTTTTGTCCAGTTTTTGAAACAGGGTCTCTTGCTGGCCCAGTATGTTAGGCTAGCCGGCCACCAAGCTTCGAGGACCCACCTATCTCTGTTCTCCCATTGCTGGTATCACCAAGGCCACTCTGCCTAGTCTTTTAGGGTGCTGGAGTTGGGCTTGTGGAACTCAAGAGAGTCATGCTTACAATGTGGGTACCTGACTAATTGAGGCCTCTTCTCAGTCTCCCCGACCCACTCCTGCCCCAGACAGGGTTTCTCTGTGTAGCCCTGGCTGTCCTGGGTCTTGCTCTGTAGACCAAGCTAGCCTCAAACTCACAGAGATCCACCTGTCTCTGCCTCCTGAGTGCTGGAATTTAAATCCAGCCTGGCTTCCTTTCTTGCTTTGAAAATGATGAATTACAGCTGTGATTTCCAGCTCCTAGGCGGTGATTCTCAACCTTCCTAATGCTGCAAACCTTTAACACAGTTCCTCATGTTGTGCTGACCCCTAACCACAAAATCATTTTCACTGCTACTTCATAGCTATAATTTCGCTGCTGTTATGGATTGTAATGTAAATATCTGTGTTTTCCAGTGATCTTAGGTGACCCCTGTGAAAGGGTCATTCGACTCCCAAAGGGGTGGAGATGCACAGGTTGAGTGAGAACCTCTGTTCTAGAGGCTGAGACTAGATGGCCATCTCTCACCCTCCCTGCCCTAATTCACCCCGGGCTAGGGAAGTTGTAATTGAAAGGTTATTGGAAGCAACAAGTTTGTATATGGCGTGACTTATAAGTTGCAATCTGCCTTCTCCAAAGAGCAACTGGGGGCAAGAATGGCCTGCATCTCCTCTCATGAACACAGGGATGGGCACAGAGTCAGCTTCTGATGCTTGATGAATGAAAGAATGAGTGAATGAAGGCATGTCTGTGTTGGTTTGTCGCTGTTCTCTTGAATGCCCATAGCTCCTCTTATCACAACCTAGAAAGTGGAAAGGACTTAAGAGTCGCCAACTGAGTGAGGGTCAGTGGAGGATTGCAATCTGCTACATTATTGCATTTTACCCTTTCAACCACTTAAGCTCTGGTTCCCTCCTGTTTACTGTTAGAAGTGACTCCAAATCAGCTGTGAGCCTTCTCTCCCCTTGAGGGGGTCGGGAGAGGGCTGGGGCGGTTGTCTGAGTTTATTATCTTCTCCATTACTCAGACGTGTTCCCCTGAGTATGCGCATGATTTTAGTTTAATGCAGTTATTTGTATTAGGCGAGGCTCCAGCTCCGCTTAGGCCAGAGTGGGAGGGTCGGGGAGCCAGGGGAGAGCTGATGGAAAAATAAATACCCTGAAGGTTCATGAAGATCTGACCACGGCTTTAATATGAATCAAATTTGTCTAATCTGCTCTCCCCCAGTCAGCATTTCTGCTAGAAATAATTTGTAATTATCAAACTCCACTTAGGCCAAAAGACTCCTTGCATAGGACTTTGATATCATTAGCAAAAGTTTGGGAATAGAATTTGCATGGCTCTAGGCCTCCCTGCCAGTGACATTCCTGGAGAAAGCACCTTGTCCTTCCTGGCAAAAGAAAACCCAAGGGCATACAGGATCTGGGAACCAGACTTCCAAGTCACCGGGGCTGCTGCTCCAGGCTGGCCCAAGCAAAGGTGCTTTCCTGGAATCACGAGGCTGAGAGATTCCCCATCTCAGCTTTTCGGAGCTGAGAGTCAGGGAGTGGCCAGAGAGGGACGGGGCCACGTGCATGCTGACCAGCGGCTCCCAGCACTGCCACAGAGCTGCTCCTTCCTAACTGCCCAGCACCGTGCGAGTCACAGAGGTGACCTTGGTGGCGTCAGTATTCTGCAGACCTCAGTGCAGTTTAGTCAAAGCCCTAGTTGAAGAAAAAGGTTAAAGCTGGACAGTGGTGGCACACACCAGTGCTTGGTGACAGAGGGGACTCCACAAACGAGAAACAAAAGCGATTGGAGCCAGAACAGGAGGGATGAGGCCACAAATAGACGAACCAAAGGAATGAAGCCGGACACGAAAGACCACAGAGAGCTGGACATGGTGGCGCACGCCTTTAACCCCAGCACTCGGGAGGCAGAGGCAGGTGGATCTCTGTGGGTTTGAGGCCAGTCTGGTCTACAGACCATGACTGTTTCACAGAGGAATCCTGTCTCAGAAAACGGAACAAAGAAACAAACAAAAAGACTACATGGAATAAAATGTCATTGGCAGGAATGTCCAGAAGAGGTGGTCCAAAGAGACAGCACGACATTGACATTGGTGATTGTCAGACTGGGGGCAGTAGGGACACTGGGTGACTGCCAGCGACACAGGGTTTCTCCCTGGACTCGGGTGATGGCTGCACAGTCCACACTGTACTTTTCGGAGACAGGGTTTCTCCGTGTGTAGCCAGAGGCATGCGCCACCACCGCCCTGCCTACATATACATTTCAGAATGGTGACTACTCTGCCTTGGGAATTCTCTCTCATCCGAAAAGGTAATTTGGGATGAGCAGTCCAGTTTTCCTTCAGACTCAGCCTGTAGAGCAGATGATTTTCTGGAAGCAGAGCCTTTCCCACTGACTGGCCAAACCCAACAGCTACTACCTTGTAGCAGTAGCGCCTGCGTTACCACTAACCGTTCACCATGTCTGAGCGAAGGGCTGCGGATTAAAAAAATAGAGACAAGAGACAGCGAGTCATTCGTACGTTTGGATGTCGAATGCCGTTTATTGCAAGAGGGAAGAAACCTTAAATACAGGCTTACAACACAAATGGAGGATCCCCTGAGGGCAGAAGTTCGCTACCAATGGTCTACATTCTAGACCCAAAGTTCTGCATTCTTGCATCTAAGTTGTTTACACCAAATACAGGATGCACCTAAGTTGTTTACATCACAAGCAGGATGTAGGAACAAAGAACCTCCGGTAAGCTCTCCGATGATCCTAAGCCGAGAAGGACACCGGCAGGGAATCTGAATAGGAAGGACACCTGGTCAGGCAAGCAAGGCAGCAGCCACTCACAGTCGGGGGTCAGGGCCCATGGCGCCCACAGGTCCCCCCTTTTTATTAAATGAGCTTCTGACTTAGGTTGCGTGGGACCAGCAGACCACCTTACCCGTCATAGAGACACTTGCCCAGGCCACACAAGTGCTCTGTCTTAGGTTGGAGGCAGCGGCCCAAGCATTACCCGTCTCTGAATACTCATTATCATACAGACTCAACCATGTGAGCTGTAGAGTGACTGCCGCCAAAGATCTCAAAGTGGCACTGGGCTTGCAATCTGTGCGACACAGAAAAGACCAGCAGAAGTCCTAACCCACCCATAGCCAGAGGGCTACAGGCAATTGAGCCATTCCCTATTTAAACGAGCCTTACCGCAAATAGGAGTCCTGTAAGGTGGTATCCTGAGCAAATGGAACTTGAGTTTAAATAATTTACAACTTACAAAGCCAATTATAATGTATAAAAGTGGAATTAAATTTATCATGCCCAATAAGAAGAAAGATTAACTAACTGTGGTAGCTACTTTTGCTGCCAGGGTCTCCATTGTGCTAGCTGTAGTAACCAATTATGAAATAGCAATCCCAGAAACAATAGCAGCAGTGGCAACAGCGATGTCAGAGTCTCTTCTGGAGCGTGTGAGCATCATCTGTGTCTAGCTGCCACGGTCCACTGGCATGGACACGGCTCCAGGAACACGAACCACCAAGGCCCATTTTTCTTGATCCCAGCACTACTTAGGCTGGCAGGTCTGCAAGAGAACAACTGAGAAACATAAAGAAAACAGAAAACAAAAACAGCAAACAAGGAGCAGAACTAATGGCCTCAATAATGGCTACATTCAGGCTCACAAATTTTGAGGTATCTTCAAAAAGGCTAGATGAATTTCAGGAGGCAAATAAATGTTGCACAGAGCCATTCCTGAAAAGTAGGTACTACACCAGCTTGAGGGGGGTTGAGAAATGCAAAAGGCTTAGCTGGCATGCTACTGTTAGCAAATGAAGTTCATTGACCTTCAGAGTTATCCTTGATCTCCAAGGTGTGATACATTCTCAATGTTTTTTGAAAAAAGTTACCATACATTACCTTCTGAGGAATCCAACCACATGGCTACAGTTCCTAGGCTTAGAATAATGTTTGCCAAGGCTGGCTGTATTGGGCTCTCAATCCCCATTGGCATCAGAAGGGGAGAGTTTTTTTACGAAGGCCCAATAGGTCTCTGCCATGTTGGGATTCAGCAGCAGCCACAGAGCGTACACAGCGTTCAGGAACCCACAGAGGAATTTCATTGTCCTGTGGAAAGACACAAACAAATCCCCGGGCCCACACCAACACTGGATCGGGTCCCCTCCAAGTGCCAGTAGAAAGATCTTTCCATCGCACCAGAGGATGATTTGCAACAGGAGCCCTCCAGTGCTTATCTGCAGCAGATACTCCAGCAGAATCCACCGATAAAAAATTTAAAATATATAAAACAAGGGAAAGAATAGAATGTGGAGAGGAGAGATGAACCCCTAACTCCCCCCTTTTTACTTTAGCAATATAAGTTTTTAAGGTACGATGGCAGCGTTCTACTATAGCCTGCCCTTGAGGATTATAAGGAATACCAGTCTTATTAACAATAGAAAAATCTTGGCAGAATTTTGAAAATCCCGTACTACTGTAGGCAGGACCATTATCAGTCTTTATGCATTTTGGCACTCCCATGTAAGCAAAAGCATGAAGACAATGATTCTTTACATCCTTAACCTTTTCCCCTGAATGGACAGAAGCAAAAATTAGAGAAGAATATGTATCAATAGACACATGGACATATTGTAATTTTCCAAAGGAAGGCACGTGTGTGACGTCCATCTGCCACACATGATTAGGTAAAAGTCCTCGAGGATTAACTCCCAAATGAGGAACAGGTAAAAATTCCACACAACTAGGGCATGATTTAACTATCTGGATGGCTTGTTCCCGGGTTATGTCTGTATGATAACGGAGAGATCCAGCATTAAGATGATAACGCTGATGCAACTGAGTAGCCTTATCAAAGGCAGAACAGACTAATGTGACAGCCATACGAGTAATGGCGTCAGCCCTCTGATTACCTTCACTTAGAGGTCCAGGCAATTGAGTATGAGCTCTGATGTGGCCCACATAAAGGTTATGAGAGCGAGACCATATAAGTCCTTGCACTTGCAATAAGTATTCATGAATGGAAGAAATGGATGGTATGTAGGCTGTTGTTTCCAAAGGCATAATGGCATGTGCCACATATTGACTATCGGTATAAATATTTACACTCTCATCAGAAAACATCTGTAAAGCAAGCAACAGCGCCTGTACCTCTGCCACCTGGGCAGAAGTGCCCTGGACTTTTATTCTCTTTACTATGTTACCAGAAACCACCACAGCAAAACCACGTGAAGTGCCATCAGTAAATACCACACGGGCCTGAGGAATAGGAGTCATCTGTACTATCTTGGGAAATATAACAGGATGCAATTTAAAAAAATTGACACACATCATTGGAGGGGTAGTGAGTATCAAACTGACCCTGCATGGAGCATGTCAATATGGCCCAATCATTATCATTAGCTTGCAACTATGCTACTTGAGACTGGGTGTATGGGGTCACCACAATATCTGGCTCCTTACCAAAAGTTTGAACACTGATCTTGATTCCCTTAAATATAATCTGAGCGACAGCCTGTGGATAAGGAGTGATGATTTTTGCTGGAGAAGCTGGGGAATGTACCCATAAAATAGGACCTGTTTGCCAAAACACTCCAGTAGGTGAATGAGTAAAACAAAATATCAAATACAATAAGGGAGAATTAAGATCTATATACTGTACGTGAGCCTGTTCCAGGGCCTCTTGCACACGTTGTAGGGCTACACGTCCTTCAGCTGTTAATTTACGGGGAGATGAAGGGTCAGGGTCGCCCTTTAAGACATCATACAAGGGGCGAAGCTGACCTGTTGGAATTTTTAAAGTGGGCCGAAGCCATTGAATATCTCCCAGAAAGGTTTGGAAATCATTAAGTGTGCGTAGCTGATCCATACGCAGAGTAATCTTTTGTGGGCGTATGCCCGTGCGTAACAATTCATGACCTAAATGATGATAGGGAAAAGATACCTGTACCTTTTCTGGGGCTATCTGTAAATTAGCCAAGCTAAGAACCTCTTGTAAATAAGAAA
This sequence comes from Peromyscus maniculatus bairdii, assembly GCF_049852395.1. Lineage (NCBI taxonomy): Eukaryota > Metazoa > Chordata > Mammalia > Rodentia > Cricetidae > Peromyscus > Peromyscus maniculatus. The sequence goes on from NC_134870.1 coordinate 25,011,803, forward strand.
AGGCATCAAAAACAAGTTTTTTATCTTTAGCAGCCATTAATATATCATCCATATAGTGAATTATATAAACACCTGGAAAAGCTTTTCGAACTGGAGCTAGGGCCAAAGACACATAAATTTGACATATAGTAGGACTATTGGCCATTCCTTGAGGCAATACCACCCACTGATATCTCTGATAAGGTTCCTTAAGATTTTCTGAAGGAACACTGAAAGCAAAGCGAGGACTGTCCTCGGGATGCAAAGGAATGGTGAAGAAACAATCCCTCAAGTCAACCACAATTAAGTGCCAATGCTTAGGAATTGCCACAGGGGCAGGCAGGCCAGGCTGTGTTGCTCCCATGAGAAGCATGGTTTTATTTACAGCTCTAAGATCCTGTAATAGCCTCCATTTTCCTGATTTCTTTTTAATAACAAATATAGGTGAGTTCCAAGGTGAAGTGGAAGGAATGATATGTCCAGCATCTAACTGCTCCTTAACCAATGTATACGCAGCCTCCAATTTTTCCTTAGCAAGGGGCCACTGCTCCACCCATACAGGGTCATCACTCTTCCAAGTGATTTTTATCGGTTGTATAATCGAAGGCTGCTGTGCAGTGACCTCTATGGAAAAGACCCTAATCCTCTAGTATCGCCAGGACCCCTAGTGACACAGTTTTTGTCTGCTGCAGGGAGCGGGTCTCCTTGCAACATTTTCCCTAAGCCTTTGTCCGGGCAGTAGCCCTGACTCTTTAGCATCTGTTGTACAGGCTGTGTAGCAAGCACTATTCTCATACCATTTAACACATCCCGTCCCCACAAGTTCACTGGAATGTCAGGTAGCACAAAGGGTTGAAAAGTTCCTGCATGACCTTTCTCATCCTTCCAATTTAAAAGTAGCCTGCTCTGTAATGGCGTCTGAGCTGTGCCAATACCTTGTAGGTTAGAGGTAGAATTTTTAAGGGGCCAATTGGGATCTCAGGATTCTTGTGAAATTATAGATATATCTAGCACCCGAATCCAATAATCTTTTAATATCAATCCCATATAATTTCATTTTTAATTTATGTTGTTTATCATTGATAACTGTTTGTTAAAACACCTTTTTTCCTGTACTCCCAAAGCCTCCAGTTCTATATATCGGCACCATTTTGAATTTAAAATATGAAAGCAATAATAATTGAGCAATTTTATCACTAGCTTTTGTTTTCATGGTCCTTTTTTACATATGCCAATTATAAAAGCATTAAATACAATTTTTATAGGATTTGAAAAGGTAAACTTTAGGTAATACTCTTTAGTAGTATTTTATAAAATCTTAAAAAGAGGATCCTTTCTTATAAATTTCAAGTAACACATTAGCACAAATAGCCAATTATTAACAATGTGGACCAAACAATTTACCTGTATTTTATTTACTGGAAAATTAATTTTGTAACCTCTTTATCAGGAAGAGAATATCATTTATGGGTTTTCTTAGCAGCATTATTTAATAAGCTAACAACCCAAACCATTTTAGGTGTTATATTTTTTATAGGATTAAACCAAGAATTTCTAGAAAGCAACTTAAATTGCAGAGCCAAATTTTCAGTAATGATCAACAGACAAGAGCATACCAAATATATATAGTTCAAAATTATGAATCCTGTTCCTTTAGTTTATCTACCATGAGGATCAAACATTCATCCAAACATTTATCAAGACAATCAAAAGAACAGAACATCCTTTATTCAAACAGCATTGACTTAGCATCTAATGTCCTGACTGAAACCATTTTTTACCAGAAATTAGGCCCCGTTTAAACTTTTAGCGCTAGTCCCTTCCCAGGCTCAGCTCGCTGGCTCTGCCCAGTGCTCAGGCTCTATTGCCAGCGCCTGCCTGGGCCGCATTCGCACTCTATCACAGCTCTGCCTCCCACCAGCGTGTATCTGTCCGCCCGCTGCTTTGGGCTATCTCGTGCACGCCTTTGCCTTTGTCCACCACAGTCGCTGGGCGCGCCCCGCACACACAAACTCACGTTTAAATTCTCTACTCCCATGAAGGGACAACCTAATAACGAGTTATTCCCACCATAAGGGAAAAACAGAAAAACATTTCCCACGAAGGGATCCTAAATATTGAATTATTCCCACTCTGAGGGAAAAATAAAAAACATTTGAACCTAAATTAAGCAAACAGACAGCAAAACTTCTAACCTCTAAGCTTGCTTGCTCTCCAGTCAGCAGCAATGAGGCCTACCTGCCGATTCTTTGTAATTCAGATACTGCCGCTCTGCACCGGCGGGAAGAAAGAGCTCAGAGTTTCAGCTATCCTGAAAACTCTACAACTGGAAAAAGTCTTTTCTTCCTCCATTACCACGAGAATAGGCTTCTCTCTTTCCTTCATCCTTCCTCTACAGGGCCCCAATCTTTAGGCCTAGTTTCAAAAATTTTTCCCCTTTTTACCGGGAAAATTCTTTTTTCTTGATTAAAATTTTTTCACCCTTTTCTAACGGGAAATTTCATTTCCTTCCCTCTTCTCTATTGGGAAGATTTCCTTCTTTTTATTTAAAATCTTTAGCTGTCTTGCCCTTACTTAACTTTGGTACCTTCCTGCTTCAACAGTCCAATTAACTGACTGTGAGCTACCTGTACCCATTTCAATCCACTCTCACCTGTAAAATTGCCGGCCGGCCTTCCAAGAGTGTCCGTCAGCTGTTCCTTCTTACTCAAATCTCGGTAGGAACCTCCATCTGTAGCAGTAGCGCCTGCGTTACCACTAACCGTTCACCATGTCTGAGCGAAGGGCTGCGGATTAAAAAAATAGAGACAAGAGACAGCGAGTCATTCGTACGTTTGGATGTCGAATGCCGTTTATTGCAAGAGGGAAGAAACCTTAAATACAGGCTTACAACACAAATGGAGGATCCCCTGAGGGCAGAAGTTCGCTACCAATGGTCTACATTCTAGACCCAAAGTTCTGCATTCTTGCATCTAAGTTGTTTACACCAAATACAGGATGCACCTAAGTTGTTTACATCACAAGCAGGATGTAGGAACAAAGAACCTCCGGTAAGCTCTCCGATGATCCTAAGCCGAGAAGGACACCGGCAGGGAATCTGAATAGGAAGGACACCTGGTCAGGCAAGCAAGGCAGCAGCCACTCACAGTCGGGGGTCAGGGCCCATGGCGCCCACACTACCTGGCCCCTTCCTCTCCACGAGGTGCTGGTCTGTGTTCTGATGATTTCATAACCAGCTCCAGGGAAGGAGGGAGGAAGTGGGGGAGGACCTGAAGAAAGAGAGCTAGGACTGGGGAAAGCTTAACTTCCACTCCAGAGCAATACGGCCCCACCACCATGAAGTCTCCCTGGATTTTCCTTTCTGCGAAGCATTTCATCTGACATACACTATTCGGGACCAAAGGACCTCACATTGAATCTGTTTTTGCCTTGTTGCGGTCCAGGTCTGACTGTTACAAAGAGAGCAATTCTGTTTGTTCTAGAGAGGGCACCAGCAGAATGATATCACCCCTTTGTCTCACAGACTCTCTTCCTGCAGATGGCATGTTCGACATTACCTGCCTCTCACTTCCTAACGTAAATGTAGTCCTAGACCAGGCAAGGTGTGACTTAGATCGGTAACTGCAGCACTTGGGGGGCTGACACCAGAGGATCCAGAATGCTAGGCAATCTGGGTTACACAGCAAGACCCTGTCTCAAAAAACAAGTAAGCTGGGCATGATGGCGCACACCTTTGATCCCAGCACTCGGGAGGCAGAGGCAGACTGATTTCTAGGAGTTTAAGGCCAGCCTAGTCTAACATATTGATTTCCAGAACAGTCAGGGCTACATAGAGAGAACCTGTCACAAAAACAAAACAAAAACAAAAACAACAACAAAAAACGACGACAACAAAAACAAAAACGAAACAAATAAAAATAAATGTGACCCTGGGTTGGAGGTGTAGCTCGGTGGTAGAGTATGTACCAGGGCATACATGAAGCCTTGGCTTTGATTAAGAAAAAGAAAGACAAGCTGGGCGGTGGTGGCGCACGCCTTTAATCCCAGCACTCGGGAGGCAGAGCCAGGTGGATCTCTGTGAGTTCGAGGCCAGCCTGGGCTACCAAGTGAGTCCCAGGAAAGGCGCAAAGCTACACAGAGAAACCCTGTCTCGAAAAACCAAAAAAAAAAAAAAAAAAAAAAGACAGAAAAACAAAATCTAACTATCAGCAAGTCTCCCAGCCTCCTCAGGGGCATCATTCTCATTCTGCATTTTTTTTAAACCTAGTTTGATTTTTTTTCCCCTGTTAAGATTTATTTATTTATTATGTATACAGTGTTCTGTCTGCATGTATCCCTGCCTACCAGAAGAAAGCACTAGTTCTCATTATAGATGGTTGTGAGCTGCCATGTGGTTGCTGGGAATTGAACTCAGGACCTCTGGAAGAGCAACCAGTGCTCTTTTTTTTAAAAAAAAAAAAAGATTTATTTATTTATTATGTATATGTGTTCTGCTTGCATGTGTCCCTGTAGGCCAAAAGAGGGCACCAGATCTCACTACAGATGGTTGTGAGCCACCATGTGGTTGCTGGGAATTGAACTCAGAACCTCTGGAAGAACAGTCAGTGCTCTTAACCTCTGAGCCATCTCTCCAGCCCCCATTCTGTATTCTTTATTAGAAGAACTAGGCTGATGTCATCACTATAGACAAAGCGAGCCCCAGGTCCTGACCCTTGTTCCTTTGGGAACCTAAGGGGCAGTAGCTTGGCATGTTTAAAGTGTTGTTTGGAATTCTAGGTCACTTCCCACTTCTGCTGCTGACCGGCACTACAGCACACAAAGTATTCAAGCTCCCAGTGCCTTGGTTGCCTTGTACATAAAGTGAGGCAATAACTCCCTCACTCATAGGATTAGCATGATGATTGGATTACTAGTAATATTACACATTGGATGGGGAAAAAAAGAAATAAAAAGGAAAGGAAATTATTGGGCCTGGGTTTGGGCACCAGAAGAATGAAAAAGAGAAATATAAAGGAAAAGGGCATGACTGCTTCTAGGTATGGTGGAGATAGTTTTTAAAGACGTGTGGGAGAGCACAGTCAGAGGCAGGGGCATCTGGAGTGTCCCGAGTGGATGTGACCCTGAGCCGTGTGAGGAGTAAGAAGTGGGGAGGGAGAAGGGAGCAAGGGAAACCAGGTGCAGCAGCCAGGAGGCCCAAAAGAGAGAGGGGTAACCTAAATTCCTGGATTACATAGGGAAGAACAGCCCAGCCCCTGGACTGGAGATGTTCAGGGTGGGGCCGGGGTATGCCAGCCAGAAGGGCCCTGTAACAGGGGGAACTGAGGGGTGTAGGGAGGACCTGGGGGCCAGGTCTGCTTTGATATGTTACATAGGCACCTCAGCCTTTTGTCCTAGGTTTGAGACCTAACACGTACAATCCTTTCTTTCGTGTGTATGTGTGTGTATGTGTGGGCATGTACATGCTATGGCCTCTCTGGGGAGGTCAGAGGACAATGTGAGGAAGGAGCTCTCTCCTTTCACCATGTGGGTTCCTGGATTCATTCAGGTCATTAGGCTTGGAGGCAAATGTCTTTACCTGCTGAGCCGTCTCACCGACCTGAATTATCAATAATACCACATGAAGCACTTAGAATTGTAACTGTTACAAAACATGGCATATTATTCTGTCTGCCTTGCTTTTCAGTGATGGGTGATGGTGTTCTGCATGCTGTGAATGTGTTGCTCCCATTGGTTGATAAATAAAATGCTGATTGGCCAGTAGCCAGGCAGGAAGTATAGGTGGGATAAACAGGTAAGGAGAATTCTGGGAAGAAGAAGGCTGAGGCAGGAGTCACCAGCCAGACACAGAGGAAGCAAGATGTGAAGGCAGAACCGAGAAAAGGTACAAAGCTACATGACTAAACATAAATAAGAATTATGGGTTAATTTAAGTGTAAGAGTTAGCCTGAGCTAATGGCCAAGCAGTTTTGGTTAATATAAGCCTCTGTGTGTTTACTTGGGTCTAAGCAGCTGGAGGACTGGCCGGTGAGAGAGATTTGTCCTGACCATGGGCCAGGTGGGACACAGGAAAACTTCAGCTACAAGACAGGGTCTTAGCATGTAGCCCTGGCTGGCCTGCATCTTCCTATGTAGACCAGGCTGGCCTGGACCTTGGAGCAGCCTTCCTGCTTCCACCTCCTAAATGCTGGGAATACTGGTATATGCCACCACTGACTAATTGCTGGGAATACTGGCATATGCCACCACTGACTAATTGCTGGGAATACTGGCATATGCCACCACTGACTAATTGCTGGGAATACTGGCATATGCCACCATTGACTAATTGCTGGGAATACTGGTATATGCCACCACTGACTAAATGCTGGGAATACTGGCATATGCCACCACTGACTAAATGCTGGGAATACTGGTATATGCCACCACTGACTAAATGCTGGGAATACTGGTATATGCCACCACTGACTAAATGCTGGGAATACTGGTATATGCCACCACTGACTAATTGCTGGGAATACTGGTATATGCCACCACTGACTAATTGCTGGGAATACTGGTATATGCCACCACTGACTAATTGCTGGGAATACTGGTATATGCCACCACTGACTAATTGCTGGGAATACTGGTATATGCCACCACTGACTAATTGCTGGGAATACTGGTATATGCCACCATTGACTAATTGCTGGGAATACTGGTATATGCCACCATTGACTAATTGCTGGGATTACTGGTATATGCCACCACTGACTAATTGCTGGGATTACTGGTATATGCCACCACTGACTAAATGCTGGGAATACTGGCATATGCCACCACTGACTAAATGCTGGGAATACTGGTATATGCCACCACTGACTAAATGCTGGGAATACTGGTATATGCCACCACTGACTAAATGCTGGGAATACTGGTATATGCCACCACTGACTAAATGCTGGGAATACTGGTATATGCCACCACTGACTAATTGCTGGGAATACTGGTATATGCCACCACTGACTAATTGCTGGGAATACTGGTATATGCCACCACTGACTAATTGCTGGGAATACTGGTATATGCCACCACTGACTAATTGCTGGGAATACTGGTATATGCCACCACTGACTAATTGCTGGGAATACTGGTATATGCCACCACTGACTAATTGCTGGGAATACTGGTATATGCCACCACTGACTAATTGCTGGGAATACTGGTATATGCCACCACTGACTAATTGCTGGGAATACTGGTATATGCCACCATTGACTAATTGCTGGGAATACTGGTATATGCCACCATTGACTAATTGCTGGGATTACTGGTATATGCCACCACTGACTAATTGCTGGGAATACTGGTATATGCCACCATTGACTAATTGCTGGGATTACTGGTATATGCCACCACTGACTAATTGCTGGGAATACTGGTATATGCCACCATTGACTAATTGCTGGGATTACTGGTATATGCCACCATTGACTGGGCCATTTCTTGTTTCAAATGAATTTTTTATTTCATTATTATTCCCTTGGATTTTTGTTTATTCGTTTTATTTTTGAAATGGGACTCACATAGTCCAGGCTGTTCTGAAATTTGCTATGTAGGCAAGGGTGACTTTGAGCTCCTGATCCTCCTGCCTCCACCTCCTATGCTGGGGTCACATGTGTGAACCACGAGGCCAGCTCTAAATGCTTTGACCACTTTTGCCAGGCCGGGGTTGGGGAGTTTCACCTCCAGGGTCTAGAGCACGCTAGGATGTGCTGACCTCTGAGGTGCACCCCTGTAGATCCTCTTGAGCAACTCTACACCCCACCCCTCCTTTGATCTTGCTGTTCCCACCTGTTTACTCTCTAAAGCATCCCCGAGTCAAGGCTTCACTTAAATCTGGAGGGAAGCAGCTCAGACAATAACTTAAAACCGTGTCTGGATCCCCAGGTCACTGCTACCACTAGGCATCTCTCAGCCACTGCCCATGTTCCTTCTCAATGCTAGGGGATACTTTGATATATAAATGCTTTCCACCTCCTCACATCTTCTCACTTTTCCTAGTCCCAAAAATCTAAAAACCATTTCTCTCCAATCCTTAAAATGGCCCATCTAAGCTCTATATGAACAGGTAAAGATTTATCTTTTTTTTTTTTTTTTTTTTTTTTTTTTTGAGACAGGGTTTCTCTGTGTAGCTTTGCGCCTTTCCTGGACCTTGCTTTGGAGACCAGGCAAGATTTATCTTTCACATACAAGGAGGCCTTGGAGGTAGTTTCCTAACAAAGAGTTTTCTCTTAATGTCAGGACCCAAAGACACGCGAGAGGCCCACGATGCAGGAAAGGTGCCCTGTACAGTACCTAAGAGGGAAGGTCCCTGTGGAAAGCATTGTACCCTCAGAAGCCCTCTCTAGGCAAACACTTACCAAAGCCACCTGAGTGAAGCCAGCCTCCTGTTACCGGCTCTGCATAATTCACTGCTAAACCCGGAAGATGCAGAGTGACTGTTTTTCCAGAGGTGTTACATTAGCCTGTTGTGGAAGCATCTTCCAGAGGACTGACTTTCCTCAGGCATTGCATGGGGCTTGTTGTTCTCTAGCTGCCAAAGAAAGCAGTGGAGGTAATTTATGTTAATTTTTCCCTTTCTGATCCATTAACTTTTGTGATGTTAATATATCTCATGTGGAGCCTCCTGTTGGCACAAGCCCTTACATCCATGGGGTGCTACTGGGTCGGGGGTCGGGGATAGGGGTAGGGATGGGAGAGCTGCTCATACCACCACCAGGGTGTTTGCCTCATCAGCCTGCCCTTGTTCCAAATGCCTGTGAATGCGCTCCTGCTGTAGACTGGAGAGGATGTGGGTGTTGTTCAGCTTTCTACTATGGCCTCACATTGGAATGCCAAAATGTTGTTGGTTGTTTGTTACTCTCTGGGCTCTTTGTTTTAGTGGACCCGCCACCCAGCTCCCAAATAAATTCACATGGAGATGTATTCTTATTTATGAATGTGCGGTCTTAGCTAGGCTTGTTTCTTGACAGCTTTTCTTAACTTTAATTTATCCCTTCTACCTTTTGCCTCTAGTTTTTAACCTTTCTCTATTTCTGTACATCTTTCCTTCTTACTCCAATGCTGGCTGTGTAGCTGGGTGGCTGACCCCTGGTGTCCTCCTTCTGTCACTCCTAGATCTCCCTCTCCCAGATTTCTCCTTCTATTTATCCTCTCTACCTGCCAGCCCCACCTATCCTTTCTCTTGCCTACTGGCTGTTCAGTTCTTTATCAGAACATCTGGTGTTTTCGACAGGCACAGTAACACAGCTTCACAGAGTTAAACAAATGCAACATAAACAAAAGTAACACACCTTAAAATAACATTCTACAACTTGTGGGAGTTCAACTGAAAGTGTTTTGATTTTGTTTTTTGTGTGTACGTTTAACAGTCTTGCAGTATAGCCCAGGCTGGCCTCCTGAGCCCCCTACCTCAACCTCCTCAGCGCTGGGATTACAAATCAGAGTTAATCTCAGCAGAGGGTCCTGAAACTCCAGGTGGGCAAAGGCCCCTGGGCAGGTTCTAGCTAGGGTCCTTGTAACCAGGCTATAGGAAGTTTGGTTGGTACAATGCACTGATGAGGATCTTGAATCTGGGGAATTAGCAAATACCACGTGAGCATCTATAAGATACTAAATTTCCTTCCTGAGGGGGCACGGTATGGAATTCACGAACGGATAAAACATCATTTTTGCTTTAAAGGTCCTATTATGGGTTGTTGAAGATGATAGAGATCCAACTGTAGTCAGTTCTGGTGTGAGATGAAATGTGTGAACCTAAAAAATCACCAAGGTATGCAAAATTCCTCAGGGCATGTGAGGAAAGTGGAGTCCGGGCACAATTCTGAAGAGATTTATCAACGACACACAAAGATTTAAAAAAGGCTAAAAACCAGAAAAGCATGTAGCATAACTTTACAGAAGGTGAATCATCAAGCCAGCCGTGGTGGCTCCTGCCTCTAATCCCAGCACCAGGGAGGCACAAGCAGGAGGATCATGAAGTCAGAGCCAGTCTAAACTTTAAACTCCTCTTCCAAAGTGCTGGGATTGCAGGCAGGCACCTTGCCCAGCCCAGCAGGATTTCCCATATTTCCTGGGTGCTCCCGAGTGCTGGGATTAAAGGCATGCATGTGCTGCCGCCGCCGCCGGGTGCACTTCACCTTTTTAAACAAACATTTATAATTATTATTTTATACAGATATAGATATGTAAATACAACATCGAATTCAGCATTATCCACTTACTTTTTTTTTTTTTTTGGTTTTTCGAGACAGGGTTTCTCTGTGTAGCTTTGCGCCTTTTCCTGGAACTCACTTGGTAGCCCAGGCTGGCCTCGAACTCACAGAGATCTGCCGGGCTCTGCCTCCCGAGTGCTGGGATTAAAGACGTGCGCCGCCACCACCACCCGGCTACATTTTTTCTTTAAACATAAAAACAGGTTATAACCGGGCGGTGGTGGCGCACAGCACTCTGGAGCCAGAGCCAGGCGATCTCTGTGAGTGAGATCCAGGACAGGCACCAAAACTATACAGAGAAACCCTGTCTCAAAAAACAAAAAACAAAACCAAAAACAAAACAAAACAAACAAACAAAAAAATTCCAAAGTCCAGAGTTATTTGAAACTGGGAAATATTTTCTCTGTAGAAAATAGTAAAAATGATATCATTTCCCAATAAGCCCTTTTAAGCCAAATAATAGCTGAATTATACATATAAATATTAATTAGATTCTGGGATACAGAAGAAGCCTATCTTCATCTGTTCAGAGAGCTATGTTTTACTAAGTTGTGTAAGTGTGATTCCTATTCATCTTCCCTTTCTTAATTACTGTTATACCCAGATCATGACCCCAAAGAGACCGCTGGAGACCGTGGATGTCCAGAATGCAACAGCAAGGTTTATTTTATAGATACAAGTCTAGACAGGGAACTTGTTCCTACACCCAATAGAGGAGGCAGGGAGGAGTTGCTCTTTCTTTGTGAGGCTAGCTATCTAAAGGTAAAAACCACAAGCCCTTCAGGGCGGTGGGGGTAGTTGCGGGGGTTTGCACGGGTGCAACTCGGATTGGTTTATTTTTATCTCTGTTCTCTTTTAATTGGGTGAGGGTATGTAACCTTTGAATTTACTGGTTGGTAGTTACAATTATCATTTTGAGGGCAGTCCAGCACAAGTCCCAGGCTTTGTCCTTGAGCTGCCATGGGGGCTGGCTGGCCTAGCACATACTGACTGTGGGGGCTGGCTCAGTGGTCCAGGCTCTGTCCTTGACTCATGCACATAACTCTAAGTTGGTGAGGGGTCCCAGACAGTAAACACCTGGCTGAACTTTGATCAGTCAGAGTATGTGCAGAAAGGGAGATACTGCAAGGACTATGTCTTTTGTTCTCAGCCCTCCCAGACACTGCTTGCTCAGTCTCAGGAAACTGAAATTGAGGCCTGATCTCTGAGAGAAGACTGAGCAGCCTGTTATGGCATCTGCTCGGTCCCTTCAATTACCATTTATATTTAAGCTAGGTGTGGTAGTTCACGCCTGTCATCCTAGTTTTCTAGGAAGCTGAGGCAGAAGGATGCCACAAATTCAAAGCCAGCCTGAGATATAGAGTTAGACTGTCTAAAAAAGAAGAAGTGTGCGCGTGTTGGGGAGTCGGGAGATGGTTTAGCGTGTTAGACCACTTGCCGGGCATGCAGGAGGACCTGGGGTCAACTTTCCAGCACTCTATAAAACCCTGGGTGTGGCCACATCTTTGTAACCCCAGAGATGTTGGGGGTGGAGCCAGGAGGACCCCTGAGGCTTTCTGGCTGCAGGGCCAGCTCTCCTGTCTCAAGGGAGTGAGGCAGCGTCAGAGTGCAGATCTGGCTTCCTCCTCTGGCTTCTTGCTATGTGAGACCTTGCCTTAAAAAAAAAAAAAAGTTATGGAGTAATTGTCACATGGTAAGAGCTCAGAAAATGTTCATTTCCCTTCCTTCTGAACCGGCCAAAGCCATCCTGGGACCCACCTGTGGTATATGACTGAACGTCTCCTCAGGCTTGACCTGGATTCTTCGCAGGCTTTTTCTTCCCTGCGTTAATTCTAAGCACCTGCTCGTTATTAAAGCAAATCTCTCTTTACCTAGTACCTTGTGATTCGAACGAGCAGCTGTAAATAGAAAGTATGCTCTCTATGACGCAGCACTATTGGCATTTTGCTCTTTAAAGGTTAATGGCCAGGGTTGTGCCTTCGGAAACCTTGGCCTGCCATGCTCAGCAGATGTAATTGTAAGAGCTGGGGCTGAAACACAGAATGGGGGGTGGGGGTGGCAGCGGCGGGGTCAAAGGTCTGCCAAGCGGAGTGGTGAATTTCTGTAAAGAGAATAGCAATAATCTGGAGGGGGGCAGTAATGACTGGACATTGGAGGCCTCCAGCCAGAGAGTAACAGGGCTGTGGCTTCAGTCTGGCTTATTCATGGACCAGTTTCTTACTGCAGATCTTTCTGGACAGCAAGAGCTCCTGAGAGGACTTGCTGTGATAATTTGGTGCCTGATCATGCTTCAGTTGCAATTTATTTAAAGTTGACAACAGGGTTCCTGTCTTTTGCAAGCAGATTCCCAGCACTTGAGTCTCCTCAGGCTAGATGTTTTTTTCTTTCTTTTTTTTTTCTTTCTTTTTGGTCTTGATGAAAAAGAAGTTAAATTTCACGCTTATTATAGCACCTGGCACCTGACACCCCCCAGAGGCTGTATAAAGGCTAATGAAATGGAACCCTCAGCCCTACTGTAAACAGGGAAGAGCAGAGACCAGACCCCTCATCCCTTCTCCACAGGAAACAAAGGGTCACACCTGCCTCACCTCTGTACCACAAGTAGCAAACTGCAAAGAGCTTGTGACTGGTCCTCAGAGAGGACTTGGCTCAGAGCATGTCTTGGATGGCAGGATCTGTCTGAGAAATGGGTCGATAAGGCTCTAGAGGCCTGAGCTGTTGCAAATGAGGTGCCAGACCCAGGTTTCCTTCGGCTTTCTGCCTCAGATTACAACGTGTCAAGGATGCCGGGCTCATCTTTGCAAATGCCCCCAGGGACTAAAGTGTACCTGCAGGTTGGCCCTGGGATTTGGGGTTTTACTGACAAGTATTAACGGTGTGATACCCTGCCACCTGCCCCTGTCCGGCCAATCCCCATCTCATGCCTGACTGGGTGGGAAAATCACAGGCCTTATGTTTTGTTTTGCTGGGTTTTTGTCTGTTGGTTTGTTTTGAGTCAGGATCTCTCTAGGTAGCCCTGACTGGCCTCAAACTCACAGAGATCCTCCTGCCTCTGCCACCCTCCCAAGGGCTGGGATTAAAGGCATGTGTCTTTTTTTTTTTTTTTTTTTTAGGTTTCACACTCACCATTCTGCTGACTGGCTGGATAGAGAGTCTTCGGACTCTGCCTCCCTAGCTCTGTGCTTACAGTCACACACAGATACCCTTGGCTTTTTTTTTTTCCCCCCAGGGATTTTTACTTATTTATGTGCATTGGTGTTTTGCCATGGGTGTCAGGTCCCCTGGAACTGGAATTACAGTCAGTTGTGAGCTGCAATGCCAGTGCTGGGAATTGAACCTGCGTCCTCCGGAAGAGTAGTCTCTTAATACTGAGTCATGCCTCCAGCCCCTGCACCTGGCTTTTGATGTGAGTGTTGGGGATCCGACTCAGGTCCTCATGCTTGTGTGGCAGACACCAGCTGAGCCAGCTCCTCAGTCCTTCTCTTTGCTTTTCTTTTGTTTTTTTTTGAGGAAGGTTTTCCTATATGGCCTAGGTTGAACTTGGAATCCTCCTGCCTCAGCTTCCCAAGTACTGGGATTACAAGTGTTTCCATGTAGTTCTCTTTCTGTCTTATCCCCTTCTCTGGAATACACTGAAATCTGAATAAATGGTACTTAATGACAAATCTTAGGGTCATGTCCTGGGGTGGGTAGGAAGTTCAATGTCTCTAGGTTTTCATGCTTCATGGGATAAAAAAAAAAAAAAAAATTGCAACAAAAGGGGACTCCAAAGCTGGGATAGTGGCACATACCTGTGGTCCCAGTACTCAGGAGGTTGAGGCAGGAGGATTGTGAGTTAGAGGCCAACCTGAGTTACATAGTAAGACCCTGCCTCAAAAGTATAAAATTATTGAGGGGCTGGAAAGATGATCCAGAGGTTAAGAGCACTGGCTGCTCTTCCAGAGGACGAAGGTTCAATTCTCAGCATCTACATGGCAGCTCACAACTGTCTGTAATTCTAGTTCCAAGGGGATTTGACACCTTCACACCAATGCATATAAAATAAAGTTTAAAAAACATTTTTTTAAAAAAAAGTATAAAATAATTGAAAATGCAAGGCTGAGGTCTTGGTACTGAGATTCTGGCCTGGTGATTCAGCTCTAAGAATATGCAATTCTGTGCTACAGCACCGAGATAAATCAGTATTTGAGTGCACGCTTCCTCTAGGACCGCCAAGAAAACCTCCCTGGGAAGTGTTTGCATAGTTGATGGAAAAAGCAATCCAGTGAGGCAGAGAGATTGAATTAGAGGAGCCCGAGGAGGCTGCCAAGTTTGGAGCCCACTCAGTGAGCAGGAATTCCAAATTTAAACCCCAACTCTAACCTTCGCAGGCCTAAGTTCCATTTATTCTTGGCAAGCTACCGCCTTTTGTTCATGGAGAGAGGGGAAGCTTTAAGGGACTCGGAGAAAAACCTCTCTCACAGAGCCACGGGGAGGGGGGTTTGCAAACGAATAAGGGAATTATGGCTTCTTTTTTCCTTTGAGTTGTATAAGGGAACATAAATTAAGGGGAGAAATGCCAAGGGAGAGAGTGGTACGCAGCCTCTCAGCCAACGACGAGCTTGGGAAGCAGCTCCAGAGCCATATTGTGACGGCTGTGGGGGGGGCCCAACAGGAGATGCTGTCGGGAAGGTGGACAAGGGGACCCAGGAAACAAGCCGAAGAGGCAGGACACTGAGGAGGGAGGGGACAGGTGAAAACTGATTCATTCTCATGGAACACATTATAACAGGACAGTATGAAAAATGGACATTGTCAGTCATGCCTGTAATCCCCAGCACTCAGGGGATAGAGGCAGGAGAGCTACCATGAGTTTCAGGCCAGCCTGGGCTACAGGAGTACATAGTTAGATAGTGAATACCAGGTCAGCCAGAAATATATAGCAAGACACTGTCACACACACACACACACACACACACACACACACACACACACACACACACACGGGTTGGGGGTTTGAGAGAGAGAGAGAGAGAGAGAGAGAGAGAGAGAGAGAGAGAGAGAGAGAGAGAGAGACTGAGATTTATTTTACAGAGTTCCTGAAGGTCATACACTAGAGAGCAAGGTAGTTCTGAGGTGGCACCGTCTGGAGCTGCAGCTATCAGAAAGCTTCACTGGGCCGGGCGGTGGTGGCACACGCCTTTAATCCCAGCACTTGGGAGGCAGAGGCAGGTGAATCTCTGTGAGTTCGAGGCCAGCCTGGTCTACAGAGTGAGTTCCAGGAAAGGCTCCAAAGCTACACAGAGAGAACTTGTCTTGAAAAAGACAAAAAAAAAAAAAAAAAAAAGAAAAGAAAAGAAAAGAAAAAAAAAAGCAAGCTTGACTGGAGGATTCACTCCTCAGTCATGGACATGATTTGTTTGTTACAAGTCTCAATTTCTTCATAGAGGTGTGTATTAGGGTTTTTATTGCTGTGATAAACACCATGGCCAAAGCCAGTGTGGAGAAGAAAGGATTACACTTCTAGATAACTGTCTTAGTCACTATTCTATAGCTGTGAAAAGACACCATGACCACGGCAACTCTTCTAAAGGACTTCATTTAATTGGGCTGGCTTACAGTTTCAGAGGTCCATTATCATCATGGTGGGGAGCATGGAGGCAGGCAGGCAGACATGGTGCTGGAGAGGTGGCTAAAAGTTCTACATCCAGTTCCATGGGCAGCAGGAAGAGAGAGCCATTTGAGCCTGGCTTGGGCTTCTGAAACCTCAAAGCCCATGCCCAGTGACACACTTCCTCCAACAAGGCCACACCTACTCACAAGATTATATCTCCTAATCCTTCTCAAGGAATCCCAGAACAAATGATGAAGATGGAGAGAGAGATCTTTTACTTTTTTTCTAAGATTTAAATAAATTTTATGTGTGTGTGTGTGTGTCTGAGTGCACCAAGTGCATGCAGGTGCTGATAGAGGCCAGAATAGAGCATCAGTGTTGGTTATTCACGGCGCTCTTACCCTGCGAGGAAATGTCACGAAACACGACAGAATCCACTAACAAGAGTTTTATTAAGATAAGGGAGAGAGACAAAGATGCACAGGCCTGTGGAAAGGACACGTGAGTAAAGATGGGAATCATGGCTCCATCTTATAAAGGCTGGGCCGCGCCTGCGCACACAGGCCTGTGTGGCTATTCCATGCATGTGCGTAGATCACATGGTTGCGCTACACACTTTATGTAACCACGCAAAGCCACGGGTCCTGGTCACGTGAGACGTTTTGACCCGGAAATGACTAGGCCGGAGTGACTAGTGGGGGCGTGTTGTGAATCCATATCAATCAATCCCCTGCAACTGGAACAGGGGGTTGTGAGCTTCCTGGTGTTGGTGCTAGGAATTGAACCCAGGTCCTCTCGAAGAGCAGCAAGGGCTCAACCACTGAGCCCTATCATCAGCCCCTATTTTTTCATTTTTAATTGTGTGTGTCTGTGTATGGAAATGTATATGTGTGAGTGCACACATCTGTGGAATCCAGAAAAGGGCACTGGATCCCCTGGAGTTGGAGTGACAAGTGGTTCCAACCTGCCTGATATGAGCCCCGTTCCTCTGCAGGCATAGTGCTCAGTCTGAGATCTCACGGGCTGCTAATCTCATTAGGTATGCAGGTGGTGTATACAGATATGCAGGCAAACATTCAAATGCATAAAATAAAAATAAATAACTCCCATAGGCTAATCTTAGAAGAGACGTGACCTTATTTCTCCTCTATTCTCTTGGTCACATAGATCAACTCTGGCAGTGTGTGGAACAAACCAGATGTGTCTACCAGGGGGTGGAGATTGATGGACACTGAGTACCACAGATGGGAAGGGCACCGAGTTCAGTACAGTTGGTGGTTCTGGGATCCTGTTTGCTGTCTGGGTTAGAAAGAGGCAATCATGCGAGACGGCTCCAATCACCATAGACTGTAAATTCTGAGAATGGTAGGTGTGTGTCTTACTTTTTCCTGGCCCTCTGGTGCCTGGCCCACATCTGGTATATAATACGGAAAGCCCTCCACACATGTTGCTGAGAAGTGAGATGTGTAGGAAAATGCAGAAGCAAAGAAGGAACACTGGTAAACTGGGTTTGGGTACTGAGTTCATGATCCAGATGTGGTTGCTTTGTGTCCGTAATTCTAGCACTCTGTAGGCAGAGGAAGGAGGATGGGAAATTTAAGTTTCAGGCCACTCTGAGGATGAGATTCTCTCAACCGAGCAACATCAGCAACAAAAAGGGCTGAGTTTGGACTCTGGAGCCTGGACTTTGTTTCCTGGGTGACAGGAAGGTCATGCCTACAGCTGAGTAGGGGCACACATCGTCCCCAGGTGTGTGCTAGCTCTTGCTGCCTCCTCTGCCTTTAATAACTGCTCATCATGCAAGGAGATAACTGATAATAGAAGAACCTCTGAGAAAGCAGGGTGTGTGTGTGTGTGTTCGTGTGTGTGCCTGTGTGCACAAACTCACCTGTTAGAAGGAGGCCAGTCTCCAGCGCACATCCAAAGAAAATGAATGCATGGAAATGTGGAGACATTTTTGGGTGGCAAACAGGGATGTTTAAGGCAACAGAGACAAGGAAGAGGCTGAGCTCTGTTCTGCTTTGACTGTTCTGGGAGTGAATTCAGGGTGGGGCTATTTGCATGGAGAAATGCTAACGCTCTCCAGTTGGCTCCAAGTAAAGGGACAGACCGGAAAGGCTTTTGAGTTGTAGCAGATGTACTGATCAGCTAGAGTCCTTCCAGGTTCCCCAGGCCCCCTGCCTGCCAGACACTGCTCACTACAAATCTGGGTGCCTGCTGAGACTTTGCTTTGGCCACCGGAAGATTGGTTTGTGTCCAGAGAAAGAAGGAAGTGCCAGAGTCAATGGCTCAGCTCCGCAAGCCGCTCTCTATCAGTGACGGAAATGGTGGTGGGGAGGTAAATGCCCAGATTTCTCCCCCCTCAGCCGGCCCACCTCTGAGGCATGTCCTGCATTGCCTTCCAGAGTTCCCCAGTAGATCTAGGCTCTGGTTAACTTTTTCATGTTTCTTTATTTTGAGGGAATAGTATTGCTGTGTTGCTCAGGCTAGCTTTGAACCTGGAATTCTCTTACCTCTGAATTAAAAGTGTTGAGATTACAGGCATATGTCACCAGGGTTTCCTTTGCTCCCTCCCTGTCTTAGGTCTCCACTGCTGTGATAAAACATGATGACTGGACCGGGCGGTGGTGGCGCACACCTGTAATCCCAGCACTCGGGAGGCAGAGGCAGGAGGATTTCTGTGAGTTCAAGGCCAGCCTGGGCTACAGAGCTAGTCCAGGACAGGCTCCAAAGCTACAGAGAAACCCTGTCTTGAAAAAAACAAACCAAAACAAAAACAAAAACAAAAAAAAATAAAAAATAAAAACAAAAAACATCATGACCAAAAGCAACTTGGAGAGGAGAGGGTTTATTAATCTTACAGCTTGTGGTACATCTTCCAGGGAAGTCAGGGCAGGAACTGAAACAGAGGCCCTGTAAGAGCACAGCTTACCACCCCCTGTTTACTCAGCAGGCCTCCTCCTCCTCCTCTTCTTCTTTTATTACTTTATTTTATGTGCACTGGTGTGAAGGTGTCAGATCTCCTGGAACTGGAGTTACAGAGAGTTGTGAGCTGCCATGTGGGTGCTGGGAATTGAACCTGGTCCTTTGGAAGAACAGCCAGTGCTCCCAACCCCTGAGCCATCTCTCCAGCCCTCAGCAGGCTTCTTAGACAACCCAGGACTACCTGCTCAGGAGCCGCCCCACCCACACTGGGCGGCTGTGTTGAGTCATCCTGGGACCTGACTTTTCACTTTCAACTTTCACTTTTCCTTCACTGGCAACTGGCAGGGTGGGCTCCTAGGGAGAGCCGAGACTGGGTGCGTGGCACTGGAGAACACTCAGACCTCTCCCTTAATGCCAACCTGTGGAACTCGGGACACACTGTATCTGATTTGACTTCTTCATGTTTTAGAGGCTGAAATATGAGGCTGGGACTTGGAGGTAGCCTTGGTTTAAATGTCAGCAAAGGCCAACCTAGCCCTCTGGGCTTTTCGGAGAGATAAGGCCAGGCCTACACATGTGATCAACCAAAGTATGTGGGGTTGGCTGAGGATAAAAGCTCTCTGCCCTTTCCCCCAGAGCAGCCTTTGGGTTTCATGGCTCCTGGAATTCACTAGAAAAAAAGGCCGGGTTTGCTGCTCCCATGAGTTGGGAGGCAGTCTTCAGTACACCAAGGAAACAGTCCTGAAAGGGAGAGGTGTGAGCTCAAACCACAGCCTGAGATCACTTTTGGGTGGACAGACTGTGTGTTCATTCACACACACACACACACACACACACACACACACACACACACACACACACACACACACAATGTTCAGTGCATTCATCTCCACTCCTCATTAGACTCACAGGATGCCAGACCCATCCTGAACCCTGTGGCTGTCCTGATAAACAAAGCTTCTGCCTTGCACGTCAGCCTGCTGCTGGCTCAAGAAGTCACTGGTTCCTCAGTAATGACGCAATCAATGTTCTGTTCCGAGGGGCCAGTAACAATTACGCGGGCAGCAGAGATATGCAGACATGCTTCTCCAGCTGTTGCCCCTGCGCTGGATGGGTATACAGGGGCAGAAGGTCTACAGAATGCCTACGCCTCTCCTTCACACCCCTTTCAAGTTCCTGACCCTAAGGGAGGGTGTTCCTTTTACACACCTGGGCAGTGTTTATTGCCTTTGCAGTTCCTTCACATAGTGAGTAGGACTTGGATGTGACAAATTCTTTCCAGACTGGTGGCGCAGGCTACGTAGGACAGGTTGTCCTGAAGTTCACTTTATAGCCATGGCTGGCCTGGCGTTTGGTGTGTTTAACACACTTGCCTGGAATTTGCTATGTAGACCACGCTGGCCTAAAGTGGCCTTGAACTCAGGATCTGCCTGTCTCTGCCTCCTGAGTTCTGGGATTAAAGGTGTGCACCACCATGCCTGGTGTTTTAATTGAGTGTGTGTGCTTGTGGGCATGGTACCTGTGGGGAAATTAGACAACCTTGGCTATTGGTTGTCAGAGGTCATCTTCCTTTTGTTTTAGACAGGGTCTCTCATTGGCCTGGAACTCTGCCCCATAGTCTAGGCTGGCTGGCCTGTGAACTTCCAGGGGTACACATGTCTCTGCCCTCCACCTCAGTCACCAGATTAGAGGCAAATACTACACACCTGCCTTTTTATTTTTTCTCTCTCGTGGTTTTTATTTTTTTATTTTTTTATTTGAGACAGGGTTTCTCTGTGTAGCTTTGCGCTTCCCTGGAACTCACTCTGTAGACCAGGCTGGCCTCAAACTCACAGAGATCCGCCTGGCTCTGCCTCCTGAGTGCTGGGACTAAAGGCGTGCGCCACAGCCTCCCGCCTCTCTATTGTTTTATTTTGTTTTTCAATTTTTTTAAGATTTATTTATTTATTACAATATACAGTGTTCTGCCTGCATATGTCCCTGCAGGCCAGAAGTCACCAGATCTCATTACAAATGGTTGTGAGCCACTATGTGGTTGCTGGGAATTGAACTCAGGACCTTTGGAAGAATGCCAGTGCTCCTAACCCCTGAGCCATGTCTCCAGCTCCCTCTCTGTGTTTTCTTGAGACAGGGTTTCTTTATGTAGTCCTGGCTGTCTGGGAGCTAACTATATAGACCAGGCTAGCCTTGAGCTCCTCCTGCCTCTGCTGGGATTAAAGGTTGCCCCACCACACCTGGCCCATGCCTGGCTTTTTATGTGCTGGAGCCCTAAACTCAGGGCCTCATGCTTACAAGGCAACAACGTCAGAAACTAAGTTGTCTCCTCAGCCTCTTTGCTTTTTAAATTCATCATGTGACCCAGGCTGGCCTTCAATTTAGGGCAATCCTCCTGTCTCAGAGTCCTGAGTGCTGGGATTACAGGCATGCTCCACTATGGCTCCCACTGTTAACTAATGTCTACCAAGAGCCTCACAGCCCAAGAGGAGCCTTCCTGAAGTGGCTGAGGAGAAACAGCTCTGGACACAAGCTATGGTGTTCATCATCCCCAAGGCTTCCAACTGCTCTGCAGTCACATGGAGCTGGACAAAGACTGCATTCTTCCTCTTCCCCAGCTTCTGAGGACTCAGATGCTGATCTCAGGCTCTTGAGTGACAGGGCCATTACCGCTGTCCCTTTTGACACTGATGGGACAGATGACGGTGAGGTACCTTGAGTCCTGTTCACTTGTGCCATGGCCACCCTATTAACCCTGTGGTCAGTAGGGCCCCTGGAATCAGGTTCTGTGGCCAGGACACTTTTATAACTCCCAGAGGAGACTAATGCCATCCAGTCTTCTGTGTCAAAGGCTTTCTCACATGTGGTTCTTCCTCCATAACCCATTTTTTGTTGTTCTTTGTTTTTTGTTTTGTTTCTCCTCAGGCACATTTTCTCTTTAATTTTTTTGGAACCCAAATACAAGGGAAATCTCATTTGCTCCATTCTGACTCACTTACAATTAAATACACTTGTTCCCATCTGTGTCTGTATACATCTGCATACATTGAGCTATAGCATCACCCTTAATTTTGGAAAATGATGTGGCTGCTGTTATATTTTTATCCCGACTACCAAATTGACTGTGAAGACCAGTGGGCGGTCACCCACCCAGTGATGACCCACTCAGGCCTGTCTCTTGGGGAGGTGTTTTTCTTCCACAGACAGGACCTCCAGACCCTCAGGCAACACTGGCATTTGTGACTGCCTGGCTTAGGTGAGAGTTGGGCTTGCAGATTCTTAAGAAGTGACATGGACAAAGTGATGCCAGGTCACTGTGGCCCAGTTCCCACCTAGCCAGAAGAGCAGAGCAGACTTCATCGTTCAAAGGGATGCGGTCCTGCCTGCCTCCCCTCTGTACCTAAAAATACCACTGTGGTTGTCTTAAAAAGTTAAACAACACGTTACATTGTAAAGATACATGTAGTGAGACAGAGGTGCCCTACCGCACACTTGAACCTTTTTATTATTATTTCATTGAATACTTTTGTTTCTATAAATATGCTAAAATAGAACTTGCCTGGTGAGAATCACAGGATTCAGGAAATAAAGTATCAACCCCTTCCCATAAAAAAATACAAAAATAAAAAGAAGACAGGGCTGAAGAGAAGGCTCAGCTGTTAAAACCATTTGCTGTTCTTCAGAGGACCTGAGTTCAACCGCAGCATCCATACCAGGTGGTTCAGAAGTTCCTGTAACTCCAGATCCAGGGGATCTGATATCCTCTTTTGTACTCTGAAGGTACCCATACTTACCTTCACACACACACACACACACACACACACACACACACACACACACACACACACTTATACAAAAACACATGTGCACAAAAAATTAAAATATATATATATTTTGGTTTTAAAAATATAAAAAATATTATATATTTTGGTTTTTCGATACAGGGTTTCTCTTTAGCCCTGGTTGTCCTGGAACTCACTCTGTAGACCAGGTTGTTCTGTCTGCCTCTGCCTCCCAAGTGCTGGGATTAAAGGCATGTGCCACCACCACCCATATAAACAAACAAATAAATCTCTTAATTAACAAAAAAAAAATTTTTTTTTTCCAAGAGAGGGTTTCTCTGTGTGACAGCCCTGGCTGTCCAGGCTGGCCTCTACCTCCTGAGTGTTAAGGCTAAAGATGTGGGCCACCAAGCCCGGCTTAAAAATATTTTTCAAACAATTTATTTTGATCATATTCTTTTCCCTCCTCCAACTCTTCCCATATTCTCCCTACCTTCCTCCCCATACAACCTCACGTTTTTTTCTCTCTCTTTAAAAACAAAAAATGAGAATCAAAACAAGGACCAATTAGACAAAATGAACAAAAAGCACAGGAAAAATATGAAGTCCAATTGGTGTGGGCATGGGACCCGTCCTGGGGTATGGTCAACACACCTAATGACACTCCATTAGAGGAAAGGGATTCTTCCTCCTCGGCAGGGATCAATTGCAAACAGCTTCTTGCTTAGGAGGGGGACTTTGTCTGCTTTCCCCTCCCAGTGCTGGAATTCTGTCTGGTCTGAACCTATGTGGGTCCTGGGGGTGCTGCCATGGTCTCTGTGGGTTCATATGTCTGTCAGTCCTGTTATGTCTGGAAGATGCTGTTTCCTTGGAGTCAGTCACCACATCTTGCTCTTACAATCCTTCTACCTTCAGCATAGATCCCTGAGTCATCCCATTAAAGACTGAGTGCTCCCAAGTCTCTCACTCTCTGCCCATTGTGCAGTTGTGGGGCTCTGTGTTGATTACCATCTACTGCAAGAGAAAGCTTCTCTGATGGGGGCTGAACAATGCATTGATCTGTGGGTACAGCAGCACATCATTGGGAATCATTTTATTGTTGTGTTCCTTTAGCAGAATAATAGTGGCGGGCTTTTCCCCTATGGTCCTGTAGTCTCTCGTCTTCAGCCAGGATAGCAGTGTTTGCGGTGGGTTCCATCTCACAGAATGGGCCTTAATCTAATTTAAAAAGTGATTGTTTATGCCCATAACCTGTGTGTCATTATTGCACCACTATATCTTCAAAAAAAAAAAGAGTTGGGCCTGAAGTGGGGTATAGGTCAGTGATATATAAAACCCTGGGTTCCAAAAAAAAAAAAAGAAAGAATATCGAACAATATTTGAGGGGCTAGAGAAATGGTTCAGTGGTTATGTTTTTGCAGAAGACCCAGGTTAAATTCCCAGCACCCACATGGTGGCTCACAACTATCTATAACTCCATTTCCAGGGGATCAACACCCTCCTCTAACCTGCAACAGACAGACGCCAGGCACACGTCATACACATACATACAAGCTGTCAAAATACACACACATAAATAAAAATTAATCTTAAAAAAAAACCCCAATATGTGAAGCAGTACTTACTCTTTGCTGTCCTACAGTCTTTTCTTGGGAATTATGGAAAGGGCAGTGTTGCTGCAGATAAATAGTCAAGACTACTACGGGGAAAGGTGGGCTTCTGTATTTTCTTCCCTGCATCACTTCCAAGACCATGGAGAATTAACTGCACCCCAGTGAAGAGAGAGTTCGGGATGGTACCAGAATTTATTCTAGAGTCTTCCAGTGGCTCCAGGTTTCTTTGGGCTGAGAATCCATGAGAACAAAATACAAGTCATTTTACCCAGTGTATTTTTTTTTTTTTTTTTTTTTTTGGTTTTCAAGACAGGGTTTCTCTGTGTAGCTCTGGCTGTCCTGGAACTCACTCTGTAGACCAGGCTGGCCTTGAACTCAGAGATTCACATGTCTTTGCCTCCCAAATGCTGGGATTAAGGGCTTGTGCCATCACCACATCCAGCTGTTTTCTTGATGCTCTTGCCTTTGTAATGTGAGAATCACCCCAGGGTGTCACACATGCGTGCTAGGCAGGTGCTTTACTGAGTTGCCCCTCCACTCCCAATCGTCTTTTTGTTACTTGGTTATTTTGTGACTATGAAGAGTTTATTTCTTGGCCTATATTTTTATTTATTTATTTATTTATTTATTTATTTATTTATTTATTTATTTATTTATTTATTTATTTATTTATTGGTTTTTTGAGACAGGGTTTCTCTGTGTAGCTTTGTGCCTTTCCTGGAACTCACTTGGTAGCCCAGGCTGGCCTCGAACTCACAGAGATCCACCTGGCTCTGCCTCCCGAGTGCTGGGACTAAAGGCATGCGCCACCACCGCCCGGCTATTTTTAGTACAAAGTTGTATACCAATGTACAGAGTTGAACTCCTCTCTTCTGGTATGTGTGTCAATACCACTGGGCAAGAATAAGACCACTACCACAATCTTAAGCCAAATTTGAAGGAAGCTTTAATTAAATACTGGCTAGGTAGATGGACTCTGGCCAGGTCCATACCTGGGTTCCCAGGAAAATAGCCACAAGTCACACCTTGCAGAGGCTTAAAAAGGCAACCCCCCAAGGCCAACTGTATTTCCCATCAGCTCCAACCAGAGGCAAGCGCACATTCTGACGTGTTTCCTGCCCACATCCTTCCTGCCCACATGATCAAGCACATCCGGTGCACGTGGGTCACACGAACAGGAACAGGAACTTGTTCTTTTTAATTTACTTAATTTTTTTAAGATTTATTTATTTTATGTGCATTGGTGTCTCGCCTGCATGTATGCCTGTGTGAGGGTGTCAGATCCCCTGGAACTGGAGTTACAGACAGTTGTGAGCTGCCATGTGGGTGTTGGGAATTGAACCTGGGTCCTCTGGAAGAGCAGTCAGTGCCCTTAACCACAGAGCCATCTGTCCAGCCCAGGAACTTATTCTTAACTGCAAGCAGAGCTCTTAACCTGCGAGGTCTATTTTTCCAGTTTTGGTCTCACAAGTGACTGTGTATTTACTTTCTCCACTGACAGTCTTTCCCAAGAGGCCTTGAATGGGATTAGTCCGGGCAGCTGCCACACAGCCATGAATGCTTGGTGGTTATGGTCAATTATCTGCGCCATAAGCACCAAACTTTTTTTTTTTTTTCCGAGACAGGGTTTCTTTGTGTAGTTTTGGTGCCTGTCCTGGATCTCGCTCTGTAGACCAGGATGGCCTGGAACTCACAGAGATCTGACTACCTCTGACTCCTGAGTGCTGGGATTAAAGGTGTGCACCACCACTGCCTGGCTAGCACCAAACCTTTTATATGCAGGCTCTTTTCCTAATTTCTTGTTATGGGATATTTGTACACTGCATGAAGATGTATTGCTGTAATTGGTTTAATACAGGGCTGAATGGCCAATAGCTAGGCAGAAGGTATAGGTGGAACTTCCGGGCAGAGAGAATTAGTAGGAGATGAATCTAGGTGTGGAGGAGACACGGAGAGGAAACAGGAGGTGCAAGATGGAAGAGAGGTAGAGCCACGTGGTGGAACGTAGATTAATAAAAATATGGGTTAATTTAAGTTATAAGAGTCAGTTAGCAACAAGCCTAAGCTATAGGTCAAGCTTTCATAATTAATAAGAAGTCTCTCTCTCTTTTTTTTTTTTTTCAAGACAACCTTTTTCTGTGTAACAGCCCTGGCTGTCCTGGAACTTGCTCTATAGATCAGGCTGGCCTCGAACTCACAGGCATCCACCTGCCTCTGCCTCCTGAGTGCTGGGATTAAAGGCATGTGCTATTATCACTTGGCTTCCTTGTGTTTCTTTACCTATAAAACCAGGGTGCCATACCATACCTGATTCACAAGCTAATCTACATCGTTAGGATTGCTATCAAGCACGCAGTATGCTTAGTGTCACACAGCTACCATAAGCTTTAGTGAGACCAGTTCAGAAGAGTCTCCCAACATCCCTATGATTCAAGGAATGATTTCTAAGCTTAGAGTTGGGGAAAATGAAAGGTGACAAGGTCCCACAACTAGAGCTCTGCAGTCACAGGCAGTGCCGGGGGGTGGGGGGCACAAATGCTGAATTCCCATCAACTGGTGCACTGTAAGAGGTTTTTTTTTGTTGTTGTTGTTTGTTTTTTTTTTTTTTTTTTTTTTTTTTTTGGTTTTTCGAGACAGGGTTTCTCTGCGTAGCTTTGCGCCTTTCCTGGAGCTCACTTGGTAGCCCAGGCTGGCCTCGAACTCACAGAGATCCGCCTGGCTCTGCCTCCCGAGTGCTGGGACTAAAGGCGTGCGCCACCACCGCCCGGCTTTGTTTTGTTTTTTTAAAGCTGGTCCTTAGTCTTTAGCAACAGCCTTTTTTCCCTCCTCATTATCAAAACTGCCATCATCTTCAGCATCATAAGCATCTTCCAAAATGGCTTTATTAAAAGCAACCAATTACCCATTCTGCTGTTCTATATTTTAGACAACAATCATCACAGAGACTTCTAGAAGCTTAGCGACTAAAGCTTGGATGAGCCAGTTAGGAGCATCAAGGTGGCACACTAAGGCACAGCTGTAGAGCAGGCCACTCATGGTGGTTGCTGGACTAAGGCTTACTGACAGGATAAAACCCCACGCCCCCGACCCAACCACTGTGAGATAAGGGTTGAGGATGGGCGTGGTGGAGTCAGAAACCCACATTTCTTTGGCCCTCTGATTGAGCCTGCCAGTGTGGTAGCAGAAGTGCTCCTGTATGTTTCTTAATGCCCTCTCCCAATCGGGAGTGTGGAGAGGAGGTGGTGACCGGCAGGCCACATCACCTCTTTTTCTGAGTTACCAGAACTGAATCGGATGTTATTTTTCTGGTGTGGTCCATAGGGAAGGGCCACCGCTCCACTGCAGTATTAGGTTTACCAACCCTTCCTTCCATTGCTGTAAAAATGACCACGGTTTCCTAATTTATGCTTCTCTAAAGGGACGAACAGTGAGGCAGCTGTCGTATCCTGGCTACCTGGGCTGTGCTGGGCACGGGGAAGCAAATGGGTGCTGTTCTTTGGGAACTCAGACAAGTCCAGCAGGTTCACCTCGATACAGCGAGGAGAGTCTTGACAGAGGTGCGTGCCAGGACTGAGGACCTGGGATGACTTCAGAATTCATAAGAAAAGTGAGAATAAACGTGGTGACGAGGAATGAATGACCAGGAGAGGATAAAGATGTCGAAACTGAAAGAATGAGGGGCCTCAATTTTCAAGGCAGATCTAACGACCCTTATGGACCTCCATCTTCCAAATCCCAAGGAGTGAGTGCAGGAATGGAAAGGGATGACGCTGGAAATACATGACAGGGCCATATATTCATGTATTTACTCGGCATCTAAAAGGTGCCAATCATTTTTCCAGAAGTGAGCTAAACAGACAAGGTCATTGCTTTTAGGCCACACCCTGGAGGAAGAAGCCCAGCAACCAGCAAGCAGACAAATAAATAATTTCCAATAGTGACATGTGCTATGAAGGAAATGTAATGCGGCAATGTGATGGGAATGGCTATTTGGATATCTCTGGCTGAGTGGCCAGGAAGGTCATTTTGAGGAGGCACATCTGCATTAAGACCATCATGATAAAAAGATGCGACTAACAGGTAGACACAGGAAGAAAGAACCCTCCCTACATGCTAGGGGGCTGACGTGGAAAAGAGCAGAGTTTAAAGAGCCCTGTAGGCCAGGCTAAGTTATTGAGATTTACCTTATAGCTGAGATACTGGCAGAAGGACACACCCAGACTACTTCGAGTTAGAAATCTCCCACTGGTCTCATAAACACAGAAGCTGTATTCCCTCCTCACCCTCACATCTAGAGGTTCCCTGAAGGTCAGGGTGGGCAGAAGATACTTCTCATTACCAAATAAAAAGGTCTTTGGTAGCTGGGCTGTGGTGGCGAACGCCTTTGATCCCAGCACTTGGGAGGCAGAGGTAGGCGGATCTCTGTGAGTCCGAGGCCAGCCTGGTCTACAGAGCAAGTTCCAGGATAGGCTCCAAAGCTACACAGAAAAACCCTGTCTCAAAAAACAAAAACAAGCCGGGCGGTGGTGGCGCATGCCTTTAATCCCAGCACTCGGGAGGCAGAGGCAGGCGGATCTCTGTGAGTTCGAGGCCAGTCTGGGCTACCAAGTGAGTCCCAGGAAAGGCACAAAGCTACACAGAGAAACCCTGTCTCGAAAAACCAAAAAAAAAAAAAAAAAGAAAAAAGAAAAACAAAACAAAAACAAAACAAAACAAAAAAAAAAAGAAAGAAAAGAAAAAACAAACAAACAAAAAGTCTTTGGTGCAAATACCCAAACATTTAGCTGAAAAAAGAAGGTAAGAGAAAAGCTTTAAGGGCAGATAGCAGAGTCAGGTAGGAGGGTGTGTGTGTGTGTGTGTGTGTGTGTGTGTGTGTGTGTAGGACAGCGTTACCTGAAGGAGTGAGGAGACAATCCTTTGCTATCTGAAAGGACCTTGTATGTACTGTGCGTTAAGAAGGCTTAGGAAACTGGGAGTGCTGAGGGGTGGGGGACAATCCCAGAAGCAAAGATTGTTTGTTGTTTGACACTATAAGCAAATGACTGAATGACTCCTGCTGGTCCAGTGCACAGAAGCAGTAATGGGGTGGCAATTGTCACTTGCTAAACTGGTTTTTGCTTAGCTCAGAAAATATCAATAGGGATTCACGGAGGGCTTAACAGGTACTCTCAGCAGGATCTACTTTGTTAGATGAAGTGTGGAGCCTTTGGGATAGTGCCCGGGTCTCCTGTCTACAGACAAAGCAGTTTCTCAGACTCATCTACTCAGGTCACTATACTGTTTAAAATGTAATTCAGATGCTAGAGTGCTTGCCTAGCACACACAAAACCGTGTGTTCAATCCCCAGCATCACATCAAAACCAGGAATAGTGCTTTTCGTTTATAATCCTAGCACTTGGAAAATGGAGGCAGGGAGATCAGAAGTAAGTTAAGGTTATCCTCAGCTACATGGCAAGTTGGAGGCCAGCCTGGTATACATGAGACCCTACGTTAAAATCCCAAAGCTAAAATAGAACTCAGAGAAAGCTGTCTAGCAGTTTGTGCTGCCGGGAAGGACATTTGAAAGACTTCCTTAGCACGGCCTGATGCTGATCTCACCCATCTCGCCACCCGCTTGGACCCCTCTGCCTGCCCATATTGCAGTCAGCCATACTTCCTTCCCTTGCTCTTCCCCCAGCACACTGTCTTCTTCCCTATGCCTCTCACCAGGCTACGCTGTTGTTATGGGATGCTGCCTTTCCCTGTACAATTCCTCTTCACTGGGCTAACTCTGTTCCTCCTCAGCTCAGAAGCTGGAACCTTTCCCAACTCACAGTACTCATCCCCTAACTTCTTTTCCGGCATCTGGGCCTTCAGGTGCTAGCTCAAACAGTTTCTCCTGAATCCTCCCTCGTTCATTATTCCAGGCTCCCTTATATACTCTATTTCCCTTACCACTCCATAAACAACACGAGTAGAGTGCCTTATCTGTTTATTTCACCACTGTATTACAGCAGTTTAGAAGAGGAATGTTTACTACATAAACGAATTCTTTTGGACTCCCATAACACATGGAGGTTACTTATCCTTACTACAGCACTGTATTACCAGGACACCACTTCTCTATCTACCCAGTTATCTTGCAAGTCCTTGTTTTAACTTTGCTTTCTATTGCTGTTATAAAACACTATGATTAAAAGCAACTTGGAGAGGCAAGGGTTTATTTTATCTTATAGCTCTCAGGTCACACTCCACCACTGGGGGAAGTCAGGGCAGGAAGCTGGAGGCAGGAATTAAGCAGAAACCATGGAGGAATTTTATTTACTGGCTTGATCCCCAAGGCTTGCTCAGTCTGCTTTCTTATATAACCCAGGAATGGCACCACCCACAGTGGGCAGGTCTTGTATAACATTAGAGGGACCAGCCTTAATATTATACATCCCAGGGGCTCAGGAGAGAGAACTACTGACGGCGAGGACTATTATCAGGAAACATAATCTCAGCACACCGAGTCCTCTAGTCCACTTGCTTTAATTCCTCTGGCATAACATCCTTTATACACAGCTTCAGTTCTGTTCTCATGTCTAGCTCCTTTCTTGCCTGATTTCTCTATATTTATCCACTGTCCCTTCTAGGTTCTATCTTAATTCCTTCATCTAGTTCTGTCCTTTCTAGGTTCTCATCTATCTAGTTCTTTCTCCTATCAGCTCCTCTCCCGTCTCCTTCTCTCTCATCTGGCTCTTCCTCATCTTGTTCTTCCCCATCTGGCTCTTCCTCATCTTCCATCTCGTTCCTCTTCTCCTCTCTTCTAGTCCTTCAATCTAGTTCTTCCCCGTCTCAGTTTGTTCCTCTCAAGTTCTTACCCATCTAGTTCTTCCATTCTCTTCTCTCTTCTCTCTGCCTCCTGGAAGTCTCGGAATATAAAGGGAGGGGTCCGAGCTAAATTGTGTAAAGCTATTAACGTCCACCTCTCCTAGGCGGTGTCCCCTTGTGGAATTTACCTTAAGTCAGGTGACTTGCATGTGGGCTGTTACCATTGTTAGTCCACCTGGGACTAACAATGGGCGCCCACCTGGGTGGTGTTTCCTGTAGTCCTTGAAAGTGGCCAAGGGAGATAGATAATCTGATTCCAGAGAAAACCTTTCCTGAGGCTGTTCTCCAAATACCTGGAATGTGTATGTCCAGAGAGTGATCAGTCTACACTGTTAGTCCTTCTCAGGGGAAAGTCAATTGGAAAAACTATGAAGGCACACATGATTTTCATAACAGAAGACAGCTGATATATAACAAACCAAGTAACACCAAAAACTCCTTGGGATTTGGCTTCCTCTGGAGGAATTCCCTGATCCCTCCAGGTAGTGACTTTGCCATAACCAGCTGAGTTCTTATGATATATTCTTGCGGCCCGCAGCAGGCTGGGCCCTTCCAAATCAGTCATTAATCAAGAAAATGCCCAACACATTTGCCTACAGGCAGTCTCATGAAGCATTTTCTCATTGAGGTTCTGTAGCACGAATATTAACAGGCCTTATTAATAAAAACAAATCCAGAGCCAGGTATTGGGGTGAATGCTGGAAGATCAGAGAAGCAGAACAAGCCACAGCTACCTCACCTTGCCAATTCCTTAGCTGATCCTGTTTCCTCAGACTGGAAGCCTCTGAGTCCTCATCCAGAATGAATCTCAGCTGAACTGTTGCTCAAAAGCCTAAAAGCTTAACCAGCCCTGGTTCCTGGTCCTCATGCCTTATATACCTTTCTGCTTTCTGCCATCACTTCCTGGGATTAAAGGGCTCACTTCCTGGGATTAAAGGCGTGAGTCACCATGCCTGGCTGTTTCCAGTGTGGCTATAAACTCACAGAGATCCGGATGGATCTCTGCCTCCAAGTGATAGGATTAAAGGTGTGTGTGCCACCATTTTCTGGCCTCTATATCTAGTGGCTGTTCTGTTCTCTGACCCCAGATAAGTTTATTAGGGTGCACAATATTTTGGGGAACAGAATATCACAAAGTTCCTCTTCCAAATGACTCTAGCTTGTATCACTTTGAAAAAACCTAACCAAGACACCCCTTGTTGGGAGGAAGACTGTGCTCACTGTTTGCCTGGTCCATTGCCTGACTGCTAGGAATTCAAAAAAGCAAAAGCAAAACAATATGAAAATCCTTGTTGGATTCAACTGATTTCTCCCCTCCTGGAACAAGCATGTACTACATGTTTAGATTTCAATTTTGGGGATGGGGTAGGAGGGATAAGGGAGGGCATGGTGGCACGGGCCGTAATCTCAACACTTGAGAAGTGGAGGCAGGAGGATTAGGAGTTCAAAGCCAGCCTGAGCTACTTGAGACACAATTTCAAAAGACAGAACAAAAACTACAAACTGATCTTGTTCACTTAATCCTGCAAATGTTCCCCATGCCTGCATCAGAGCACTGGACCACCAGGATCCCACTCCTCACCATCATGCAAGATCTTGCAGGATTTGGCTCCTGCCTGCTTTTCTGTTCTTATTACTGTTGGGCTTATTCCCACTCACTGCTGCTCAGCACACTAGCTTTGCCTTTGGTTTTTGAGACAGGGTCTTGTTATGTAGCCTTGGATGTCCTGGAACTCAGAGATCATATGCCTAGGTTTCCTTGAGTGCTGGGATTAAATGTGTGCTCACACTCAGTGCACATTTTTGTTCCTCTGGACAGTCCTTCCACCGTGGGGCTTATTCTACAGGTCTCAGCTCAAATATTATCTTTTTTTTTTTTTGTTTATGCTTTTTGAGACAGGGTTTCTCTGTGTAGTTTTGGTGCCTGTCCTGGCTCTCACTTTGTAGACCAGGCTGGCCTCGAACTCACAGAGATCCGCCTGCCTCTGCCTCCCCAGTGCTGGGATTAAAGTTGTGTGCCACCACTGCCTGACCTTTAGGCTGGCTTTGAATTATCAGCAATTGTCCTGACTCAGCCTCTCAAATCCTATGATTATAGAGGTTTGAGTCACCATGCTCTGCTTAAAAATATTTGATTAAGCAAATTAAACGGATAAATGAATGACTACAGTAGCCATTTGTGACAGAGGGCAGGTCCTGTCATACTTACAATCAACCGGAAGACTAATATATCGTGATTAAAAAAATAAAGACTCTGGCCTGCTGTAGCTGATGGAGGGAGCCAGGATGAAACAGGGCTTTGCCGGATTCCAACATCAACGCCTAGAATCTGGGACTCTCATGGCAAGCTCGGCTTGTCTGACTCCAGCCAACCCACAACCAATTTGAACATGGATGTAGCAAAAATAGAGACGGCTTTGGGTTCTGCCTTACGTCCTACTATATTCAGATTGCCTATCCTGGGACCTGGAGGGCAGGGGAGGACTCCTGACATACATGTGCCTGTGCTCTATTGTAGCAGGCTTGCTTTTTCTTCAAGTTTCTTGGAACTAAGGGCAAAAAATCGTTGGTGAGCAACAGAAACAATGAATGAAGACAGATGACTCATTTGCCGATGCATCTGGGATCTAAAATGCATTAATTTAATTCAGTTTATAGTACAATGTAACAATTCTTATTTTGATAGTCCTTTTCATATCCTGATGAAAAATCTGAAAATGCCATACAAAAAGGAATTTTAGAATGGTTGAATACACAGAGCCAGGTTTCCACAATAAAGCCCGTTGGAACTTTAAAAGACAGAAAAAAGCACAGCCTCCCTCCTCCGTCTCTTCCCCCTTTATAATGACGTCTTTTTAGGTGCAATTTTGCTGTTGTCAGCCTTTTAACTTTCTCCCACACAGGTTCTCTACCCAGGCTGTTATCAACAAAAATATGAACATAAAAGGGGAGGGAAGCATTTGTTTTTATGTACACATCTTTGATCATATCAGAGATAAAAGCGTGCATACCTGCTCCTGCTGCTTTTAAGAACTCACTCTTGAATCCAGTTTTGTGAGAAAGATGAACAACATAAATAAAGAGATGCTTCCACATCTTCCCTAAGTGTCAAAGGCCCAGGTTGAACTCACCATTTCAAACCAGTGGTGTTCTGTTGGAGCAGGCCTAGAGCAGATGTGTGGGCACTGGGTCCTCCAAGTCCCCCCCAAAGCCTTCCCTGTCCCACCTCTTGAAGCTGTGCACAAAGACAGAGTGTAAGTGGCACAGCAATACACATTTTGCTGACCCTCATAAGGGCATAGTCTTGGCATGAAAACTATTCTGAACATGGCTTTACAATAAATTTTAAAAAGCAAAACTGAGCTGGCAAGAGGGCTCAGTGGGTAAAGGTGCTTGCCACCAAATCTGATGAACCAAGTTCAATCCCCAACAGACTCTGCATTTAAAAAAAGTGCAACAGGCCAGGCGGCGGTGGTGGCACACGCCTTTAATCCCAGCACTCAGGGGACAGAGCCAGGCAGATCTCTGTGAGTTCGAGGCCAGCCTGGTCTACAGATGGAGATCCAGGGTAGGCACCAAAACTACACAGAGAAACCCTGTCTCGAAAACCAAAACAAAATAAAAATATAAAAAATAAAATTAAAAAAGTGCAACACTGGCTGTCCAGAGACTAAGGGACTGTTTGGGCAAAACAGCCATTTGGTTCTGGAGTTGGAGAGAGAGCTCAGCCATGAAGAGCACACACTGCTGTCGCAGAGGACAGTTCAGTTCCCAGCACCCATGTCAGGTGGCTCACAACCCCCTGTAACTCCAGTTCCAGGAGGACTCAATGCCTCTGACCTCTTGGAGCATCATGTGCAGTTGCAAGGCTGGGTAGATGGTTCAGTGGTTAAGAGTATTTGCTGTTCTTGCAGAGGACTCAGGTTCAGTTCCCAGCACCCACATGGTGGCTCACAACCATCTGTAACTCTAGTTCAAGGAGATTAACTTCAGTTTCAGGAGCTCAGATGCTGTCTTCTAGCTTTATCAGATACAGGCATGCATGTGGCGCACACATATATGCAGGCAAACACTCCTGTGAATAAAGTAAAAGTACATAAATCTTAAAAACAAAACCAAAAACCAAAACAACTTAGCTTCTGGATTCTGGTCAATCTGGGTCTCAGTGCTGCTAAATTCTCGGTATAACCTAAGCCTTTGTTCTCTTACAGAGTGAAGAATAGAATAGTAACAGATTCCATCTCAACAGGCTGAGTCTGCTTTATTGGAATGTTGAGGAGCTTCAATCTTCCTGCAGGATGAAGGTTGAGCACATTTAGAGGGGCTGAGGGGCAGGTGTATGTAGTGGGCAGCTGGTCTGTCTATGACCTTGAAGCACCACCCCTAGAGAGGCAGCAGGTAACTATTCCATCTGCCTATGACCTTGAAGAACATACTCCTGGGCTCGCGGCCTCTCAAACCCTCAAGACCTGGGATGCACACAGGCATCCCTCTCTCTGTTTTGTTATGGATGCTGAGATGGATTAGGTCGAAGAACAGCATGGACCATAGCTTGGCTTTCCAGGAACTTATGATAAATCTCTCGTGCCATAGTGAGTTTTCATCCCCTAATAAATTTCTTGCCCTTTAAGCAGACTCCATGGATTTCTTGCACGCGCGCGCGCGCGCGCGCGCGCGCGCACACACACACACACACACACACACACACACACACACACACGAGTAGCTACCAGGAAGTTATAGCTATTTTTTTGTGGTTTAACTGGGAGCTAGATGGGTTGTTTTCGACATCTGGGAATATTGTTTGTACAGGTGGAGGGGACAGGTCAGGCTGGGGCCAAGCAATTTTTTATGGCTAGGGGCTATTGCCCAGTACAGCCTGACTCAGTTCCTCATGACCTGAGGCTACTCTCCAACAACAAGGACACAGGAAACAAGAGTGGTTAGTTTTCATCATTCAGGGTAGTAAAACAATTACTATTGTAGGATGAACACATTAATACATGCATTTTAAGCTTTTATGACTCTGCTCAGGCTGAGACAATACAATGAATTAGTGATTCTCAACTCTGGCTTAAACACCAGTCATCCTGAGAGACTTTTAAAAATGCTAAATCAATCCTGAAGATTTGAATTTGAGCTGCTAGATGTGGTGCCCAGGTATGTGCTTTAAAAAGCTCACCTGCAGCTGGGTGGTAGTGGCGCACGCCTTTAATCCCAGCACTCGGGAGGCAGAGGCAGGGGGATCTCTGTGAGTTCGAGGCCAGCCTGGTCTCCAAAGCGAGTTCCAGGAAAGGCGCAAAGCTACACAGAGAAACCCTGTCTCAAAAAACCAAAAAAAAGCTCACCTGCTGATTTAGTTGAGGATGACCTAGCTCTACAGACATGAGGAAAACATCCTGCTGCCACCTAAGCTAACAGAGGACTCTCATCCAAATCTAGCCTCTCTTGCTGGTTCTCCTTAGGGCCAGCTAAGAGCCCCTTTGGTCTTTTCTTTTGGGACTTGATGGAAGGTGACAAGTGACTACTTTTTTTGGGGGGGGGGCAGTTGTTGTTGTTTGAGACGGTATCTCCTGTAGCCCAGGCTGGCCCTGAATTCATGATCCTCCTGCCTCTACCTCCAAGCGCTGGGCTTACAGGTGTGAGTCAACACACCCAGCTCAAGATTTTGCAACTTTTACTACAGTAGTAGCTGCAGAACTGGTTCTTGTTCTTTATCACTCTTGAATTTGACTTCTCATTCTGCCTTCCTTAGGGTTGTGGGTGTCTCAAAGGCAGTAACATACAGGAAAGTGCTTTGTAAATTGTGAATCTATTTGCCAGCACAATGTAGGCAAATAATAAGTGTTCATGATGCGGAGACTCTGTAAAATGGTCTTTGCTAGTTCATCTTTATTGACATTTTGATATTACTGTTTCCTTTTTTAAACCCCAAGAACAATTACATTAAGAGTTTAAGGAAAAAAAAAAAAAAACCAGCACAGTTTAGGTTAAAATCCTGGCAGCTGCTAGGAGAGGCAGAAAAAAAGTCATGCCTTTTCAGTGAGGCATGGGAAAGAAGTAGCTTATTAAAAGAGGAACAAGCACTCCTAAGAATGCAAGTGGGTAGTGAATAAGGAGTCCCAAGGTCAGTATTACTGTTTCATTGTGTCCTGGACTCTTGCTGATTGACCTGTGTTTTTCTTAGTGCAGCATAAATAAACTTTGTGTGTGAACAATATTCAGCAAGGTAAACCTGACGAACCCAGATGCCATCAACTGACATCAGCCACCAAGTCTGTGGTTTAAATATCTGGTTTCCCTCCTTTACTCAGGGCCCTTCATCCCTTCTACAAAGCTCTTATTTGTTGCTGTACTGGGAAGCTGACCTTGTGTTAGGCTTGTACTCTGCCATTAAGGTAAATTCCTCGCATCGCCCCGCCCCCTTCCTTGTAGGTCAGTTGTTCTTGAATTCATAATCCTCCTGTGCTAGCCTCCTGAGGACTTCACTTACAGACAGGAGTGCACTACCACAGCCATTTCCTTTTTTTATCCCTCCCTCCCTTTCTGAGTCAGGGTCACATTTATATCCCCGGGTGTCCTGGAACTCTCTAGGCGGACCAGGATGGTGTTTAACTCACAGCAATTCTCCTGCCTCTGTGTCCTAGGATTAAAGGTAGACACCAACAGCCAGCAAAAATATTATTGTTGAGACCAGGTCTTGCTATATAGCTCTGAGCTTGTGTTTATTCTGCTGCCCCTTTCTCCTGACCCGTGAAAATAGTCTTAATGTTTTTCCTTTTCATTATTTTATTACGTGTATTTGGCTGAATGCAGGTCTGTGCACCACAAGCATGCCTGGGACCCATGGAAGCCAAAAGAAGGCATCAGATCTCCTGGAACAGGGGTTACAGACAGTTCCAATTTGTCATGTGGGTGCTGGGAATTGAACCTGGGTCCTTTGGAAGAGCAGCCACTGCTCTTAGTCACTGAACTATCTCTGCAGCCCCTACAAATAGCTTTAATGTGTATTTTATGTTCCATGGACTGTGCTGAATTATGGGGAGAGACTGAAAAACAAACATCAGCAAACCAATGAACCAACCGATCAAGCAGACAAAGACAGCGTCCTTACGAAGGATCCTACAATGGAGGAGAAAGAAGACAAACTGCTGGCGTGGAGCTAGCTCAGTGTAAAGTACTTGCTGCATAAACATGAAGATGTGAGTTTGGATCCCCAGCACCGACATGAGAGTTAGGCAAGGTAGCATCTGTAAACCCAATCCTGGGGGTGGGGTGGATACAGGTGGATCCCGGGAACTCACTCTCTAGCTAACCCAGTTAAATAGCAAATTCCAGCTTAAGTTAGAGACTGTCTCAAGAAATAAGTGGAGGGGCCAGTGGACATCTCAGCAGGTAAAGGCTTGACACCAAGGCAAAGGCCTGTGTTTGATTTCTAAGGACTCATAGCACAGAAGCAGAGACCTGATGCCCCAAAGTTGTCTCTGACTGCCACACATTCATTGTGGCATAGCTCTCCCCACAGAATAAAATAAATAAATGAATAAAATGTCTCTGACTTCCACACGTGCACTGTGGCACAGCTCTCTCCTCTCAGAATAAAATAAATGAATGAATGAATGAATGAATGAATGAAATGTCTCTGACTTCCACATATGCACTGTGACACAGCTCCCCCTCCCCACAGAATACGATACATAAATGAATAAAATGTAACTTAAAAATATAAGATAAAAAAAATGAGAAAAGATGCCAGGTAGTGGTGGCGCACGCCTTTAATCCCAGCACTGGGGAGGCAGAGCCAGGAGGATCTCTGAGTTCGAGGCCAGCCTGGTCTACAGAGTGAGTTCCAGGACAGGCTCCAAAGTTACACAGAGAAACCCTGTCTTGAAAAACTAATTATGATTTTATATGTCACAGGTGACAGAGGTTGCAACTTTAGATACGGCAGCTGAAAGGAAGTCTTGCTTGAGAAACCTGAGCAAAGACCTGGCAGAGACAAAGGAATGAGTGAGTCAGGGTGGTATTCCAGGCATCCCAGGCAGAAAGAAAAGGCCCTTAGGCAAGAGCCTACTCTGGAACAGTAAAGAGGCCACTGTGTCAGAGAAGTGTGTGGGGGCCAGCGAGCTCTGGAGGCCCTTATAAGGATCCCGGCTTTTGCTCTGACAGGTGAGAGCTACCGGAGGTTTGGGGCAGAGCTGGGGACAGTATCGGACGTAAGTTTTACAGGATCACTCACTCAGTCGAGAATGAGTAAGGAGGAGGAGGAGGGAGACAGGTTAGGAGGGAAACTCGGGCAAAGAGATGATGACGGCTGACTCAATTCATGACGCTAACAGTGGAGACGGTGAAAGGTCGGTGGATTCTGAGTATATTTTGAAGTAATCAAGTAAAAACATGCGAGAAAGAAGTCAGGGATAACTCCAAGATTTATTTTTTTAAATACATTTTATTTTATAATTATGAATGTTCTGTCTGCATATACGTATGTGTACCACATCTGTGTCTGATGCCTATGGAAGAGAGAAGAATGTATTAGATCCCTTGGAACTGGACTTATGGATGGTTGTGAGGCGCCATGTGGATTCTGGGAACTGAATGTAGGTCCTCTGTAAGAGTAACAAATGCTCTTAACTGAAGAACCACCTCTCTAGCCCGAACTCCAAGGTTTCTGGATTAGAGTTTCTAACTACGGTAATGACGCCTGCTGCGGGGTAAGCAGGTTTGGGTCGTTATCAGAAAAGCAGTTTTAGATATGTAGTCATCTAAAGTTTGACATGCCTAAATGCCCATCAGA
The DNA here is from genome assembly GCF_049852395.1 of Peromyscus maniculatus bairdii. Taxonomy (NCBI): domain Eukaryota; kingdom Metazoa; phylum Chordata; class Mammalia; order Rodentia; family Cricetidae; genus Peromyscus; species Peromyscus maniculatus. The sequence goes on from NC_134870.1 coordinate 25,051,594, forward strand.
AGCCAAATGCAGGGAGATATCAGAGACCGGAATATGTTGAATCTCAAATTCAGGGAAAGGATTTAAGGTGGTAATGTAATCCTGGACTTGTCAGCAAATTTATTGTCAAGTCTAGATAAGATCATCATCAATGGCTTGACAACACATAGAAAAAGGCAGCTATGGGGCTCCAGGATACAGCAGTTCTTAAAGCTTTCTGAACTCAGGATCCCTTCACGCTACTTTTCTTGTTTATTTATTTACGTTACTTAAATGTTAACCACGTCTGGCCTGGTACTATGTGAACCAGACTGGCCATAAACTTAGAGCAGCCCTTCCTCAATCTCCGGAGTGCTGTGACCACAGGCACATACCACCAATTCTTTCAATTCTTTTCAAGTTTATTTATGTGTGTGTGCACATGTGCACATGTGGAGGTCAGAAGACAGCCTTTGAGAGTCACTTCTCTCCTTCCAGGGGACCGAACTCAGGTCAAATGGGTTGGGGGCAAAAGACTTTACCCACCCAGTCATCTCACTAGCCTATTTAAAGAAGTTTAAAAAAGGTTTTCAAAGAGCTCTTGCTTATGTAGGTTTTATCTATCAATAATTACCATAGCAGAAATTAAAATGGAAAATTTCAAGGTTTTTTTTTTCTCACTTAAAAGTAACTGCAGCAAATTCTCATATTATTATAAATAAAAAATACTACTTTCTAAAACAAAAGAAAATGGAAGGAGGAGTGTGTTGTTGGCCTTTTTGAAAATCTCCTTGGATTAATATAAAAGCTGGATGCTCATGCGAGTTTCCACAGCAAGATGTTATGCCATATCATATATTACGTAGCCTACCACCCACTGTATTATGGTTCTAGAAAAGGCAAATAATACACATATAATTTTTTGTTAAACATTTTTTTAACCATAATAGCTTTTGTTTGTGGGGTCACAGTCATGCATGTATGGAAGTCACAGGCCGACTGTGGGGGTTGGCTCTCTTCTCCCACCATGTTCAAGGGATCAGGCTTGGCAGGAGGCACCCTAGCTAGCTCAGCCAGCTTGGCAGGGTCTCATCATGTAGCTCTTGTAGACCAGGCTGCCTTTGAATTCACAGAGATCCACCTGCCTGTGCCTCCTGAGTTTGTCTGGGACAAGGGTATTGCTCTGTAGCTTAGGCTGGCCTTGAACCCATGGAGATGCAGCTGCCTTAGACTTGATTAAAACAGTTTTGGTGGGGAAGTGAGTGCCTTTGGGTTTGTCAAGGGCTGGTCACACATTCAGGTTCCCGAACCTCAGACTAGGTTAATTTACTTCTATCTTGCTCATATCTCCTCCCCAGCTTCACATTTACCTCTTTCTAAGGCCTAGCTGCTTTTAAAATCTCCACCATTACATTTTCAGTGACGTGAGAACAAGGGCCCAACTGGTTCTATTCAGTTTTTATTAACCTCCTTGTCACACAACAACTGATACAATGTTCAGATTTTTTATAGTAAACTTTGTAGTTTCTCAGAAGTAGGGACTTGTCTCCCCTTGGCTTAAGTAGCACACTACCAGGCTCCCATTGTCTTTTCCAGCCACCAGAGCCTTTTCCCCACTTCCAAACAAACCTGTACTTACATCTTCATGGATCACATCAGTTTAATGCTTTGCTATATAGCTGTCTTGAAATTGTTAGTTTTGTTTGTTTGTTTGGACACAGGGTTTCTCTGTGTAGCCCTGGCTGTTCTGGAACCAAATTTAAGGAGAACCATAGTCTATACACCTCGATGAACTTCTATAAAGTTAAAACAGCCAAACCTTTTTATAATTACATCTCCTCATTCAGTTCAGTTACTTAATACGTATGGCCCACATTTTATGTGTGGTGTTTTTATTTGCAAGTTTTTTTTTCTTTTTCTTTTTTTTTTTTGTAAGATTGCCATTTTTACTATGTTAGTCCTATCTATCCATGAGCATGGGAGATCCTTCCATTTTCTAATATCTTCTTCAATTTCTTTCTTCAAAGACTTAAAGTTCTTGTCACACAGGTCTTTCACTTGTTTGGTTAGTTACGATATTTTACATTATTTGTGGCTATTGTAACAGGTGTTGTTTCTCTGATTTCTTTCTCAGCCTGTTTATAAATTGTATATAGCAAGTTTTTTTTTTTTTTTTTTTTTTTTTTAAACTTTCTTTTAGACAGGCTTATCTCACTAGGCATCCCTGACTGACCTGGAAGTCATTATGTGGACCAAGCTGGCCTCGAACTCATGGAGATCAGCCTGCCTCTCTCTCTCTCTAGAACACTGAATTAAAAGCATGGCTATCACTCCCAAGGCAGTTTTTTTTTCTTTCTCTCCCCTGGAAGCAGTTCAAGACAGGGTTTCTTTTTGTAGCCCTAAATATCCTGAAACTCAGTCTGTAGGCCAGAATTCAGAAAGCTACCTGCCTCTCCAAGGCAGTTTTTTTTTTTTTTTTTAAATAATAAAGTTTTAAAAGAAGGTTTTGAGCCAATGGACTTTTTAACTGTTTTATTACTTTGAGCAAACAATATTTTTTTTTTTTTTTGAGAAAGGTTCTTTCTAGTAATCTTCTTGCTCTAGCCTCCTAAGTACTAGGATTCTAGGTAGGCCAAACAAATATTTATTATGGGATTATTATGTTCTGACACAGCCACCTGAAGGAAGGGGAACACAGGGCCACTGTAGTCAGAGGAGACAATGGGAGTCTGTCTTAGTTGGGGTTTCTATTGCTGTGAACAGACACCATGGCCATGGCAACTCTTTTTTGGATCTCACTCTGTAGACCAGGCTGGCCTCAAACTCACAGGGATCCGCCTGCCTCTGCCTCCTGAGTGCTGGGATTAAAAGCGTGCGCCACCATGCCTGGCAACGGCAACTTTTATAAAAGAAAACATTTAATGGAGGTCTGCTTACAGTTCAGAGGTTCAGTCCATTATCATCATGGTGTGAAGCAAGGCAGCATGCGGGCAGACATGGTGCTGGAGAAGGAGCTGAGAGTTCTACATCTTGATCCGCAGGCAACAGGAAGGAGTCTGTTTCCACACTGGGGGTGGCCCGAGCATGGGAGACCTCAAAGTCCAAGGTGACACATTCCCTCCATCAAGACAACAAAGCCACACCTCCTAATAGTGCCACTCCCTTCGGGGCCACTTTCTTTCCAACCACCAGAGTCAAAACCCCAAAGGTAGAAAGAACAGACTGTGGTTGGACAAGAATGGCCTTTTTAATTTTCCTTTTGTGGTGCTGAGGATTGAACCCAGGGCAGAGCAGGCAAGCACTCTTATCACTGAGACATCTCCAACCCACTTTTCTTAAAATCGATCTTACTGATTATTCTTGTGTGTGTAGGATATGTGTGCGGGTGAATATGAAACTGCACCAGGGTGGAAGTCAGAGGTCAACTTTGTGGTCTTCATTCTATCCCCACAACTCAGGCTGCCAGGCTTGCATTGTTGGTAGAGGGGCCAACACTTTGACCCACTGAGCATCTCCCAAAGGCCAAGCGTAATGGTGCAGGCCTCTAATCTCAGCAGCTGGGAGGTGTGCAGGAGGATCGAAAGTTTAAAGGAAGTTGGCACTGGCCACCCAGCCCTGCAGCCTGAGTTCAATCCCCGGGACCCACACGGTGAGAGAAGGGAACCACAAATCGTCCTGATTTCTACACAAGCAAAGAGCATGTGCACGCCCCCACCTCTGCCCAAATGTTAAGAAAACAAAACAAAACAACACAAGAAAAGTTTTAGATCATTCTTGCCGACACAGCTAGTTCGAGACCAGCTCAAAAATAAAATAACAAAACCAAAACAAACAGCACAAAACAACAACAACAACAACAACAACAACAACAACAACAACAAAGGTTCTAGGAGTGGGATTCCCGTTCCACTGTGCCCGGAAACGGGGAACATTTACTTGGAGTTGTTTCTCCTCGGGGAGAGCAAGAGGGTCGGCTGCCCCCTCTCCTGGGCGCCTCGGACTAGGGGAATCGGGTGACACCCGCCGCAGGAGTGACCCCAGCGGGACCCCGCGTCACCACGCCGGCCCCTGGGAGCCGGACGGGGCGGGGCCTCCCGGGGCCGCGCCCCGAGACTCACCTGAGACGGGAGCCGTGACTCACCTGCCCTCCGCCCGCCCTCCCCGCCCGCGGGCTCTTCCCCGAGTCGCCGCCCCTCCTTCCCGTCGGGGGGTCCGGGTCCGGTCGGCGCGCCCGGAGGCTCCACGAAGAGGACTCCCGGGGGTCCCGGCGTGGAGCGGCCAGGCACCGTCCCGGGCGGGAGGCTCTCCCGGGGAAAGCGCCGGCCGCGGCAGGCCGGGACGAGCCCGAGGGTGGAGGCCGCGGGAGGCGCCGGGAAGAGCGCGCGGAGGGAGGTGCCGGGAAGGGCGGGCGCGGCGAGGGGCGGGCCGGGGGCGGGGGCGCAGGGCGGCCCATTTCCTCCTGGGAGCCGGACGGGCGGGAGACAAAGCGGCGGCCGTCGGCTTGGCGCCTCTGGAGTCGTCCCGCGCTCGCCTTCGCTCGCCGCAGGTAACTCTTCGGACCTTCCCCTGGGCGCGCGCGGGGCCCCTGGTGGGGGGCGCGCGGGGTGGGGTTGTGGGGTCCCCTCAGGCCGGGGTCCCGGGTGACGGCGCCGACTCTTGGGCGGCCGCCGCCCTGGGGAGCGTCGGGCCAAGGGTGGCTTCCCGGAGCAGCCTGGGCCTGGGCGGGCGGAGCCCGACGCTCGGAGAGCGCAGCGAGCGCCGCGGCGCTCCCTCGGAAAACTTTCTCCCTCTTGCTAAAACTTTGCTCCCCGAGCGGGGCGCGCGCTCGCTCGCTCGCTCGCTGGTTCGCGGGGCCGGCGTCGCGCCTCCCTCGGGCCGCCTCCCCCACTGGGAGGGGACCGCGGCGGGGTCCCTGGCCGTCCGGCGGCGGCGGCGGCGGGGTGGGGTGGGGTGGGGGTGTTGGTGGGACGCGATCGTGCCCCGGCTGGGTGCCGGCCGCTCCCCTCCCCCTCCCCGCCCTGGAGACTTGGGGCGTTTGCGGGAGCCGGGGTCCCGGGGAGCTGGCGTTCCCAGCCCGGCCCGCGGAGTCTGGGAGTCCTCGCTTCCTGTTCTCCAGCGCTCCGGTCCTCCAAGGTGCGCCACACCCGTGGGGACCCGCGGCGAGGAGTTTGTTAATCCTGACTTTCGGATTTTCTCAGCCGCCTGCGCTGCCTCGCTCGGCTGACTTCACTCTCGGTTTTTTTCGGGAGTGGCCTTAGAGTCTTGTCACGGACTTGAGAGCGGGTCTCGCTAAGTAGCCCAGGCTGGCCTGGAACGCTTCGGGCTCCCTGCCTCAGCTTCCCGAGGGCGGGCATGGCAGTGCCCCGCCTTTCACTTTAAAAGGAGTGTGTGTGTGTGTGTGTGTGTGTGTGTGTGTGTGTGTGTGTGTGTGTGTGTGTGTGTGTGTAGGTAGCTCAAATCGACTGTTGGTACCCTCTCATGTTCTTAGTCCTCATAACGTTTTTTCTTTTCAAAACACTTTTTTTTATGTCTTTTGTATACAATTCACAATAATTTATAACGCAAACTTACGTTTACATCACTGTAAACGTATGATATGTTTTTGAAGAGGTTATTTTGTGTGTAGCACTGATTTTTAAAGACTACAGGTGGATGTTACTTTAAGAAACGGAATTTGTTGTTTACAAAAGGATGGAGTGGGGAAATCATTTGAAGCCTCTGCTCAGTTGTTTATACGTCCTAACTTACTAAGTTAGAAAATAGGTTTTAAAAATCCTCTTTCTTTGAGGACCGGAAGCTTCTCTAGTGTCTTAGCCTTTTTTCCCCCAGACTGGATCTCACTATGAAGCCCAAGATAGCCTAAGCTTCTTGAGTGCCGGCATTCAGACGTGTGCCGTACATCAGACCTGTCTGGGTCAAATTGTGTATAATGCAAACGACAGACACTTGGATGAGGGTGTTAATACGCTTCTTTATGAGAATAAGTCTGGGAGTTCTGGAAGGTGGGGGCCTTTGAACTGGATGAACTGGACTTCACAGGAGTTGAGGTCATGTGACAAAGTCGGGAACAGCAGAAAAGGGCATGTAAGTGGGGAAGTGTAATATTACTGTTTTTTTCTCTTTACTCTTCACCCCTCCTTTTCCTGCATATGATTACAGCCTGAGTACGTTGGTTTTCACTACCAGTTGTGAGATACCGCCTCCATTCCCATCAGAAACATTTTATATATTGATTAGGGATGAGGAGTGTCTTTTTCCCTTTAGTTGAGATTTGCTACGTGTGCCTTCTATCAGCCGCGTGTCTGCCCCCCGCCCCCAACAAATCTAGAGGCTTGTACATGCTAGTCAAATGATCTACCATTGAGCTTCCTCTGCCATCAACCTTAGCTGCTAGCATCCAGCTCCTCATTTTGGGTGTAAGATGTTTCTCCTGAGCCACATGGGGCTCCTTGTATATCCCACAGCTTCTCAGACTAACCGTCTCTGAAGTGAGACTTCATACTGTTTCAGAGTCTAAACCAGATGTGGAGAGACAGAGTAACCGGTACCAACGGTCTTGAAGTTTTTTAAAAAGTCACATTAGTGACAGCACAGACCACCCCACTTGTTGAAGGTGGTGATTAAGGAATAAAGGAATAGGGTCCTTAACAGGTGTCAGTGGCCTGAGTATTGGCACAGTATTTGAAGCCTAGAGGTTTAGAGGTGATCTTTGTATTGTGAGTACTGAAGAAGGGAGGTGTCACCTAAGGTTGTCAGGGAAGGCAAAGGCCAGGTCACAGATGGCCATGTTTAAATTTTATTCTAAAGCTGTAAGAAGCCATTGTAGGGCCTTCCATGATCTGAGCAGCTTTTTATTTCTTGTTGGTGCTTAGAGCTTTGAATTTGTGCATGTCTAAAAGCAGGAAGTTGAGTGAGGAAGGTCATATGGGTAAAGGTGATTAGAATGAGTGGAGCTGTGTTTTGGAAAGGACCCAAATAAAGATTGGTTTGGGGGTGGGGTCCAGGCATCTTGGTAAAGTTGTTTTTTAAGCATTGAGATCTCAGTCATGTCTCAAGCATTTCATTTCTGGTAGCAAACTGTGCTCAGTTTTCTTAGTAACTTTGGTTTGTGTTGTACCTTATTGATGTCTCTGTCTGCCATCTCTGCTGGAAAGTGAGCCTTGTAAGCCTATTCAAGGCTTGGTACCTGGCAAAGAGGGCCAGTTAAGACACAGTACTGAATGAAGGAGGAAAGGTCTTTCTGGAGTCTAGCTTATGGTGGGTCACTGACAGGTGAGGCAGCTACTGCAGTCAATCACATTGCTGCTTTGGGCAACATGAACTTTCTTCAGCTCTCTCCCGTTTCTTTCCTCCCAGATCTCATCAGTGACAGAGTCAGCCCTCTCTGTAGTGTTTCCTCCACATGCTTTTCTGGTCACTTTGCTTCCACTTCAGTTTTAGACTTTTCTTGAGAGGTGGACCACTCAGTAGCATCTCAGTAAGCTGTTTAGTTGCTCATCCTTATTTATTTATTTAGCAAAGGGTCTTGATTGAATTGAATGATCTTCCTGCCTCCATCTCTCAGATGCTGGATTACAAGTGTGCGCTGCCATGCTTGACTTTGCCTTCATTTTATTTCCCCTGGGGTTTTCCTTTTGGACCATGTTGCTTTTTCTTAACCACCTGGCAAACTTACTATTTTTTTGAACTCCTGGGGTTTTCTCTTGGTGCTCACTGTTTTGGTCTCTTGTACAGCTTCTATAGTTGCATCTTTTATACTGTTTGGTAAATATTTTCTGTGGAAGACCTCCTCCAATCTTTCATTTCTTGGAAGTGGGGTGTGTGTGTCTAGGTTTTATCTTTTTATTTTTTGAGACAGGGTTTCTCTGTATAGCTTTGTAGCCTGTCCTGGATCTCACTTTGTAGACCAGGCTGGCTTTGAACTCATAGAGATCCACCTGCTTCTGCCTCCTGAGTGCTGGGGTCAAAGGTGTGCACCACCACTCCTGGCTAAGGCTTTATCTTTAATAGTAATTTTTGAAGTTGAAGTACAATTAGAGAAAAATTATGATCCCTGTTCATGAATTCTTATCAACTGAACACCCTGTATATTCACTAAGAAACAACAAATTGTTAGCATCCCAAGAATTCCCACTAATGGTTGACTTTATTTGCCCTCTGTTTCTGTGTTTGTTTTAAAACCAGGTCATACTGTGCTGCTCAGGGTGATTGAGCTCTTAAAGTTCCTAAAAGAAAAAAGAAAGCTCTTTAAAAAAATACACAAGGTTGGGGATTTAGCTCAGTGGTAGAGCGCTTGCTAGGCCCTGGGTTCGGTCCTCAGCTCCAGAAGAAAAAAAAAATACACATCTTAAGCCTGGCGGTGGTGTTGCACACCTTTAATCCCAGCATTTGGGAGGCTGAGGCAGGTGGATCTCTGAGTCCCAGGCCAGCCAGGTCTACAGAGTGAGTTTCAGGCCGGTCAGGGGCACACAGAGAAACCCTGTCTCCCCCGCCTCCCCTCAACAACCAAAACCACATTTTATTATTTGGTGTTTGTGTGCACAAGTGTGATGGTCAGAGGACAACTTGGAGAAGTGGATTTTCTTCTTCCAGTATGTGGGTCCCAGTGATCCAGCTGAGGTTGTTTGGCTGGTGCCTTTACCTGAGGAGCTACCCTGGCAGCCCAAAGCTTCCACACTGTGTAGTCACATAGTGATTAGTTCTGGTTAGTCTTAAGGTGGGATTCAAGAGCTTCTAAAGTCTAGCTTTTATTTAAAATTTCAGACCAATTTTCTTTCATTAATTTTTTTCCCAGGGTGGGGGCTGATGTAGTGGCTTATACTGCAGAGACAGAATTGAATTCAAAGTCAGCCTGATGTACATAGGGAGTCCCAGCCCAGCTAAGGCTGTGTGTGTGTGTGTAGTAAGATTCTGTCTCAGAGCAAATTTTTTTCAATAATTAAATTTATGAATTTGTGCATGTACACACACACACACACACACACACACACACACACACACACACACACACACACGAGACAGCTTTTGTGAATTGGTTCTCTCTTTCTACCGTAGGTTTCCTGGGGATCTAACTTAGGTTGTCAGTCTAGTTAGTAACTGCTTTTACCCAACAAGCCATTTGGAGGCCTTTAATTCTTATTTTTGAGACAGTGTCTCAGGTAGCCCACAATGGTCTCACCTTGTTATGTAGCTGCAGATGACCTTGAACTTCTGAAACTCTGGTCTCCAGGACCTGAGTGCTGGAATTACAGGATCCACCACCAGGCTTATGTGGTGCTGGGGATCAGATCAAACCCAGGGCCTCTTGCATGTTAGGCAATTACTTACTAACTGAGCTACACCTTTGGCTCCCAGACTGATTTTCTGTGGTCAATTGTTCAAGACAGTGTTTCTATGTGTAACAGTCCCGACTGTCCTAGAACTTGATTTGTAGACCAGGCTGACCTTGAACTCATTGAGATCTGCTTGCTTCTACCTCCCAAGTGCTAGGATTAAAGGCTTGTGCCCCTGCCCGGCTCCTTTAGACTTTTTACTTTATGTGTATGTGTGCACATATGTCTGCATCGTATGTGTGCAGTGTCCTAGAGAGGTCAGAACAGGTGTTTGATCCCCTGGAAGGAGAGTTATAGACAGTTGTGAGCCATCATGTGGGTGCAGGGAGGTGCTTATGTATTTTGTAGTAAGATGTGCACAACTGAATTTACCATTTAAATCTGTGTGTGTGTGCTCATTGACTCTAAGTAAATACACATTATTATGCAGTCTTCTGTCTCTAGAGCTGTTTTCACCTGTCCAAAGTGAATTCTGTACTCTGTAGCTTTTCATTCACCTCTCTGGATCTTGGCAGCTAACCATTCTGTTTGTCTCTTTGAATCTGACCATTTTTTGGTGACCTTCTCTTTTCCTCTTTTTCTTTTTTTTTTAAGTTTTAAAATTCTATGTGTATGGGTGGTTTGCCTGCATGGATGTCTGTGCCCCATGTACTTGGTGTCCATGGGACCAGAAGAAGGTGTTGGATTTCTGTTGGGAGCATAAAGGTCCTTGCGCTCACAGATAGAACTAGGGAAACCAGAATGTTAAGCATTAAGGGCTGTCTTTTAAAAGGAAAAGATGTCTAACCTGTTTTCTGCCTGGAATGTTGGGAATGGTGGCTAACAGCTTAGGTGATCCTTGTGCTATCCGTAGGGCCAGGCCATACTAAGCTCCCATTAAGTAGGACCAGAGATTTTTTTTTTTATTGTCTATGTGACTTTTGTGTTACCTGTATGGCCAGGGGTGCCCCAAGCTCCCACAGGACCAGAGCTGGCTAGTAGCCCAGATGACCTCTGTGTTACTTGTATGACCAAGACCACACCAGATCCTCCCCCAGGCCCTTAAGATAACACTTGTAGCCTATTTCTAGAACCCATCTTCATGAAGAAGTGACTTATACTCTGAGAAGAGTTTGGATGTAATTATGCTTCCTTGTTTACAGGGCATTGTGTGACACCAAGAAACTTTTATTCCAAATTGTGCTGTATTAAATATGCCTACAATAAACTACCTAGTGTTAGACTCTAGAAGTTAGAACGAAACGGCTCCTGAGTTGTGTTGAACTGGATTTCCTTCTTGTTTTTTTCAAAATTTATTTATTTTTATTTTATGTGCATTGGTGTTTTGCCTGCATGCATGTCTGTGTGAGGGTGTCAGATCTTGGAGTTACAGACAGTTGTTAGCTGCTATGTGGGTGCTGGGAATTGAACTCGGTCCTCTGGAAGAGCAGTCAGTCAGTGCTCTTAACGGCTGAGCCATCTCTTCAGCCTCCCGGATTGCCTTCTTTTCCCATGTGGATTGTTGCTCTGTTGGCCCTGGTGGTTGCAGAATTCTTCAAGGATTTCCCTGGAATTGGCAAGAGTTAAAGACTTCTGTGAGCTACCACGTGGATGTTGGGAATTGGACACACAGGGTCTTACACATTCTAGGCCAGAGCAGTACCACTGATCAAATCTTTGGCTTGGACTTTAAAAAAAATTTTTTTTTTTGTAATCTCTTATCAGAGAAGTGATTTGTAAATATTGGAGAAATTATTTTACTAAGTTTGTTTACTAGTATATACAATGATTTACCATCATATCTTATACCTATCCGTTCCATTTCTTCTCCCCCCCACCCTACCCCCCCCCCTTTTTTTTAAACAATCCTGAGTTAATATTTTCTTCCACCCCCAACCCTATAACTGTCATCCATAACCCTGAGAATTATGAAACCTAAGGGAGAAGGGGCGTCGTTTTCTTAGAATTGCTTCCTGCCGTTTAGGGGGTGATGTTATCTCTGTTGGGTACTGTGAGAAAGCTCAGATAGTTAAATCTCAGTTAGACTAACTGTAGGTTCTGCAGCAAGTTTTAGAGTAATGGGTAAGATTGTCTGAAATTCTGGCAAGAAGTGTAGTATGATGATGATTACCATGGCATCATTCTGGATTGGGTAGAGTTGTTGTTGTTGGGGCCCCATCTTCCTTCTGGTGACTTCTGAGGTCGCTATTGGAAAAACTTATTTGTTATCAAAAATGGGAGGTTTGGATTTAAAGAGGACATAGCATGTAAGAAAGGATTCTGAGAAATCAAGAGTAAGCATGGAGAGAATTAGAATTTAGAAGACAATGGTCCCTTTTTATTGGTTTCCTTCTGTCTCACACCAGAGGGCTCTTCTGATACGGGACTGAAGAATCTCTTAAACTTTTCTTTTAGCAATATGCTTGGGTTTAGAGAAGGAGTGAGCCAATTCCATCTCCAAAGCCAGCTTGGCTATAATTGAATTGGAACCACAACTTTTCTAGATTGATAGAGAGAAAGATGTTAGACAGTGAGATTTTACCATGTGTAGATTGGTACCAATAGATTCTTCCTTTCTGCTGTAAACATCCGGATATCCAAGGCCTTATGAGTTTTGGAAGATGGGTATTTCCATTATCCTGGAAAGACAAAAACAGAACCCTACCCCACCCTTTGATTGTTAAATTTTTCTTACAACTTGTAGAGATGTCACATTGGTGGATGATCTTTTACTTCTCTTCATCAAGGGGTTTTTCCTGTTCGAATCGAATTTTTATTAATTTTGTTGGTATCCATAGCTTTTCTTCTCCTGCAGAAACAAAGGCAAAACCCCTTCCCCAACGTAGAACATATCCAGGTTTCCATTCTGAGGTCAGCACATCCTTGAAATAAACTGGTTGGTTTAGCTCAGGAGTTTTGTCTGTCGTCCAATGTCTCTCCGCAGCTGTTGTTCCTTTCTCATTAGCATTGAGAAAATTCAAGGTTAATAAAGCACTATGCAGTCTATTTCTAGGAGTCATTGTTACCTGTTGCTGTTTATTTAGCATATCCTTTAAAGTTCGATTGGATCTCTCTATGACTGCTTGGCCTATGGGATTGTGTGGTATACCTGTAACATGCTTTATATTATAATAAGCAAATAACTGTTTCATTTTATTGGAGACATATGCTGGGGCATTGTCTGTCTTAATTTGTACAGGTATTCCCATGATGGCCATAACTTCTAATAGGTGTGTAATCACAGAATCAGCCTTTTCAGAACTCATAGGAGTTGCCCATTGAAATCCTGATTAGGTGTCAATGGTATGATGTACATACTTTAATCTTCCAAATTCTGCAAAATGAAACACATCCATCTGCCAAATTTCATTTCTTTGTATACCTTTTGGATTACTCCCTGCAGGTAATGGAGTTTGGTTATAGATGGAACAAGTAGGACATTTTTTCACAATATCCTTAGCCTGTTGCCAAGTGATGGAGAAATCCTTCTTCAAATCTTTGCTATTTATATGGTGTTTCTTATGATATTCTGAAGCTTCTAGCACATTACCTATTAGTAACTGATCAATCTCATCATTACCTTGTGCTAAAGGTCCTGGCAGACCTGTATGGGATCTGATATGTGTTATATATATAGGATGTTCCCTTTTTCTGATGATTTCCTGCAATTGTATGAATAATGAAGTTAATTCTGTATTACCAGGAATAAATTCAGCAGTTTCAATATGTAAAACAACTCTCTCTGCATATTGAGAGTCAGTGACTATATTGAGGGGTTCTGTGAAGTCCATCAGTACCATAAGAATGGCATACAGTTCTGCCTTTTGTACAGAGCTATATGGACTTTGCACCACTTTACTTAAATCTCCTGATTTATATCCTGCTTTCCCTGATTTATTTGCATCAGTATAGAATGTGAGGACTCCAGAAATTGGCTTTTGTCGTACAATGTGAGGAAGGACCCATTCAGTCTTCTTTATGAATTCTATTCTCTTGCTTTTGGGATAGTGGTTGTTAATCTCTCCCAAAAAGTTACTGCAGGCTCTCTGCCAGTATTCATTATCTTTCCATAGTGATGAAATTTCCTCATTAGTTAATGGTACTACAATTTCTGCTGGGTCCATTCCTGTCAACTGGCGAAGTCTTAATTTACCCTTTTGAATCAAATCAGAGATCTTTTCTATATAAGTCTTTAATTTCTTATTTGGTTTACGTGATAGGAATATCCATTCCAATATAATATCTTCCCTCTGCATCAAAATACCTGTTGGGGAATGTCTGGAGGGGAATATGACAAGAATGCATTTAAGTTCTGGATCCACACGATCCACATTGCTTCTCGAATTGTCTTTTCTACTAGAGCCAATTCCTTCTCAGCTTCGGCTGATAATTCTCTTGGACTATTAATTCTTTGTCCCCTTCTAGAGTATTAGCCAAATTTTGTAGTCCATCTTTGGGTATTCCCATGATACCCAGTAAGTTGGAAATGCTTCCTAATAACTTTTGAAAATCATTAAGAGTCTTCAATCTATCTCTTCTTAGTTGTACCTTTTGGGGTCTAATTTTTTGTAGCTCTATCTTATATCCTAAGTAATTAATAGAATCTCCTCTTTGTATTTTTTCAGGAGCAATTTGCAGTCCCCAGCGAGGCAAAACTTTTTTTACTTCTTCAAACATGCTTTCTAATGTATCTAACTTTGGATCAGCTAATAGGATATCATCCATATAGTGATAAATTATGGATTGTGGAAACTTTACACGAATTATCTCTAATGGTTTCTGCACAAAGTATTGACACAAAGTAGGGCTGTTTAACATTCCCTGTGGAAGGACCTTCCATTGATATCTCTTGACTGGCTGAGAATTATTATAATTAGGTACTGTGAAGGCAAATTTTTCTCTATCATTTTCCTGTAAGGGTATGGTAAAGAAACAGTCTTTTAAGTCAATAACTATTATAGGCCATTCTTTTGGTAGGTAGCATAGAGGGCAAGGGCATCCCAGTCTGTAGGGAGCCCATTGGCTGAATTACTTTATTAATAGCTCTCAGATCTGTCAGCATTCTCCAATTACCAGATTTTTTTTTTAATAACAAATACAGGAGAATTCCAAGGACTGGTAGATTCTTCAATGTGTTGAGCATTTAACTGCTCTTGAACCAGCTGTTCTAAAGCTTGTAGCTTCTCTTTTGTCAAAGGCCATTGTCCAACCCAGACAGGTTTATTAGTTAGCCATTTTAAAGGTAAGGCAGTTGGTACTTCTGAGAGTTCAACAACAGTCGTGCTCTGTTTGTGAACAGCCTGAATGGTTGGTGACTGATTTTTATAGCATGTTATGATATTATTCCTAGAAACATGCATTGGTCTGTATTCCTTCTCTGAAAGTGTAGGAATTTTAATCTGGGTATTCCACTGTTGTAACAGATCTCGGCCCCAAAGATTTACTGCTACATTTGCTACATAAGGCTTCAGCCTTCCTCTCTGTCCTTCTGGCCCTATGCATTCAACCCATCTCGAACTCTGTTTTTATCTGAGATAGGGTGCCAATCCCTAACAGTTGGACATCTACCTCTTGAAGAGGCCAATTCGGATGCCATGATTTTGGTGTAATTATAGTCACATCTGCACCTGTGTCTACCAGGCCCTCCAGAACCAGGCCATTAATTCGAATTCTAAGCTTTGGTCTTTGTTCATTTATGGAAGTCTGCCAAAATATTTGTTTTATAGTGTTCTTTGTAAACTGTGATCCAGCTATCAAAGCTGTTTTATCATCTATTGTAGTATCGGTTTTTACATTAGGCATTGGTTTATTCAGTTGTCCTGGAGAGGAATTTCTTCCACAGTGGCAGGGAATGTTTGTACTACGTTTGGTTTGGGGGCCTGCAAGAGGCCCCCTGAGGCGTTTCCCGCCAGTAAAGGGTTGCCTTGTATATCTATTTTTGATCTGCACTCACTGGTCCAATGTTGGCCTTTGCCACATCTTCTACATAATCCAGGAGGTGGTTGGGGTCTCCTGTTTAGGCTATTCCTAGAAGGAGTATTGCTTCTAGGGGTACCCCATGTACAGTTTTTACTTATATGACCTGGTGTACCACACTTAAAACATTTGGTAACACGGGGCCTTCTTTCACCTCTGGGATTTGTCTCTCCTATCCAAGCCTCATTACTGTAGTTAAGAGACTGAACACCATTAGTATATTGAATCCATTCTTCCAAAGGAGCTGATCTGATCTTTAATGGTGTAAGTATTCTTCTGCATTCTGCATTAGCATTGTCGAACGCCAAGGACTCAGTTAATACTTTTCTTAATTCTTTGTCTGACACAGCTCTTGTTATAGCTCTGTTCAGTCTTTGTAAAAAATCAGTGAAGGGTTCGTGCGGTCCCTGAAATATCTTTGTGTATACCTCAGTTGGTTTTCCAGGTTCTGGAATTTTTTCCCAAGCATTTAGAGCTGCTGTACGGCATAGGGATATTGTATGCTCATCATAAGTGGCTTGTACATTCCTGTCAGCGAAACATCCCTCACCAAGTATTTGATCTTGGGAGATCACAAAACCTCTGATTTTACCTTGTTGTTCTAAATTTTTTGCCTCTTCTCTCAACCAGCTTTTCCACTGTAACTGCTGGCTATATTCTAGAACAGCTGAAATTAACTGATGCCAGTCATCTGGAATGATTCTATGTGAGGTAGACCACGAATTTAACATCTGTTTTACATATGTGGAGTGTATCCCATACGTAACTACTGCTTCCTTTATATTTTTAAAGTCCCTTGTTGAAATTGGTTGTAATGTATATGTTATATATGGCTTGGGGTGTGTGTCATCTGCTGGCTTCTCATGGACAATAACAGGATAAGCCATTGTATGAGAGCCATTTGGAGATGTTACAACCTCTATGGTCTTGACCTTCTGCTTATTAGTTCCCTTGTCATGTTTACTGAGAGTTTCTTCTAGGGCTTGCAAACGAGCACCTAGGGTCTGTTCTAGGGAGTGAACCTCCTCTCTTGCAAGGGACTCCATATTTCTCATGGAATCATAGAAGTTTTTATGTTCCTTAGAAACACATGATTCCATGGACCTTATCCTATCAATTAACGATAATTTTTCTTCCTTATATACTGTCTGAGTAGCCACAACTTCACTCTGGAGAGTTAGTGTTCTATCCATTAAATATTCATATTTATTATCAATAAAATCAATTTTGGGTACAAACCTGTTTTGTAAATCCTGATTAGCAGATTCTAGAGAAAGAATCTTTTTCTCTAAGCCTTCATTGCTATCTTTTAAAGCAGATTCCAGAGAGAGAATCTTTTTCTGTAAGCCTTCATTGCTATCTTTTAAAGCAGATTCCAGAGAGAGAATCTTTTTCTGTAAGCCTTCATTGCTATCTTTTAAAGCCTGTATCAGTCCCAATAATGACTCATCTTTGTTCTTAAACCAGTGTTTGAACACTGTGTGAATTATTATGATGAATGCCAAAATGGTATAGCCCAGATATGCCTTAGGAATGTTGTATATTTCCAGGAAGATGTCATTCATCATACAGGCAAAAAGGTTTTTAAATTCTTGTGAGGTAATGTTGTCGGCCATATTACACGAATTACTCAAAATTTGTTAGTCAATTTTAAGGTGTAAAATTATCAAGTACCTTTACTTGAAACAAGATGCTTACCTTTTGTGGGTTTGGGGGCGTGTAGTAGCACTTTTCAGCCAGCAGGTGGCGTTGGTACAGCTCCGAAACAGGGCCTGCTGGCGATCTTGGCTGGAGTCGGAGGGAGATGGCGGAAATGGCAGAGATGGCGGAAATCAGAGCTAGCACTCTCCTGCCTCTTTCGCTGGTCTGGGGCTAAGCTAGGGAATTGAGATCGGACTAGCTGCTCCCTTTTTCGGGAATGGAACCGTGTAGGTGTTCCCTGGTTATATGAAACTTTGCAGGCGGGTTTAGGTACCCGCCAGCTAGGGAGGAGACGGCGGGAGCCGCCCAGGCCTTTGGAGTTTGCCCCACGTGAGCGCCAGATATTGGAGAAATTATTTTGGCCATTCCACGTAGTTAAAAGGATATTTATTTAATGGCGTAACTCACAAATTAAGTAATGGGTAGGTCACAGGGTCTGGGGAAGGTGTAACGCAGTCCAGCGGTGTTCTCCGGAGCTCTGCACAGTCAATCTCCACCGGTCAGCGTTCCGGCACTGAGAGCGCCCAGAGAGAGCGCTGGCCCATCCAGCTCTCGGGTCCCCAGGCGCCTCCCCTCGCCCCGCCTCGTAGGCATGACAGTTGCCAGAGTCTCAATGGGGGTTGGAACTTCCAGAACCAAGCTGGAATGGCTACCCACTACAGTAAATGCTTTCTCTGGTTGCCTTTTTACTTTCTGGTGATTGTGCTCCTTTGTTACAAAGTTTATAATTTTGATGATGTATGTGTTTTTGTTTCCTCTACTTTTGGAGTCATAGCTAAGAAATCACGAAATCTAAAGACTATTTCCCTTAGTGTTTCCTTTCCACTCTTCTCAGCTAAATGGTAAGGAGATGGTGAGGGCAGAAATTATGTTATTCTAGCCACTTTACCTCTGTTCAGTGAGCATTGAAGTTTAAAATGTAATTGCATTTCCTTTCCTTTTATTTTGAAACTGTTTCTCTAACTCAGGCTGGCCTTAGACTCAGTGGCTATTCTTATCACCTCAGTTTCCCCACCATACCTGGTTAATAATAGAATTTTTTTTTTTTTTTTTTTTTTTTTTTTTTAGCAAACAAAGTAGTGGGTTTTATTTTGCCATTTTCATGCATCCTTAATTCTTTTTTTTTTTTTTGGCTCCTTTTAAATAAGGTTTTTTTTTTTTTGTTTGTGATATATATTTTTTATTTTACAATACCATTCAGTTCTACATATCAGCCATGGGTTCCCCTATTCTCCCCCCTCCCACGCCCTCCCCTTACCCCCAGCCCACCCTCCATTCCCACCTCCTCCAGGACAAGTCCTCCCCCGAGGACTGTGATCAACTTGGTAGACTCAGTCCAGGGAGGTCCAGTCCCTTCCTCCCAGACTAAGCCAAGTGTCCCTGCATAAGTTCCTGGTTTCAAACAGCCAACTCATGGAATGAGCACAGGACTTGGTCCCACTGCCTAGATGCCTCCCAAACTGATCAAGCCAATCAACTGTCTCACCTATTCAGAGGGCCTGATCCAGCTGGGAGCCCCTCAGCCTTTGGTTCATAGTTCATGTGTTTCCATTCATTTGGCTATTTTTTTTCAATAATTGAGTAAAACTGAAATTGATTATATGCCACAGTCATCCTAGGGACCTCCATGCTATATATATAGCTCTATGGTTCTATGGGTTGTGGTCTGATTGTTCATTTTATATCTAGAATCCACCAATGAGTGAGTACATACCATAACTGTCTTTCTGGGTTTGGGTTACCTCACTCAGGATGATTTTTTCTAGTTCCATCCATTTGCCTGCAAATTTCATGCTTTCATTGTTTTTCTCTGCTGAGTAGTACTCCATTGTGTATATGTACCACATTTTTTTCATCCATTCTTCCGTTGATGGGCATCTAGGTTGTTTCCAGGTTCTGGCTATTACAAATAGTGCTGCTATGAACATAGCTGAGCATGTATCTTTATGGTATGTATCAGCATTCTTTGGGTATATGCCCAAGAGTGGGATGGCTGGGTCTTGAGGTAGTTCGATTCCTAATTTTCTGAGAAACCGCCATACTGATTTCCACAGTGGTTGTACAAGTTTACATTCCCACCAACAGTGGAGGAGTGTTCCCTTTGCTCCACATCCTCTCCAACATTGGTTGTCATTGGTGTTTTTGATCTTAGCCATTCTAACAGGTGTAAGGTGGTATCTCAGAGTCGTTTTGATTTGCATTTCTCTGATGATTAAGGATGTTGAGCATTTCTTTAAATGTCTTTCAGCCAATAATAGAATTTTTAATTTTTAAAAATTTTACTTGTCTGTATATGTGTGAATATATGTACACTGTGTGTGTGTGTGTGTGTGTGTGTGTGTGTGTGTGTGTGTGTATAGAGGTGCTCACAGAGGCCAGAAGAGGGTGTCCAATCCCTTGGAGCTGGAGTTACAGGCATTTGTGAACTGCCCAGTGTGGGTGCTGGGATCTGAACTCTGGTCCTCAGTGATGGAGTAGCAAGTGTTTTTAACTACTGAACCATTTTTGCATCCCTTTAGTATATAATTCTTCTAAGGTTAAACTAAACAGTGGAGTTAGGATTTAGTGATGAGGTATTTCTTGTTGCTAATTTGTCATTGATTATATGTCTATTATCTGATGAATTAGATATGTTCTTCAAAGTTTTTAATCTTAAGAGATTTGGCCTCAGTTTGAACTTTGTCATCTGTCTAATGAATAAGATGATTTATAAAGGGTGTTTATTTTAACTTCTGATGTGATAAAATGCTAATATAGTCTTTCTGTTATGCAGTGCTGGACAAGCTGTATTTTTATCCACATTAAGTGGTGTTTCTTAGGGGTGAATCAAATTTATCATTTAAATATTACTGTGTTGCTAACTTGCTTTTATTAAAATAATGATAGTATAAATTATTTTGCTAGCTCCTGTGCTAGATGATAAAGTTCTTCAAGTCAGTATGTCATGTTTATCTTTCTGCTTCCTGTGTACCAGACTTGTTTCTTTGTGCATAGTAGGTACTGTTCACTAATGCTAAGTTACTGGCGTGGGTGATAAAGTGTTGCTGCATAAGTATGTAGGCTTGAGTTCTGATTCTCAGTACTCATATAAAAAAGTGAGATAGCATACACAGTCCAGCAATAGGAAGAGAAAGGAAGGCATGCATCACCATGCCTGGCTGGTTGTATATCTTATAACTTTTTTTGTAAGAATTATATATTGAACCATCACTATTACCACCACCACCACACACATCCTCCTGAAGGCAGCATCCCTGTGTCTTTTTGGTTTTCTGAGACAGGGTTTTTCTGTAACAGCTCTGTCTGTCTGTTCTGGAGCTTTGTAGATCAGGTTGGCTCTGAACTCCGTCCACCTCTGCCTCCCGAGTGCTGGGATTAAAGGGATTAAAGGTGTATGCCACCACTGCCCCGTGCATCCCTGTATCTTAATGACCTTTCATTAGACCTTACCTTTTAAATAAAGATCTACCCTCCCCTTTTGAAGACAGTCTCACTATGCAGTTCAAGCTGGCCTTGAACTAATAATCCTCCTGCCTCAGCCTTCCAAGTGCATAGTAGAGTGCTAGGGATTACAGTCATTGTCACCGTGCTGGGGACTTACACACTCAATCCATATGTAAAAGTAACTGAGGATCCGGAAGCACCACACTAACGTTCTGATTACCTTCTTCCCTAATGTGATTGCTTCTACATTTTAAACCCTATCTCCCAGGAGAGAATAAAGAGAAAAATTAAGTGGGAGGGGAGAAAGGTGTTGGTTCATTACATTTGGGGAGGAATTATATTTAGCTGGAGGAGAACTAGCATTAGCAGAAAGAAGTGTAGTAGTGGATGCTCTTCTGTTTCTCTAGCTCCCTGATTAGAAGCAGTAATTAGCAATAAGAATACAATTCCTTGGTATCTGGAGGGCAGGACCCTTATTTGTCCACCTGGCAAGCTGTTCCTGTAACATGTGCCTGGCTAGGGGGATAGAGAGTTGTTGCTAAGCAAAGCTAAAAGTGAGTAAATTTATCCAGTTTGCATATGGTTCCAGCCTTTCCCTGGAAGTTTCAGGACTTTTTTATTTATTTATTTATTTTTATTTTTATTTATTTATTTTTTCCCCTCTGAGACAGGGTTTTTCCTGGCTGTTCTGGAACTCTGTAGACCAGGCTGGCTTGAACCCAGATCTACCTGCCTCTGCCTCTTGAGTGATGGGACTCAGGGTATGTGGGACCACATCTGGCTCTAGGACTTTTAATACTTAAGTGTTATAAAGTAGTTAAACCAGATAGATTCTTCCACTGTAATTTGTCTAGGTGATAGGAGTATTGGTGTTTCCTATAACACTGTCTTCCTAACACTTCTTCCAGAACTTTCCTTTTAAAGTTGAGTATTATTACATGTTATGTGTATACCACATGGTGTGTGTGTGTAGTATGTATGCAGGTATAATATGTATTCAAGTGCGGGTGTGTGTATTTAGTATGCATGTATAATATGTGTGTACGTGTGTGTATGTGTGTGTACATACGTGTATAGCCAGAGGGCAACTTTTGGAGGTTGGTTCTTTTTCACCCTTGTTTTGAGGGAACATGCTGTCTTTAAGTTTTCTTTCTTTCTTTCTTTCTTTCTTTCTTTCTTTCTTTCTTTCTTTCTTTCTTTCTTTCTTTCTTTCTTTCTCTTTCTCTCTCTCTCTCTCTCTCTCTCTCTCTCTCTCTCCCTCCCTCCCTCCCTCCCTCCCTCCCTCCCTCCCTTCTCTTTTGTTCTCTTTCTTTTTGGTGTTGTGGATACATTCATACCATGAGTGTGGAGGTCAGAGAGCGAATTATGGGAATGATCTGTTTTATCTCTACAGAGTTTCTGAGAATCTACAGGGTTCTGAGAATTGAACTCAGACACCAGGCCTGGTGGTTACCCAGTTAACTATCTAGCTGGCCCTCTCATTCTTTCTGTCGTGCTTAGTACTCTAGGGTAGCCGCCCTGGAGCTCTGGGTAGGTGAGTCTACTTCCATCACTCTGTAGGACTGCTGGGGTTATAGGCACACTTCACCAATTCAACTTGAAATAGTTCCTTTCTTTCTTTAAAAACAAAACAAAACAAAACAAACAAACAAAAAAAAAAAAACAACTTAACAGTCTTTAATGGAAGCTGTGTATGTGATGCCTCTACTCCTGCATCTTCTCAGTCGTGTTTGCCCTTCTCCTTCCCTACTGTCGAGACTTGGCTGTCCTTTCCAGGATCTTTTGGCGGTCTCGGTCCAGCTTTAGCCTGGTGATAACCACCTTGCCGGGGTGGATGCCCATGTGGACAGTTGTGCCATTAACCTTTTCTTGCTGCACTTGTTCAGTGTAGATGACATATTTCTTCCTGTACACTTGGACCACTGTGCCTGTCTGCTGGCCTGTGTAGTCCAGACAGCTTGAACTTTATCATTCTTTCGAATGGGTATAGAGTGAACATTGTACTTCTGTCTCAGCTCTTTGGAAAGAGGGGAAGACATGATCTTTCTCCTAATGTGAGAAGGTGCATTGAAATGCTGTTCATGGTTTTTGCATTGGTCAGAAGTCACAGAGGGATTGAACTTCATTTTGGCAGCTGTGATCCAGCAAAGACCACAAAAGGAAAGAGGTCTATACGCCAAAATAATTTCTTATATTACATTTATTTATTTATTTATTTATTTATTAAAGAATAACTACTCACTAGCTTTATTAGACTGGTTTTACACAAAGAAGCCAGAGTAGTTTCTTTGCCTACCTAAAATACAAGGTCTTACATTACATTTATTTTATTTGTATATGAGCGTTCCTGAGTGTGTATGTATGTGCACCGCATGCAGGTGCCCACTGCAGCCAGGAGAGGGTATTAAACTGCAGTTACAGGTGGCTGTCAGCTGCCTGATGTGAGTGTGCGCCCTAACTGCTGAGCCCTCTCTCCAGCCCCTTTGTTAATTTATTTTGTGTGTGTGTGGGCTGTAACACAGGTTTGGAGATACAGGACTACTTGCAGAATTGGTTCTCCTGCCATGTGGGTCACCAGGCTTGGTGATAAGCACTTCACTCGATGTGCTCTCTGACTGCCCCTGCAGCTGGCTTCTTACTTCCGGGGATTGACTCAGATCACAAGGCTTGTTAGGCAAGCGCTTTTACCCCCTGCGCTGTCTCCTTGGACTTTATATGCCACGTTTTGATGATCTGTTCATTTGTTTGGGGACATTTGGGTTACTTAAAAAGTTAAGCTTTTTCTTAGAGCTTTAAAAACTTTTAGACGAGGCATGGTGGCACATGCCTTTAATCCCAGCACTCGGGAGGCAGAGCCAGGCGGATCTCTGTGAGTTCGAGGCCAGCCTGGGCTACCAAGTGAGTTCCAGGAAAGGTGCAAAGCTACACAGAGAAACCCTGTCTCGAAAAACCAAACCAAACCAAACCAAAAACAAACAAAAAAAACCCTTTTAGACGAGGCATGGTGGCACACGCCTTTAAAGCCTTTAATCCCAGCACTCAGGAGGCAGGTGGATCTCTGTGAGTTCAAGGGCAGCGTGATCTGCAGAGTGAGTTCCAGGGCAATAAAGAGAAACTGTTAGGGAAGAAACAAACCTGGGATTTTGGGGGGTAGGGGAGGTGGGTGGTTGGAGAGAAAGAATGGAATTGTGGAATTTACCTTAACTTTCATTTTTAGGATTCAAATTTAGTTTTTAGTTTTATTTACTCTATGTATATGAATGTTTTGGCTGCATGTATGTATGTGTACCATGTGTGTTCCTGGTACCATCAGAGGTCAGAAGAGAGGGAGTCAGATCCTCTGGATTGGAGTTACAGATGGCTGTAAGTTGCTATGTGGGTGCTGGGAATTGAACCCAATCCTCTTTGTAAGAGCAGCAAGTACTCTATACCACTGAGCCACCCAGCATCCCAATGTAAAAAAAGACTGAAAA
This sequence comes from Peromyscus maniculatus bairdii, assembly GCF_049852395.1. Classification (NCBI taxonomy): domain Eukaryota; kingdom Metazoa; phylum Chordata; class Mammalia; order Rodentia; family Cricetidae; genus Peromyscus; species Peromyscus maniculatus. The sequence goes on from NC_134870.1 coordinate 25,075,457, forward strand.
GACATTACAAAATATCTAATTTAGTGTTAGAAGTTTTTAATGATTAATCCAATGGAAGAGCAGCCAGTGCTCACAGTGGCTATAATTTATAATTTATCTCATTTCTGAATTGCTAATTTAAAGACTAATTCTTTTCTGGATTACCTAATTTTCATTTCCTTTCACTATATAAAGCTGTGGGTTTTCCTTGTCTTTTTCCCGAGGTATGTTGTTAAATATTGGCAAAATAAGTGGAATGTCCATTGTCATAAAAATGTTTTAATAGCTACAACTTGTGTTACTTTATTAGTGTTCGGTACCAGAATTGAAGATTTGAGTTGGAAACCTGAGTAAGATGAGGTGATAGAGTCCTGTACTGGTTTATTAGCTGGGTAAAGCTCAGACTGCTCTTGAAGCTGGAAGTGCTGTCATAACTCAGGAAACACACTCAGTGTGGCCTGCTTCTAGAGACATGAGGGAGACGAGCCTTTGCTAATAGTACATTTGCCCTATGCAGTTGGCTCCAGTACATGCTTTCTTTCCAAGTAATCACACACTCTTACCATTTACTCACACCATGTTGAATATTTCATTATATTATACATTTCATTATTAATCTGGGCTCTTAATCACAGTTTATAAAGTATGGTGGAGTGAGTAAGCCAGAGACTGAAAGGGAAAGCCAGGAGGCAGTGTTTTGGGATTTTTCTCTTTCTGCAGATCTCTAAATTGACAAAGGTTTCCTATAATCATGTGTTACCTTTTCTTACTTTCAATGACCTGGGGGGTCATTTGATTCTCAGAAAAGCTTTAGACTGACTTTGAAGTGTATCTTTAAAAACCTGTCGTTTTACAGAGATGTGGTCAAATGAAATGTGAGTTTGATCCCTTGGGAAGGGGTGGAATCCAAGGAAATGGAATCTGGTAACCCTGAAAAAAATTTAAGCTTATTTAAGACTAGAGAGAGAGGTGTTTTCTAAGTATTGTTACTGAGTCTAAGGAAGTGCTATGCTGAGTATCAATAACATTGGGAGGAATTCACTTAAATACAGCACCTTCATTAAAAATCTGCCCATGAGCAAGATGCTAGCGATGTTAAGCTTCCCAGCTAATGAGATTAGCCCCGGTAATATCAGTGATAGATTGGAGTTGCAATCTGTGTCTATTTTTGCTAATCTTACTCCTTATTGCAAGTTGAAAACTAAAAACAATTTTGAGTCAGTTCAATTAAACATAAAAGGTTACAAGCACGTGCCCCCCCTCCTGGCTAGCATGTTATTTTAGTTGAATCTGAGAAGTGATGGTGGGCGGGAGATGACTCATCTGTAAATGCACCTGCCTCCAGGTAGGAGGACTTGAATTCCTGGGAACTACAGAGTGGACACGGGAGAACTAATAAAGTTGTCCTCTGACCCTCACTCCCCTGTAAGACGAATTGCTAAACAGTCTCTCTCTCTCCGGAGCCAGATATTGGGGTGAAAAACTGAGATCAGAGAAATAGGACAAGCCATAGACAACCTCACCTCACTGATACCTCAGTCTCCAAAGAGACCTACTTCCTGTCTACCCACCCCTATATGCCTTTCTGTTCTGCCATCTCATTTCCCCTCTCCGCCCAGCTACCTCACTTCCTGTCTGTCTGTGCAGACCTCCAGACCTCCATGGTTAACTAGTATTGGAATTTAAGGCATGTGCCACCACACCTGGCTCTGTTCCCAGTGTGGCCTTGAACTCACAGAGATCCAGAAGGATCTCTGCCTCCTGAGTGATAGGATTAAAGGCATGTGCTGCCATTGCCTGACCTCTCTGTTTAATATAGTGACTGGCTTTTTCCTCTGATCCTCAGATAAGCTTTATTGGGGTGCACAGATAAAATATCACCACATTCCCCTGTAAATAACTAAGATTCTCCTCAAAGGTAATTTTTTTTTTTAAAGTGATGGTTTGTTGGTTGTGTTGGTACACACCTGCAATCCTCTTATCACTTGAGTGGGAGACTGAGGCAGGAAGATTGCCTGTGTTTGAGGCCATCCAGGGCTTAATGGCAAGATCTTGTCTCAAAATAAACAATGGAGATCCATGTGTGTTCACAGTGGCTCTGTTTTATAGTGCCTTGTGGCAAGTTCTGGGGGAATCTAGAGAAGCAGGGATAACCCTTTCTGTGAGGCAGAGGATGGGATGTATCTGAGTCTTGAAGGCGAGTAGCTTCCCAGTTGAAAAAATCTGAAGGTGCTCTTGGCAGAGGAAAGGTAACTGTAAAGCTCTGGAGGCTCCCCTGTTTTCATGGTTGGAGCCTGGGAAGGCTCACAGGCTAGTGCAGGTGAGGCTGGCCCAGTGAGGTTTTGGCTTTATCCTGTTTGTTCTTCTCGGAGAGGAGTGACCCAGTGATGGCGATAACCAGAGCTGCTTGGAGAAGAGCTGGGAATGTAGAGTCATAGGTAGTAACAACCCTTGCACACACACTCTTTATAAGCAGTTCTGGGAACGGAGCCCAGGGCTCAGCTAGTGCTAGGCAAGTGCTCTCTCTGTCACTGAGCTGTAACACTACTGGCTCACTCGCATACTCCAGACGGCGGTAAGACCCAGGCTAGATAGAGCCTTGAGAACAGTGTGTATTGTATCAGTAGGAGGATTATGCCGTCAGTGTTGACTGAGGTGGAACTAGGAGGCAGAAAGAGGGAAGGGAAAAAGAACCTAGAGTCTCCTTGTAGGAACCTGGTTGGTGGGGCTTTGGTCCACAGAGATGGGGAGGCCATAGGAGTTGGTAGGGGTAGGATTGTGAAAGGGGTGGGGTTGATGACTATGAAGTTTGAAGAAGTCAGCTCTGCAGTTAAGTGCTTGGAGAGATGCTGTAGGCTTGTAGAAACATAACTGTAAGGACATTGTCTACTTTTACTTAAGTAATGGAAGAGGTAGGATTTGCTTGTACTATGTAGTTGGACTCTGGAGTGTCCTTCAAAGGCCCAGTGTGTGGGTGTGGTTGTACATGCCTTTAATCTTCGCACTCAGGAGACCAAGGTAGGTAGATAGATCTCTTGAGTGCTAGTTCAGCCAGGGCTACACAGAGAGACCTGGTAGAAGCGTTTAGAACAATGGCTCTCAGTCTTCCTAATGCTTTGAACCTTTAATATACAGTTTCTCATTTTGTGGTGACCCTCAACCATAAAATTATTTTCATTGCTACTTCATGACTGTAATTTTGCTACTGCTATGAATCACCACAATGTAAATATTTTTGGAGATAGAGGTTTGCCAAAGGGCTTGCAACTCCCAGGTCAGGTGGAGAACCACTGCTTTAGGAGATGGGTCCTAGTGGGAAGTCTGTAAATTACTGGAGGCACGCCTTCCAAGGGTTTATAGGTCACTGGAGTGTCCCCTGCCATTGGCCAGCAGACTTTATTTCACTATGTTTTCTTTGATGTATTGCCATAGGCCAGCCAGTTACAGACTAAAATAACTAAAACCATGAGCCAAATAGTCTTTTAGAAGTTGATTATCTCATGTATTTGCTATAAACCTGACTCTACATAGACCACCTTCCCCTTTGGTAAGGAATTGTTTTTAGCATTTTTCAAAATAATTGTTACAAACAGTGAGAATAGAATGGTTCTAGAATATTTTAAGTAAGGAGGAACAAAATGCAAACCTCTCTAATGGCTTATAATTTCCTAGGTTTTGTTTTAGTGGTGGCTGCCACCACCCACTCTATTTTTCAGTTATGCTATGGTTGCTAGGAGGCGCCTGTGTTCTTCACAACCCGAGACAACCACTTGCTTCTGGAGTGATGTCAGGCAGGTCTTCATTAGGCCTCCTTGATAGCTAGGGACCCCTCTTATGCTTTTACAGCTTTTTCTTGTGCAGAGTGGAGACCTGTACAACTTACCGCTTTTTGTTGTGTTGTAACTATACCTGGAGCATTGTTCTTTTCCTTCTTTTTCTTTTCTTTTTTTATTTTATTTTTTATTTTTTGAGACAATAGTCTGTCTAGCTGTCAGATACTATACTAGAACTCTTAGTAGACCCAAACTCACAGATCCGCCTGCCTCTGTCGCTGGGGTGATCGGTGCCATCATGCCCTACTTTCCTATAATGGCCTGCTATTCCGCAACTTGTGAGGGGAAATTTCCAAACCTAACAGAAGAGTTAAAAGATTAAGTATTAGTTACTTTGCTTATTGTCCTGACAAAATCCCCGACAAGCAGTGTAATGCAGGAAAGGCTTGTTTTGGCTTCTAGTTTGGGAGTGTAATCATCACACTTGCTATATAGCACAGGTGAAGTTCTGATCTTCCTGCCTCCACCTCCCCAAGTGTGGGGATTTTAGACTGGTGCTAGGTTCAGTTTGACTGGTTCTTGACCTCTGTGGTTATTGAGAGAGACCGGCCCTCTAAGGACCCCCTGCTTGCATCATTACTGTACCTATTTTCCTCCTAGTGCTGATCGCATCTTACTTCTCTATTGCTTATGCCATCACTGCAGTAGTTTTGTTTGTTTGTTTGTTTTGTTTTCTAGTCCAGGCCTGTCCTTTTGCCTCAGCCTCTTGTGCTAGATTACAGGCGAGAACACCATACCTCGTCCTTTTTTAAGTATCCACTGTTGTCTGGAATAGTGTTCTAGGAGGGAGGCACTCAAGTATTTGCTGAATGCACGCTGCTTAAATTTTTGATTGATACTGTTGGATTTAGATTTATTGTTTGCTTAGTTCTTTTTGTAACCAGTATGTTTCCTGGTTTAAGTTAACTATTTCCTTTGGTATCCTCAAGAAAATTATAAAAGGGAAGATATGAATGATGGGAGTGAGTTTTTTTTTAAATGACTATTTTTTTTGAAGATTAAGCCAAGTATCTTTTTTTTTTATCACAATTTTGTATAAATTGCAAGTAGAGTGACGTCTACTTTATATTATATGAGCTATATGAGTACCTGATATAAAATATACACTCTGGGTTGATCACATAACACATGATCGATGGACGACTCATTCCATCCAATTACTCTTCTATAGCAGCTGGGAAACTTAATTTTTTTATTTTTAAGATTTGTTTTCTGTGTATAAGTGTTTTTCCTGTATGTATGTGTGTGCACCACCTGTGTCCCTGATGTCTGCAGATGTCAAAAGGCCTCAGATCCCCTGGAACTCCAGTTTTGGATGATTGTGAGCCACTACCATGTGGGTGCTGGGCTCCAAATCCAGGTCCTCTGGAAGAACAGTCAGTGCTCCAGTTCCTGGGGAACGTTGCAAAGTTTTTATATTACCTTTGCTTATATGTATACGAGGATATGTGCTTATGTTAGTGTTGGTGCCCACAGAGGCCAGAAGAGGGTCAGAAGTAGGGTCCCTGGAACTTGAATTACATGTGGTCAGTCGGTTAGTTATTTAGCGGCGCTCTTACCCTGCTAGGAAATGTCACGAAACATGACAGAATCTGCTAACAAGAGTTTTATTAAGATGAAAAGGACAGACAAGTGCTCAGGCTTGCGGAGAGACACATGTGTGGGGAAGAGGAGGAGGAGGAGGAGGAGGAGGAGGAGGAGGAGGAGGAGGAGGAGGAGGAGGAGGAGGAAGCAGAAGGAGAGGAGAGGAAGCTGGGAATATGGCGCAGGCTTATAAAGGCTGGGTGGCGCACGTGCGTACACAGGTCGACGTAGCTGCTCCACACATGCACAGATCACATGGTTGCGCTGCGCGCTCTTACGCAATCATGCAAAGCCATGGGGTCTTGGTCACGCTAGACGCCTTGACCCAGGAATGGCTATTTGACCAGGAACTGCCTAGGCGGAAGTGTCTAGGCCCACCGGGCTTAAGCAAACATGCCCAGCCGTGGGGGCGTGTTGTGAATCCATCAGTCATTGTGAGCTTTGCAACCTGGATGTTGGGATCTGAATTCTTGGTCCTCTTCAAGAGCAATACACTCTTTCTGGCTGTACGGGAACTTTTTACTCTGGTTAGACCTAACCAAGATGATGATACTGAAATTTTAATTAGGAATATTGGCTATAATTATGAGTAAATAATTTTCTTTTTGTTTATGAGGACTATCCATTTAAAACTTAAATATTTTCTTACTGCTTCCTTAATCTTAACTAGTTTATAGTGTGAAAAAAGGAAAACTGGGGTTTTGAGATTTAGTCAAATAAAATTTGGTTTTCAGAGTAAGTTAATGCTAAGGATTACCTTGTTTTGTTTTTGGCTGTTACCAAGAGATTTGGGAGCTGAGGTTCCTATGGCTGTGTTAAGTCTGCTTAATGCGGATACAACCTGACATACCTGTGGCTGTACAGAGTAATCCACAATCCTGGATCTTGTGCAGTGTGACAGTTAATGTTGCTTTGGGTACTTTTAATTTCTAAATCTCCTGATTTACATTTAAATGAACCATCCTAACATTTCATTAACATAACCTTGCTGTTTAAAAAGTTGGCATTGACTAGCATCCTAAGGATAGAAAAGCTTTGGCAGAGACACATTTCAGGAATGATGTGACCATTCTGTTGTAAATGAACTTGTAATGTCTTGTGAGAATGTCTATAGCTCTTTTCACAAAGAGGCAGTTTGCCAACCGTCCGCTCCCTTGGGTTCTGATGGGATTGTGCTGTATTTCCTTTCTTGCTTTTCCTTTCATACAGGTTGCTAGACAAGCAGTTGAATCTCTTTCTGAATTTGTAGTGATATTTTGCTTTATAGACAAGATCACTATTTTTAAGGTAATGAAGACCGAATAACTGCATTTTAACTTTTCATTCCATTAAGTATAATTCCTCCTGGAAAAACTTGAGGTTGCTGTTTTTCATTAAGGCTGGCCAGCTCTAGCAGATTTTATAATAGATCTTGGAAAGGAGTGCTCTGTAAGTTAATTGGAAAACTGGAAGCTGCCAAGAGCTTTAAAACTTATTTGTTTAGTTATTCTAAACAATACCATTAATTGTAAATAACCAGGAGAATATGACTAAGAGTAAGGCAAGAATTTCTTTCTTGGTAAGCTTGTGAATATTTTCAAATGGGTTGCATAAATTCAGTTCTGCTTACATCGCTGTGCCCTTTAGAAAGTACTTTGCCAGGACCTTGTGGAATATAAAAATATTTAAGTATTGTTACCTTAAAACATGGAACACATATTAAGCTTGAGAAAATTAAGTTTAATAAAACAATTCAAAGGCTGTTGAGATAACTTAAATCAGAGGTTCTCAATCAGTGGTTCATAACCCCTTTGGATCATAACAGCCCTTCACAAGGGTTGCATATCAGATGCTTACATTATGATTCATAGCAATAGCAAAATTGCAGTTATGAAGTAGCAACACAAATAATGTTATGGTTGGGGTCACCACACATGAGGAGCTGTATTCAAGGGCTGCAGCATTAGGAAGGGTGAGAACCACTGACCTCGTGAAAAGGAGCATTAGAAAGACGTGTTGCCGCAGGCACCACGTGCCTTGTTTGCAAGGTGCAACTGACCTGGAAGCTTCCTCCCTGCTGGCTACTTCTCATAGTGGTGGGAGGTGCATTCTGTGTAGGCTAGTAGATGAGAAAAGGCATCAGTGGTCTTAATCAGATGTAACTGATTAACTGACTTCAACGACAATCTGCCAAGAAAGATGTGCCCACTTGTACAGTAGCGGTGTGACTATATGGGGGTAGCTAGCCACTTTCTGTTAGGTGATATGAGGTCCACTCCACATGAGGAAACCCATGTACTGTAAACTTGGTCAGAAACATGGGTTGGGAAGTCATAGGCACTAGCGGGGAGCTTACCATACTTCTGTTAAATTGATGTAGTGTCAAAGGGCCTTGTAAATGTCTTTGGGGGCTGGAGAGATGACTCAGTGATCTACTCAGTGATCTACTGAGATCTCAGTGATCTACTGAGTGAATGAAAACTACTCTTGCAGAGGACCCACATTTGGTTCCACCCTAATCAGATAGTTCACATGCAACAACTCCAGCTCTAGGGTAGCCAAAGCCTCTGGCTTCCAAGGGCATACATACAGAAAGGCATACATACAGAAAGGGATTTGTAGGAAGGAAGGGGTTGACAGGGATGGGGAGGAAGAATAATTAGAATGTATTTTATACATGTATGAAAATGTCAAAGAATAAATTTAATTAAAAAAAAAAAAGACTTAGCTGGGCATGGTGGTGCACACCTTTAATCCCAGCAGGGGAGGCAGAGCCAGGTGGATCTCTGAGTTCAAGGCCAGCCTGGTCTGCAGAGCGAGATCTAGGACAGGCACCAAAACTACACAGAGAAACCCTGTCTTGAAAAAAACACAAAAGGGGGAAAAAAAAAAAAGACTTTTTCAAAGGATGTAGGATATGGAATTTAACCTCTTTAAAATTAAAAGATACATATTTTTATTTTATAATTTTATGTGTATAAGTGTTTGCTGTATGTGCAGCACATACATGGAGTGCCTGGGGAAGTAAGAAAAGGGGGTCAGATTCAGATTCCTGGCCTGTACTTAGAAGCAGTTGTGAGCTGCTGTGGGTGCTGGGAGCTGAACAAGAGTTCTCTTAACTGCTTGGCCATCTCTCCAACTTTTAAATTTCTTTTATTACTTTTATTTACTGTGTGTATATATCTCTGTCTGTCTGTCTGCCTGCCTGTGTGTGGCACCTGTGAAGGTTAGAGAACGCTAGAGAGTTGGTTCTCTCTACCATGTGGGTTGTGAGGATGGAATTCATATGCATCAGGCTTCTCAGGAATCTTTATTGGCTCATCTATCTCACAGGCCTGTAGTTGTTTTTCTTTCCGTGTGTGTGTGTGTGTGTGTGTGTGTGTGTGTGTGTGTGTGTGTGTGTTTGGAGACAGGGTTTTATAGTCCTGGCCAGTCTTGATTGATGACTCTTTGGCTTCCTAAATTCTGGGGTTGCAAGCATATACCACCATGTGGGGCTGGCGCTCTCTCTCTCTCTCTCTCTCTCTCTCTCTCTCTCTCTCTCTCTCTCTCTCTCTCTCTCTCTCTCTTAAATTTTGTTTTTCGAGACAGGGTTTCTCTGTGTAGCTTTGCGCCTTTCCTGGAACTCGCTTTGTAGACCAGGCTGGCCTCCAACTCACAGAGATCCACCTGTCTCCGCCTCCTGAGCCAGGATTAAAGGCATGTGCCACCACTGCCCGGCCTTTTTTTTTTTAAAGATTAAATTTTTAAAATTTACTTTGTGTGTGTGTGTGTGTGTGTGTGTGTGTGTGTGTGTGTGTGTGTGTGTGTATGTCTTTGTGAGTGAATGCTACAGTTGTGTGGGTGTCTACAGAGGTAGGAAGATGATGTCTGATCCTTGGAGCTGGTGGTTATAAGCTACCTGATGTGGTGTTGGGAACTGTACTTGGGTCAAGAGCAAGAACAGCAGGTGCTCTTAACTGCTGAGCGATCTTTCTAGTCCTTCTCTTTTCATTTTGTAAATGAGAAAGTTGAAGCTTCAGACAAGAGAAATAACTTCCCCAAAGTCAGAAAATAAGTTAGTAGAAAAGCTAGTGTCAGAAGCTGGTCTTCCTTCTGGAATATGGTCTTTGTAAATTTTAAGATCTATAATTTTGTTTGTGCCTTTCTCAGCAGTGGGCCATCAAAGGGCTAACTTGTTTCTGTAGTATAATTTAATATTGTTTGATGTCACTTTTGTCAGGAGTGTGTGTGTGTACATGTGTATGTATGCATATACATCTATTTATTGTGTATTTGTGTGGTGTGTGCACCATGGTGTACATGTGGAAGTCAGAGGACACAACTTTGAAGGACCCAGTGGCTCGCTCCTTTTACCATGTAGGACCTGAGAGTTGAACTCTAGTCTTCAGGCTGGTGTCAGGCTCCCTGGTTGCTTGGCAGGGCTTTTGATTAAAGGTGTTGCTTGCGCAAGATAAAGAATTTAGGCCATGAACTTGAAGGAGAGAAATGGGGGTGGGTAGTGTGCGGAGTAATGAATGGGAAGGTTCAGAGGGTGTAGTAGGTCTTTCTTTGAACTGCCAGCTCCCAAACAGTGACATGGAGACTAATTAATTGTGGAAGCTTGGCTTTAGCTTAGGGTTGTTTTCAGTTAGCTTTTTAATTAATCCGTTTATATTAATCTACTTTGTGACCCGTGGCTTGTTACTTCTGCTCAGTACTGTGTTTCCCACTTCCTCTGAGTCTAGATGGCAAATCGTGCCTCTCTTCCCAGAGTTCCTGTCTCCGCATGGAAGTCCTGCCTATCCTCTCGTGCCTAGCTTTTGGCCCGTCAACTCTTTACTAAACCAATCAGAAGGTGCCTTTCCAGAGACACATCTTCACAGCTTACAAAAAAGGATTATCCCACAACTGGAGGGAGGAAAGGGAAGGAGAAGAAGAAATAATGTGATTATAATCTCAAAAAGTATTAAAGGAATGAGGGCCGGGCAGGTGGCTCGGAGGTCGGGAGCGCTGGCTGTTCTAGGGTCCTGGGTTCAGTTCCCAGCGGCCACGTGGTGGCTTGCGGCCATCTACGGTGGGATCTGGTGCCCTCTTCTGGCCTGCAGGCCAAACACTCACTGTGTACATAATAAATAAATAAATCTTTAAAAAAAAAGAAAAAAAGAAAAAGAAATAAAGTCTCACTTTAAAAAAAAAAAAAAGGAACGAATGCCAGCCCCCCACATTTTCTCTAAAGCTTGGCATTTCTCTCATTTAGTTGTGACATAAGACACACTTATCTAGTGTCTGGAGCCTCTGATCAATTTACAGTTATTCATATTCTGATTTTTTCATTCAAGGTTTGGAAGGTTGTGTTATGGAATATACTTTTCAACTTTATAAAATTGAACAAAATACAGTGTTATCTTCTCACTAATCTGTATAATTTGTAGTAATGGACTTTTTATTTCCAAACTTGATACTGTCAGGTCCAGAAGAAACCCAGGTCAAGGCTCACTCAATGTTTGTGGTTCCTCCCAGTACTTCTCACCCCACCTCCTACCCTAAGCCTGCCTAGCCCAGGGGACTGAGCTGGTCCCCAGCTTCTGATGGCTGTAGAAACCAGCCACTTTTGACCTCGCTGCCCTCCTGGCTCCTGGCTCCTCTCTTGGCAGCTTCTTTCTAGGTCAGCTTGCCTTCTTTCCTCTCTCTCTTTCTGTCTTCTTTCCCCTCTGCTTTCTCTTCTCTCATGACCTGTTTCATCTGGACACTTCCAGATGCCCTGGGCTGTTCTTTCCCTTATATCTACAATAAAACCCTTCTCCTCGATCATACCTAGAACATTCATGTCCTCATGTTCATTCAGATACTTGTCTATTTTTATTCATTCACCTGTCTATGGCTTAATACTTACTTCTAAGTCAAACAGCCTTGAAATTATTTTCCTCATAAGTAAAACTTTATTTCATTAAAAAGTTCTACATTAGGCAACCTGCTTCTGTTACGTTTTTTTTGAGTCTTAAACAAGGTCTGTTTTCAAGTTCTATATATCTGTTGTTCTCAGTGTGTGCAGTTGAGCACTTTTCTTCAGTCTCTTTAAATAGGGTGAATGTCCATGAAGGAAGGTGATCTTCTTAGAGACTTTAAGAGTTTGTAGAATTTGCAACTGGAGATTTTGGGGAAGTTGTTGGTAACAGTTAAATTTGGAGATTTCAGGTAGAAATCTGTATGTCTGGCTTCTCTTAAATTCAGATCATTCCAAATAACTGAGTCTGTGATAATTGCCGGGAGTTGATCAGTTGGGCACAGCTTTTGAGTTGGTCTTTTTTGTAGGTCTGTTCTGTCCACCCCCCACCTGGAGAAGCCACATGTCATTTTCATTCATTGGGTTCATAGTCTGCCTTTTGCATTGCTTTTGAAAGTAGCAGAGCCTTGGCTTTCTCAGTGGAGCTCACTGGGGCTCTGGGAAGCTCTGGGGCTCTGAAGTGTCAAAATCAGGAAAACAAAAGATTCAGAAGATTTTTTTGTTTATTGTTTTGAGAAAGGGTTTCATTCTGTAGCTCAAGCTGGACTCAACTCAGTATCTAGGATGGCCTTATGATGACCCTCCCGACACAACCAAGTGTTGGCATAACAGGTGTAGACCACCATTTCCACCTTGTTTAAAATAATCTAATTTGGGGGCTGGAGCACTTGCTGCTCTTCTAGAGGATTTGGGTTTGGTTTCTGGTACCCACGAGGCAGCTTATCTAGTTCCAGGCGATCCGATGCTCTCTTCTGGCTTCATGGGCACTCTGCATGTATGTGGTATGCATACATACATAAAGGCAAGATAAAACATAAAAATAAATCTTAAATTAATTTCTCTATAGGTGTGGTCCCAGCACTTCAAAGGCAGAGGCAGGTTGATCACCATGAGTTCCAGACCAGCCAAGGCTACATAGTGAGACCCTGTCTCAAATAAAACAAAACCTTAAATGCCGAAACTTTTTTTTTTTTTAATTGGTTTACCTGTATCTGGAAAGCATTTTATTTCAGAAAAATGAGAAGAATTTCTTTGGGAAGGTGAATTGTTGTTAGTAGTGGAGTAACTGACTCGCTTGTGTCAGGCTCTGGGTGAAATGAACCCAGAGCACTACTCCCCTCTCCCCCACAGTGAATTGTGTTATGCTTGCGCAGGAACTACGCATTGCTTCAAATGCCCACTTAGAACTGTCTTTACTTAATCACAGGGTCTAGCCCTCTAATCCTGAAAGGTTCTCTTATTTGTACTGAAGCGGTCTCTTTGAAATGTTAGGGAACTAGGATCCACAGGGCAAACAATTTCTTCTGAAATGTCTTATCTGTGACATTTGATGACATTTGCTTGAGCTGTTAGCTGTCTTTAACAATCTAGACCATCCTATCTCTTAAGGCTTACTGACTAGTGGACAAATAACCTTTAAAGACCAAAGTATATAGGCGGGCATAATATAAGCATAGGGAACAAATTCTCTGGAAACTGCTTTTTGTGTTGTTAGATTAGGCAAGCCTACCCCCCCCCCATTCTCATTATGTGATTCAGTGTTTTATTGGTGCTTAATTAAAGTGAAATGATGAAAATTTGGAAATTTAACATCAATTATTATGCTTATTAAAAAAGAAGAATCCATTTTCAAATTTTATCTTAGGTTTCTTGACCTTTTCTTAATTTTGTGGAATATGTCTCACTGTCAGTTAGTCTGATATTTACTTAATATTAGTCTGAAGTTATGTAGTTTTGTGATAAAGTACTACAGAGGCCACAGGTGTCAGATCCAGTGGATTTGGAGTTACAGTTGTGAGCTGCCCGATGTGAGTGCTGGGTGATTGAACTTGGGTCCTCTGAAAGAACAGTATGTGCTGGCTTCGGACCCACAGAGATTGCCCACCTCTGCATCCCAAAGTGCTGGAAATAAAGGTGTGAGCCACAGCCATAGCAGCATTTACTTTTAACTGCTGAGCCATCCCTATAGTCAGTCTGTCTCTCTGTCTCTCTCTCTGTCTCTCTCTCTGTCTCTCTCTCTCTTTTTTCTTGGAGCTGAGGATTGAACCCAGGGCCTTGCATTTGCTAGGCAAGCGCTCTATCACTGAGCTAAATCCCCAACCCCCCTATAGTCTCTAGAATAATGTTTTATCTTTCCTAATGTATCATGACAAGAGACACATGGTGTCAGTTTGTCCTCTGTTATTGATGTTAATTTTGATAATTTGGTTAAGGGTATGTGGTCCATGTTTTTTCTTTTTTTTTTTTTTTTCTTTTTTTTTTGTCATAAATAATCTGAGTTTCTATGGCACCATTGGTTATTCAGTATTTCAGTTACTGCCCATCTACTTGGTTTTAGGCTTTTCTTTTTTCTTTCTTTCTTTCTTTCTTTCTTTCTTTCTTTCTTTCTTTCTTTCTTTCTTTCTTTCTTTCTTTCTCTCTCTCTCTCTCTCTCTCTCTCTCTCTCTCTCTCTCTCTCTCTCTCTCTTTCTTTTTTTTTTTTTTTTTTTCCGAGACATGATTTCTCTGTGTAGTTTTGGAGCCTGTCTTGGATCTCGCTCACCAGGCTGGCCTCGAACTCACAGAGATCCGCCTGCCTCTGCCTCCCGAGTGCTGGGATTAAAAGTGTGTGCCACCGCTGCCTGGTTTAATGAACATTTTAATGAACATAATGTGGCTTTTCTGAATTGAGTTATTTTATAAGTGTAAAGTAATACACACTATATTTTGAATACTTGGTGCCTAGATAAAATATCTCTAATAAAAAAATATATTGATGCCGGGCAGCAGTGTTGCACGCCTTTAGTCCCAGCACTCAGGAGGCAGAGCCAAGGTAGATCTCTGAGTTTGAGGCCAGCCTGGTCTACAGAGCGAGATCCAGGACAGGTGTACCAAAACTACACAGATAAATCCTGTCTTGAAAAACCAAAAACAAAAAAACAAACAAAAAAACAAATCTAAAACAAATGAAATGAGGTATGTCTTTGGATACTGCAGTAGATGTGGCAGAATAATAGAAAATTTTCTGTATTAGTTTCTGAAGAAATTTCCTTCCTTCCTTCCTTCCTTCCTTCCTTCCTTCCTTCCTTCCTTCCTTCCTTCCTTCCTTCCTTCCTTCCTTCCTCCCTCCCTCCCTCCCTCCCTCCCTCCCTCCCTCCCTCCCCCCTCCCCCCCCTCCCTCCCTCCCTCCCCCCCCCCCTCTCTCTCTCTCTTTCTTTTTAAATCAGGGTCTCACTATATAGCCTTGGATGGCCTGGAACTCAGTATGTAGAACAGCCTGGCTTCAAACTCATAGAGATTTGACTGCCTCTAACCCCCCCCCCCAAGTGCTGGGGATTAAAAGCATGCGTCATCAGGCTTGGCAGAAATTTCTTTTAAAATACCCTTCACTTTAGCTTTTCATGCTGCAACATTGTTGAACTGGAGAAACTGGAACTAGAAGTATCTTGGTATTAGAGAAGTCAAAATTGAAAGGTTCTCTGTGCTCAGGATTGTCCTTGAGTGTTTTTAGACATAAAATTGTTGTGTATTAGAGGTCCTTTTCAGGTTAGCTGCAGTTATTTCATCTTGTCAGTTCTTCTTTACTGATAGGAAAGTCTTGGTTAGAGGGTTATTATATATTTTATGTTTCTGCTTGACGTTTGCCTGACGTTGGCTTTTTGTTTCTTAGAAATGACTGCCGTCCACACTGGCAACATAAACTTCAAATGGGACCCCAAGAGTCTAGAGATCAGGACTCTGGCTGTTGAAAGACTGTTGGAGCCTCTTGTTACACAGGTAAGAATCTGGAAACGCAAATGCACAGTTGTTCTGTCATTCTTTTGCAGTAGACCTGGCTAACAGACTCATGACCGAGGTTGTTAGCTCAGAGTCTTTATTGAATTGGTTGAGTTTAGTTAGTCGGGTAGTACTTAGATGATTTGGCTCCATTACTATCGACACATTTATTTATTAAAGATTATTTATTTTTATTTTTTTATGTATTGGTGTTTTGCCTGCATGTGTCTGCGTGAGAGTGTCAGATCTTGGAGTTACTGACATGTGGGTGCTGGGAATTGAACCGGGGTCCTCTGGAAGAACAGCATGTGCTCCTAACCTCTGAGCCATCTCTCCAGCCCCACATACATTTATTTAATTCTTTTTGTTACTGTTTTTGAGGCAAGGTTTTGTATCACCAAGACTGGTCTTAAAGCTCCTTTAGGTAGCTGAGGCTGAACTTGAACTCTCCTGATTCCTGTCTTCACCATGTAAATACTGCTTGGATTAGAGCCATGTGCCACCATGCCTAGCTTTAGTTAATTCTCTAGACTACAGCTGCTACCCTTTTCTAAAGTCTTATTGCTGATAGTAAAGGTTGTTAGCATGTAGTGCACATTTCCAAATGTTTGTGCTTTGCTGATAACGTCCCCCTCCATTAGAGAGGAAATCAAGGCAGATGGAGCTTGATTGTCATGGTGCCTGGTTCAGCTTAGTCACCTCTCGTCGTGTAGGGTTGTTTGGCAGGTAACTGAGTTTGAGGGGGTGGGTTTGGTGTTTTCTGTTACAATACATGTATCATAATGTGATGGCATTTAGTAACAGCAGCTAGCTATGTATTTTTACTCTTGGCATAGCTAGTGTATGTGTATATTTATGTATTAGAGGAGGGAGAAAATGAGAATGGCATTTACTGCCTTAAAAAATTGCCTTCCAAGTCATAAACTATTATGTATCTATATGTAGCTGTGTGGGGGTTAGGTGGAATATTTGCTTTCTTGAACCCAGTATATTCTGTACCTTTCAGGTCTTGTGTTTGGCAGGTTTATACTGGAACAAATCTTAATCATCTTCAACCTACAGATCATCTGGTATATTAAACTTATTAATGATGGCTAAAGTTCTGGAACTTTAAGCATCATCACAGTAGGCTTCTGTGGGCAATCTTTCTTTTCTTTATTAAGGACCTTTACTAATTAATGCTAAGATTTGTGTTAATAAGCTTGAACTGACTTCAGAAGTAAGTTTTCTTAAAGCATTTTGCAGATTGGTAACAATGACTTAATGTAGCCTTCTGGTAAAGCGGAATTCATTGTTCAGCTTTTTCTGGAATTTCTTCACTAAAAAAAAAGAGGCATTGCATTTATCACTAATCTTAGTTTCAGTCCGTGAAGTTATTCCAAAAACTAATAATTGTTTAAGAAATTAGAATGCATTACATTTCTTGTCTTACATATTAAGATATAAATTACTTTGGAAACTAAACATAGCATCATTTTTCTGTTAACAAATCTGGAAAGAATTGTGTTATGCTTAGCAAGCTCTCTAAATCTAAGTGTGATGCCTTCCTTCCTTATGAACATAGGCTTGCTGTCTTTAAAGATATTAGTCTGTTAGTTTTCATTTTAAATGATTAATTTTTTTTTTAAACTTAAACTCTTAGGTGACAACCCTGGTGAACACCAACAGCAAAGGGCCCTCTAATAAGAAGAGAGGCCGTTCTAAGAAGGCCCATGTTTTGGCTGCATCTGTTGAACAAGCAACTGAGAATTTTTTGGAAAAGGGGGATAAAATTGCAAAAGAGAGTCAGTTTCTCAAGGAGGAGCTTGTGGCTGCTGTAGAAGACGTTAGAAAACAAGGTAGGTCAGTCATTGCTTTACACATGAAGAGAGATGTCTTTCCAGAAAGTCAGTAAAATTTAAAAGTTACATTTATTTCTATCTGTACACGGGCCTGTGTTTGTACTCAGCGTGCATGTGGAAGTCTGAGGACAACTTGTGGGAGCTAGTTGTTTTTTTTTTTTTTTAAACTGTGTGTGTCCTGGGGATTGAACTCGGGTTGTCAAACTTGGAAGCAACAACCTTTACTCACCGAACCATCTCCCTGGCCCTAATTGGCTTTTTCTCTCATGGGTTACTCACCAGGGGGAAAGTTGGCTACTGTGCCATAAGAACACTCTGGAAGTTCTGTAGTGAGGAAGTAAAGCCATCAGCAGACTTTTCCAAGCATATGAGTAAACTACTTTGCAAATAGGTATCCATTTGTCCCCTGAGGAGCGTACATGTTCCTTTGAAGCTACCATTGTTTTTTGGGTGATTTATTAGTCAGCAGAAGAAAATATGAATTCCTTTCTCTAGAAGGTCTTTAGTGGTCCTAAGCCCTGATGTTACTTGTTTTACTAGTATATTAAATAAATGCTTATCTAAGAATATGCCTTGTTGGTATCTGTGGAAACATCTTGCTGCTAAAGGTAGTGTAAGGTATATTTGCTCTGTATCAGTGTTGACTACTTTTGATTAGATAGGAGTTTCTAGATTTTTTTGGTAAAGGGCCAGATAGTATTTTAGTTTTACTGGCCATAGAATCTCTGCTGAAACTGTTCAGCCCTGCTGTTGAGTTTAGAAAACAGCTATGGAGAATATATACACAAATGCACAATGTGTAATCTTATAAAACTTATAAAAGCAGAAGGTATGCTGTTTTGATATACAAAATACAGTTTGCAATTCCTAATCTAAGATTTTTCCTACACTGTTTAAAAAAAAAACAAAACAAGTTTGCTATATTCAAAGAAGTATTTGTTTATACATTTATAATAAATACTTTTGAGTCTAAGTCAGACCTTCTGTGTTTGGGGTTTATGTGTACCCTGTGCTTTCTTTTCTATACAGCCGTAATTAATGAACGCATACAGTTTTGTAGCATAAATTTCTTTTTGTATTAGTCTGTTATGTGAATAACATGTATGAAAATTTGGGTACCTTAAAACACTACCTACCATAATGCTATAAATGTGTCAGAAGTGTCCACATTCATAAACTCAGGTCCATTTTCCTTTAGGGTAATAAAATGACCAGGTGAGCCTCCTGTGGAAAGTGGGAGTCAGTTATTAATTTCAGGACTTCTAAACTCCTATGGTCTCAGTTGCATTATAATGACAGTCTGCTTAGGCTAGGTGCTGAGCCTTGTACAGGCTGAACCATACTGGTGTTTCTCATATGTGCCCTTTCTTTGATGAGGTCAGTCTTAGCTTTGTTTTTGTTTCTGTTTTTTTCCCTAGTTCTTTTCATAGTGATAATCAAGTGGGTTGTCTTCCCCTTTCCCGTTTATTTTGTAGTCTGGTGGTCTTTCTCTGTGGTACCTAACATGGTACTCGTTTGTGATAGGTACATGTTTTAGGATAAGTAACTGTTTCCTAGAGAGTACAATGTGAGTCTGTATTTCCTTTCTCAAAATTGGAGTGTTGTTTTACTTCTCATTGACAAATATGAATGCTTTCATGTAGGTGAAGAATCATAAAAAGTGGATACACTGCACATGGTGTAAAAGTCATCCTTTCAGTGTTTTTAGTATATTCACAGGGTTAAGCAGCCATAGTTGCTGTCTTTTTTTTCTTTTAAGGTTTTTATTTTTATGTGCATTGGTGTTCGACCTACATGTCTTTGTGAGAGAGTTGGATCCACTGGTCCTTGAGTTACAGACAGTTGTGAGCTGCCATGTGGGTCCTCTGGAAGAGCAGCCAGTGCTCTTAACCACTGAGCCATCTCCCCAGACCCATGGTTGCTGTCTTAGGTTCAGAGCACTTCTGTTAACCACAAAGACACCTTTTACTTATCATAAGTCACTGATGTCTTGTGCACACAGTAGGTTCTTGTAATTTTTAAAGATGGGGTCTTGCTACCTAGCTCAGGCTTGCCTGGGACACTGTGTCATTTTGCCTCCATTTCCCAAATTATCATAACAGTGTGCCATCATGCCTGGCCCTATGCATATGTATTCCAACAGTTCATACAGAGGAGGTCTGCCTCTGGTTATCTTAAGGGTATTTTATGAGTCCTTGAATAGCAAGAGTTCTGACTAGAAAAAGAAAGGACTTAGTTGCCTCTGGGACATTCAACAGACAGATGAGAGGATTTAAGTGATTGCAAAAGGAGAGCCGGCCTGTACCATGGTCCACATTTAGAGTAGGTCTTTCTCAGTTAACCTAATCTAGATAATCCCACAGATATTCCCAGAAATTTGTTTCCATAATGATTCTAAATCTGAGCAAGTTGCTGCTCAAGATAATTATTACATACCTTTTAATGGAATAGACTTTTACTTGATGGTTGTTGTGGGACTTGCCTGTAATCTTAACTCTTAGAGAGTTAGGAAGAAACCGGGCATTGGTAGCATATGCCTTTAATCCCAGCACTTGGGAGGCAGAGGCAGGTGGATCTCTGTGAGTTCGAGGCCAGCCTGGTCTACAGAGTGAGTTCCAGGACAGGCTCCAAAGCTACAGAGAAACCTTGTCTCGAAAAACCAAAAAAAGAGAAAGCTTAGGCAGGAAGATGGAGAGTTGCACCTGGGATACATAGTCAGCCCTTATCCTTAAAAATAAAGAACTAAGCTAAACAGCAGGACTTGTAATATTGGGCCCCAACCAGCAGTTGGCTTTCAAAAGCTGATAGTAGGGTCTTGTTCTAATACCAGCAACTTCTTCCCTGCTGCTCAAGCATCCACCTGGGTGAAGACTCAGAGAAGCCCAGGCACACCTTTGTATAATGTATTATTGTTTCCAATAACATTGTTTTTCAGTAAAGAGGCCAAGTAGCTAGCTAGCATGGGCTACAAAATGAGATTGTGGGGGGGGAGCGGGGGGGGGGCGGCGGCGGCGGAGGCACCGACAAAATCCAGGAAGAAAATGAAAGAGGATTCAAATAAATACATGATTGGGTAAAAGAGAATCTTCTAGGAAGAATATATGTTGGGGGGAAAAAAACCCAACAGAATGAGACTGGCCGGTTGATTATGTGTGCTCCCCTGACAGGGGAGACACCGTTCTAGTAGTGTCTTAGTTATCTGTTGCTGTACAGACACCATGACCAAGACAGCTTACAGAAGGGAGAGTTTGTTGGGGACTTAGAGTTTCAGAGGGTTAACTGGAGTCCATGATGGTCACGGTGGGGAGTGTGGTGGCAGGCAGGCATGGTGCTGCTGGAGCAGTAGCTGAGCTACATCCTTATTATAAGCATGAAGCAGAGAGAGACACTGGGAATGGTGTGAACCTTTGAAACCTCAAAGCCCATCCCCTGGACACTCCTCATCCACACCTCCTAACCCTTGCCAGACAGCTCCACCAACCGGGCCAGACATTCAAATAAATATATGACCCGTAGAGGCAGGTCTCATCCATGCCCCCAAAGCAGAGAGGCTGTTCTTTCTGTTTTGTTGTAGAACTTATAGCTGGGACAGATGGGTATGAAACATAAATTAATAAAATGAATATAGAAAGAATGATGAGAAGATAAATACCAGGTTAGAAATCTTCCATAATGTGTTAGAACATCCATTGGATCTTGAAGTGGAGAAGAAAAGGAGAATGTCATGCAGGGAAGCAGGAGCACATTCAAGTCATGCCTGGAGAATGGTGAGGACTCCTCCTGCAGGAGAATGTTAATGGAGCACTGCTCATAGGAAAGGTTAAGAGAGGCCGGAGGGGGAGGGGTTGGCTCAGATGGTAGAGTGGCTGCTGAGCATGCACAAGGTCCTTGATCTCAGAAAACACCCTTCCCCCTAAATGGTCTAGGAAATTATTTCCTGTGGGTTTTTTGTTTCCATTCTGTTTTCAGGCCCAGGCTGGCCTTGAATTTACCTTTCAGCCTCTCAAATAGCTGGAGTTAAGGGTGTGCTCTTGGCTTAGGGCGCTGTTTTAGAGAGTGACTTGGAATGCCAGGTGTGGAAGGGAAGGACTTTTAGGGAATGATGTAGAATCACAGAATTCTATTGTTGGGACAGGTTTACAGCTTCCCATATGTTCCAGTACATCAAGTGATGCGGGGCCCACTCCCTCGGGAAGCAGCTCTTTCCAGTATTGGTTTGTGTTTATTTTTAAAACTTAAAAAAAAAATTTAAACCGAAATGTTTTTTTAATTTTAAGAAGTTCTAGCCGGGCGGTGGTGGCGCACGCCTTTAATCCCAGCACTCGGGAGGCAGAGCCAGGCGGATCTCTGTGAGTTCGAGGCCAGCCTGGGCTACCAAGTGAGCTCCAGGAAAGGCGCAAAGCTACACAGAGAAACCCTGTCTCGAAAAACAAAAAAAAAAACAAAAAAACAAAACAAAAAAAAAAAAATTTTAAGAAGTTCTACCATCTAGGCAACATCAAATATAAGGAAAAGTGGTGGTTCGTGGGGATTAGTCTTTGAGCTTTGTACAGAAGGTTAAAGAGGTTGAGAGATAGGAGAGAGTAAAGGCAGGACCCCGAGTCTGGACACCATTGTCACTGCTAGGTGGTAACAGGAGTGGAGGGGGAAATGCAGAGGAATAAATTGTCATGCAGGGTAACTCTTGTGCACATAACTATTCTTTTAATAGATAAAGTAAGGGACTTGCTACATGAAATACCGTGTAATTTATTTTCTTGTAACCTGAATGGTGGGTGCTAAGAACTGAGGCAAATTCTTTTTTTTTTTTTTTTAAAGATTTATTAATTTATTTGTTATGTATACAGTGTTCTGCCTGCATATATCCCTGCGGGCCAGAAGAGGGCACCAGATCTCATTAGAAATGGTTGTGAGCCACCATGTGGTTGCTGGGAATTGAACTCAGGATCTTTGGAAGAGCAGTCAGTGCTCTTAACCTCTGTGCCATCTCTCCAGCCCCATGGGGCAAATTCTTTAAAGTTAGAAGTATTTGTTCCAGGAGCTTGAGTTGTAGCTCAGTTGGTATAGTGTTTGCTTTGCGTGCTTGAGACCCTGAGTTTGATGTCAACAACACATAAAACTAGGCAGAAGTGGCATTCTCCTGTAATCTCAGTACTCAGTAGGTGGAGGCAGGAAGTTCTAGGTCATCCTTAGCTACATGGTAAATTCAAAGCCAGTCTGGAATACATCCTGGAACACATGAGACTGTCTCTGAACAAAGAAGAAAAGGGGGAAAAACCCTCATCTCAGCATAGAACCATTTGAATTCAGCTGTGCCAATTTCTAGGCAAGTTAGATTGCTTGGCAACATTTGGTCCAGTAATTTAGTTATACTAACAACAGCCAATTAATAGATTGCTTTATTTTAACTTTTTATTTTGAAATAATTATAAATTCACTGGAAATTATAATGGTAGTGGAGAGGTCCATTGTACACTTCATCCAGCTTTTCATTTGCTTACATTTTTGAAACTGTGTATAACAGTGTGATTTCAAAATCAGGACACTGACACTGGTTCAATGTGTATAATTTTCCTTTTTATTACATCTGTAGATTTTATATAGCTACTGCTGCAGTCAAGATACAAGGAACCAGTTCATCTTCTTGTTACTCATTCATGCACCTCTTCTCTTTCCTGAATAACTTTGCAATTCTGTCCCTTTAAGGACGTTGCACTCATCTTTTGAGATTGGCTTTTTCTCCGCTGAGAACACTGTCTGATTTTGAAGGCCATCAATATAGGTGTATGTAACGAATGTTGAAACTTTTTGTATTTATTTTTCAAGATAGGGTTTCTCTCTGTGTAGCCTTGGCTGTCCTGGAACTCACTCTGTAGACCAGGCTGGCCTCAAACTCATAGAGATTCCTCCTGACTCTGCCGCCCAAGTGCTAGGATTTAAGGCACATGCTGCTACCACTGCCTGGCATATTTTCTTTTGAGTTTGTTTAAACTTTTAATTGCTACCCCATGGCATGGTTATAACTTATCCATGGGAAAGTAGAGATGTCTCTTGTATTTTATCCTCTTAACAGGATTTTTTTCTGTTTTGTTCATAAAGATTTTATTTTATTTTGATTATGTGCATATGTGTATGTGTCTGTATTTATGTATGGGTATATGTATGTTGGTCTAAGTGCACTTGAAGGCCAGAAGAAGATGTTGGATACTCTGGAACTGGAATTACAGGCAGATTTGAGCTGCCTCATATGAGTGCTAGTAACCAGAACTGGATCATCTGCTAGAGAAACCTGCAGTCTTTATCTATTGAACCATTTCTCCAGCCTATTAACATCTTTTCCTCCTACAGTCAAACTTTAATTTTGATTAAGTCTACCGTATTGGTTTCCCACACCATTTATAGGTCTAAATTCTTCACTAAGTCTTAGCTCATGAAGATTTTATGTTTTCTTTTAAGAATTTTCATTATCATTCCTTCCATCCATCCATCCATCCATCCATCCATCCATCCATCCATCCATCCATCCACCCACCCACCCACCCACCCACCCACCATCTTCCCTCTATCAGTCATTGGGGGAGTTGAGACAGGGTCTCTCTATGTAGCACTTGTCCTAGAACTTACTATGTAGACCAGGCTGGTTTTGAACTCACAGCAATTCCCTCCTGCTGGGATTAAAAGCATGTGCCACTACGCCTAGCTATTTTTTATATTTTTAAGTTATGTATTTAAATCTGAATTGTTTTTTTTTTTAATCAAGTGTGGCATTTAGGTCACCCTCTCCCTCCCCTTTTGCCTATGGAGAATCCAGTTGTGCCAGCATTATTTGTTGGAAATGTTGTCTTTTCTCAATCAAATTAATTTTGCACATTTGTTAACAATCTATTGATTGTACTTGTGTAGAGTTAGATCTGGGTTCTGTGTTTCCTTCCATTGATCTTCATTTTCCTTCTGCCAGTTCCACACAGCCTTGGTTGCATAGCTCAATTACTTTTTTATTTCTGTGACTGAAGAAGAAGCAACTTAAGGGAGGGGAGTTATTTCACCTTACAGTTCCTCGGGATAGACAGCATCCTGGGGGGCAGGGTGAGGGAGGAGGACTGCTCACAGCTGCAGTAGTGGGTTCTTCTGGCATCTGGCGGATCAGGAAACAGATAAGTGCTGGGGCATCTGCCTTTCTCCTCCTTCCTATTTAGTCCTGAGCTCCAGCCAGTGATATGGTCTCAGGGTGTTTCTCTCCACGTCACTTATCTCAGACATGCGTCTTAGGTGAGTTCAGATCCAGTCAAGTTGACCACACATTAGCCATCACAATAGCATATAAGCTTTAGAACTGAGTCTCATATGTTTACTCTTTCTGAATTATTTAGCTATTGTAGTTGTTTTAGCTTCCTGTATACATTTGGAGAAAATTGATACTTTCGCTAAATTGAGTGTTCAACCCACAAACAAGGTATTCCCTGTTTTGTTTTGATTTCTTTTGTCAGTGTTTAGCACGTGAGTTCTCTATATTCTTAGATTTATATGTGAGCATTGCATTTAAAATTCTTCAATTTTTTTTTTTAAAGAATTTTTTCTGGATGGTTGGTGACACATGCTTTTAATCCCAGCACTCAGGAGGCAGAGGCAGGCAGATCTCTATGAGTTGGAGGCCAACCTGGTCTACAGAGTTCTAGGATAGCCAGCTCTATACAGAGAAACCCTGTCTTGAAAAACAAAGCAAAATATGTGTATTGATGTTTTGTCTGCATGTATGTTTGTGCATCATTTGCAAGATTGATGCTTTTAGAGGTTAGAAGAGGACTTTGGATCCCCAGGAACTGGAGTTACAGATGGTTATGAGTTGGTATGTAGGTGCTAGGAATCTAACCTGGGTTCTCTAGAAGAATAGCCAGTGTTTCTAACCACTGAACCATTTTCCAGCCCTTAAAATTCTTCAGAAAACTCCTTTATTTGTACCATGTAGGTCTTGGGGGAAGATTTCAAACTAAATAACACTAATTATAGGTATTTAATTAAAAAAAAATTCATCTGAGAGGTGATGGTGCACTCTTTAATCCCAGCACTCAGGAGGCAGAACCAGGTAGATCTCTGAGTTCGAGGCCAATCTAGACTACAGAGTGAGTTCCAGGAAAGGCACAAAGCTACACAGAGAAGAAACCCTGTCTGGAAAAACCAAAAGAAAAAAAGAAAAAAAAGAAAAGAAATTCATCTCAGACCTATTGAACTAGGAGGGAATTTGAATCCCTTTACAATCGGGATTCCTGAGAGTATCTCTTAAGTTTAGTTGTTGGTCAAAGATTCAGGGTCTTGAGGCCATAGGATTCTCTAACTTCCAGTGTTGATAATTTGATTTGACTCTGTTTTCATATGCACTGTGTACACGTACTAGTCAAGATGCCCACAACTAGATAGTCATCTTAGTTAAGTCTTAGAAGAGGCAGAAAATCTTTCCTTCCTTAGTGTCTATAACTGGCCCAGCTTGACTCATGGTCTGTCTGGAATAGGTTTTCTGTTGGCAGAGGACAGTGAAACAAATCTGGATACATCTTTATCCCCCCACACAGGACACTGGTGGAGAGTTCTCTAGAGGATCATGTATATTCCATAAAGTGATGTGATATAGGAAAAAAATGTTAGTCTTATTGATAAGTGCTAGGATAGTCCCGTTAGATTTTTTTCTTTCGTAAGTTTAAAATGTTTCCTTTAAAAAAATTGCTCTGGGGCTGGAGAGATGACTTAGTGGTTAAGAACATTTGCTGCTCTTCCAGAGGACCCAAATTTATTTCACAGCACCTATACTGTGCAGCTCACACTTGTATGTAATTCCAGCACCCTGTTCTGGCCTCCATGAACTTGCACACATGTGACATATATACACATAAATAAAATGATAATTCCGGGCGTTGATGGCGCACGCCTTTAATCCCAGCACTCGGGAGGCAGAGGCAGGCGGATCTCTGTGAGTTCGAGGCCAGCCTGGTCTATAAAGTGAGTTCCAGGAAAGGTGCAAAGCTACACAGAGAAACCCTGCCTCGAAAAACAAAACAAAACAAAAATGATAAAAATAAAATTGAAAAAATTGGCCTACTGGAGCTGGGGTGTAGCTCAGTGGTTAAGTGCTTGCTTAGCATCAGTAGAGGTCCTGAGTTTGGTCTCCAGCAGCAGAGGGAGAGCTGCACTGTCTGTGGTGCGTGTGAGTGCTCCTAATGCAGCGTATGAGTGCTCCTAATGCAGCGTGTGAGTGCTCCTAAGGCAGCGTGTGAGTGCTCCTAAGGCAGCGTGTGAGTGCTCCTAAGGCAGCGTGTGAGTGCTCCTAAGGCAGCGCTGCAGCGCTGGCTGCAAACGTGAGTTCTCATCTGCTGATTGCGAAGCCTTTCCTTTCCTTAGTAATTGCAAATCTATTAGTGTGTGTGTGTGTGTGTGTGTGTGTGTGTGTGTGTGTGTGTGTGTGTGTGTGTGTGTTAGAGAGAGAGAGTGCCAGCAAGCGATTGTGGAGAACAGAGGACCATTTTCAGGAGCCAATTCTCCTTCCAGGTAGAGTTGGAGATTGAACTCAAATTATCAGGCTTGTTCTGCAATCACTTTTAGTTTAGAGTCAGGGACTGACTAGACTGGCCCTTGAACTCCCCATGTGTAGGAAGTTGACCTTCATTCCTGATCATTTCCCCTCTGCTTTCTGAGCCTTGGGTTTAAAGGCTTACACCACTTTGCTTGGCTGATAATGACTTTGTGACTATTATATACTTCTGTATGTACTGTTGTTCTCCTGGTAAGCATCAGAAAACCATCTGGATAAGTTAACTCAGCCTTTTCTCCAGTATCAAAGTAGTATGAACTTTAATCTCCAGATGGCTGGAAGGTGAAGAGAGTTTGTTTAGGAAGTGATGGTGTCCAGCAGATCTAAAGAGAATGCTCTAATATTTGGCTTGCAGTATCCTTCCCCCCTTCATGTCTATTTGTGTTTAAGTAGTAATTGTCTTAAGTAGTAATTTCTTAAGTTCTGGCATTTGGGTCAGTATTCCATTTTAGATAAGTTTTGCTAATAATGCTATGCATTGTAGAGATACAATTTCAACTTACTGGAGGCAACCAAAATTGTTCTCTTCTGAGTATTAATCTTTACATGAATCCCTCCCTCCCTCCCTCCCTCCCTCCCTCCCTCCCTCCCTCCCTCCCTCCCTCCCTCCCTCCCGAGACAGGATCTTATTAGCTCACACTGGTTTTGAACTTACTATATAGCTGGCCCTGGCTTTGCATTCTTGATCCTCTTCCACCATCTCCTGAGCTGTGAGGTGTGAGGCATGCACCACTGTTCTAGTCGGTTGAGTGAGCCCTTTTTATGTAAAACATGACTAGTTTCAAAGCAAGAAACTTTGTCTATCAAAGCTCATGACTTTGTAAACATAGTTGATTTGTGAACTTCTCTAATGGTTTAGTTATTTCCAGGTACTTTTTTCCCCCTCTTCTTCGAGACAGGGTTTCTCTGTGTAGCTTTGGTGCCTTTCCTGGAACTCACTTGGTAGCCCAGGCTGGCCTCAAACTCACAGAGATCCGCCTGCTTCTGCCTCCCAAGTGCTGGGATTATAGGTGCGCACCACCACCGCCTGGCTCTAGGTACTTTGAAGTAGAAATCTGAAAATCTGTCTTAGCCATTATGTAGGGAGCATCTCCCTTTTTTTCACTTTGAATGATTTGTATGTAGGGAGTGTTGTGTGCCATTGTATGTGGGCTGTTTGGTTTTGGGAGTATATCTGTGTGTGTGTGTGTGTGTGTGTGTGTGTGTGTGTGTGTGTGTGTGTGATGGTAGATATGTCTGTGTGTTCACATGGGTGTGGAAAGCTCAAAGTTGACTTTGGGTGTCTTGACTGATTGCTTTCCAGTTGAGGCAGGGTCTCTTCCTGAATCCAGACCTTGCCAGTCCAGCTAGTGCAAGAAGGCAGTCTGCTCTGAGGATTCCTCGTCTCTGCTAAGGCTTGTAGGTTCTGGGTGTCTGAACTTCAGTCTTCATGCTTGCAAGGTGATGAGCACTTTACTCAATGAGCCACTTTCCTAGTCCCTAGATTTTTTTTTCATTTTAATAATTTTAAATGATGTATTTCATTCGTGACAAAAGGGATATTGAACACAAGCTGTCTGTTTCTTGAGATATATGAGATATATTTCTTTTTTTCTTCTGGGAGCTGACTAAAGTCACTTTTGAAGGAAGTGAAAATTGGGTCTGTGTCCAGTGTAGCTGTTGACAGCTTCAGACTGATGGTACCCACATCTGTGTAAACAGCCTGGATGATAGATGATTGGCACATGTATGTGATCAGGACAAAATAACTGTCAGTGACTGTTTTGAAGAGGGTTTGAGAGAGAAACAGGAGTCAGAATGAAGTCTGACTTTGCTGAATTCATGATCTAGAGAGAAAACAGCTATTTGTGTGGGTATGTGGGTCTTTAGTGAGGTGGAGGTGGTGGGCTTGATCTTACACAGGGGCCCTTTCTTTCACAGGAAACAATTCATAAGTGTTTTTACCTTGGAATGTTGATATGAGTTTCAAGACATGTTAATGATGCTCTTGGAAGAGCATGAAAGCCTTCAGCATTTGGAAAAAGATTAAGGTTAAGTCAGTTATGTTTTCAGATTGGTGCAGTACCTTTTTCATTAGGTCCAATAAGTCAGCTGGTTTTTCTTGTAGTCTTAGCATTCTGACTTGCTGTTCTCCTTTTTCTCTTTGCTGCGTGGGTAAAATTGTCCAGCTTTTTCCTTCCTTTGTATGTCTATCTTTATTTGACCTTTCATACCTGAATCTGTTGGATGTACATCCATCCCATTTCCTTCCCTTCATGTGTTCCTGAGGCCTATGATTAAGTAAAATGAAACAATTCTTCATAATGCCTCATGTCTCCAGTTTCATGACTTAATTCTTCTCTTGCTCTTCACTTTAGTTGAAAGCAAGAGGGAAAGCAAAATATAAATTCTGGGAAATCGTTAACTGGTTGTCACCTGGAAGCTTTATGTCTTAAATTTTATGTCTGTCTGTCTCAAGCTGTCAGTCTCTAGGGTTGAGACTGTACTCTGACTTGAGATGCTGTCTGCTTCTGGATCAGGGCCCTTGTGTGAGCATATGCTGCTCTGCAGAGACTCAAGAGCTAATGCAGCCAACTTGTAAGTGAGGAAAGAAGAGTGAAGTCATTAAATTCTAATGTTTCTTACCATCTTGAAATGGTTCCTCTTTTTAAAGATCTGTCTTGTTAAACTTACAAAAATAACATCCACTGAGATAATGGTCTTAAGTTATAGCAGGTGATATTACTGTCTTCACACATTTGCACAGTGTAGTAGGGGAAGTTATCTTAGTGTTGTTTTTAAAGATTCTTTCCTTTTTTAACATTTATTTATTTTATGTATACACGTATATACATTTGTGTGCTATGTCATGTGCTACTTGGAAATCAATGGACAACTTCTGGTATTTGGTTTTGTCACCTTACCTTACCCTGTTGGGTCTGGGATAGGAGTCAGGTTATCCAGCTTCATGGTAAGTACTGCTACCTGCTGAACCAGCTAGTTGGCCTCTTAAAATTTTGAGATAGGGTTTTATGCTAACAAGACTGGACTCCAATTGGTTGTGTAGCAGAGGATGATCTCAAACTCTTGAACTTCTTACCTCTTGTCTTCCCTAGTGCTAAGAGTACAGGTGTGCACCATTACACAGGCTTGGTTTTGTATTTGGAGACGGACTCTCATTCTGTAGCCCAGGCCAGCCTCAGACTTGGATCAATCCTACCTAGGCACCCTGAGTGCTGGCATTACAGCTGTGCACCACCATACCCAGTGCAATTTAAATGTTAACATTTGCCTTTGGCGTGACTTCAGGCATGATGTTGCAGTAACTTGCTTTCTACTAGTTAATTTCTTAAAGAAAGTGATTCCAAGTTGAAATGCATGTTGTGCATTTATTTGAATGTGTAATCAGGAAGCAAGTGTCTCTCTTTGGAGTGTTTCTGAATAGCAGCAGGGCACACTTGAATTAGTAAGGAAAATGAGAACATGAATATGTGTGGTACTCTTTTAATTTAAAGAAATATTCTGTCAACTATAAAAAGTGGAAAATGCAAAGTTTCTGTGCTACCAGGGGTTGGGAGGAGGTAGATTGAGAGGTTTCTAGGCTCTGGATTCAGATTTAAATAACTTGATATTGATTTGATGGGTTTGGGCTCACTTTCAAAAGGTAAAGTGTTGTGAAAAGCACCTGCCAGAGATTTCTGGAATTGTGTGTTGTGTTTTCTGTAGTGTGGTGTCTCCTGCGGTCCAGGGGTCTCCTCAGATGTCCTTTAGTGAATACAAGGTGAGGGTGGAGGGGTCTGGTGTGGGGGTAGACTGACTGATTCCCTCTCTCCTTCCCCCTCTTCCTTCTTCTCTTTTCTGAAATTCTCCATCTTCAGGTGTTAGGATCTGTGGCTTATGTATAAAGATGTTAACTCTTAGGTATAGGATATAGGATACTTTAGTGTTTTCTTTTTTTTTTTTTTTTTTTTTTTTTGGTTTTTCGAGACAGGGTTTCTCGGTGTAGCTTTGCGCCTTTCCTGGAACTCACTTGGTAGCCCAGGCTGGCCTCGAACTCACAGAGATCCGCCTGGCTCTGCCTCCCGAGTGCTGGGATTAAAGGCGTGCGCCACCAACGCCCGGCTTTAGTGTTTTCTTTAACGTAGAATGAAAAAAAAAAACGATGGTTCTTTTTGGGGAATTGAGAGGAAACAAAGTCTTACTTTGTAGCTCAGGTTGGCATTGAATTTGTGATTTTTTTTTCTGCTCATCTTTTTGAATACAGACATTGTAGTCATGTACCACCATGCCTAGGCTTAATAAAAGTGTCCACCCCCCCCCCCCCCCCCCCCCCCCCCGTGTGTGTGTGTGTGTGTGTGTGTGTGTGTGTGTGTGTGTGTGTGTGTGAGAGAAGGTAGGAAGGGATAGAGGACCTCATGTAACCCAGGCTGTAGACATGTAGCTGTAGTTGTCCTTGAGCTCTTGCCGCCCCGGAAAGGTGAAATTATAGGTGTGTGCCACCAAGCCTGGCCAAAACAACACCAACAAAAAGGAGCCATTATTATTATTATTTTGTACTGAATTTGTTTTGATACTAAGAGCAAAAAAATAAAAATTACCTAAAATTTTATAATTAAGAGATTAAAAACATGTTTGTGTCTGGAGAGATGGTTTGACAATTGAGGGCACTGGCGGTTCTTCCAGAGGACTCTGATTCCATTTCCAGCACCTACATGGTGGCTCACAGCTTTCTGTCACTCCAGAGTCAGGGGAACCAATGCCATCTTCTGACTTCTGACGGTTCCTTTATACACATGATGCACATACATATACCCAGGCTCACATATACATATATAAAATAATTAATTTGCAGTTTGTTTTCTGTGAATATGCTCACTTGAGTAGAAATACATTGTGCTTGATTGTGTCATTTTGAAAAAATTTTATGATAGTGAAAGATGTTTAGAATCCAGTTATTTTCTTCCTACAATATAATTTTATGACTGAATGACATTTCCATGGAGTGAGACAATTCAAATACACTGTTTTGTACTAACAAACCATAGATGTTAATTTTTCCGTGTGTGTGTGTGTGT
Source organism: Peromyscus maniculatus bairdii (assembly GCF_049852395.1). NCBI lineage: Eukaryota > Metazoa > Chordata > Mammalia > Rodentia > Cricetidae > Peromyscus > Peromyscus maniculatus. The sequence goes on from NC_134870.1 coordinate 25,107,049, forward strand.
GTGTGTGTGTGTGTGTGTTACAGTGAACTTGGGGTGGTCAAAGAACTCCTGGCGCTGTCGGTCACCTTCTCCATCTGGGCTCTGCAGATGCCCAGGTTTGGTGGCAAGTGCCTTTACTCATTGACCTGTCTTACTGGCCCTAAAGATTTAAAAGGTATTGTTAATTTTATTCACTTTTCATACTTTTAAACAGTTTGAGAGACATAGTAACATATATACATATATGTTTAAATTTTAAATAAAAGGCTAAAGGCAGATATGAGATAAAGGAGAAGGAAAAAGTTTTCAGAGTGTTAAAATCTTTTTTTTTTTTTTTTTTTGGTTTTCCGAGACAGGGTTTCTCTGTGTAGCTTTGCGCCTGTCCTGGATCTCACTCTGTAGCCCAGGCTGGCCTCGAACTCACAGAGATCCGCCTGCCTCTGCCTCCCGAGTGCTGGGATTAAAGGTGTACGTTACCACCGTTAAAATCTTGATGAGTTAAAGAGAACAAATTGAGCAGAGTCCTGGGAGATAAGATAGGCATCAGAATTTCCCGATGCTTACTATCACTTAGTTGTTTACCTGGAAGCTTCTGTCATTTTAACACAGGTCCCTTTTTTTTTTCAGGTTTGCAAAAAGCATGTCCAGGTGGATGTCTTAAAATGTTTTATATGTTGGATTTGACAATTAATAACAAAAAGTGTACTCTCAAAATGTTTCAGAAATGCCTACCTAAGGTCCACATAATAATTGAATTCACTTCCCTGCATCAACTGTAAATAGAAAAGAATAAAAATGAGATTGAGTTTGTAGATAACCACTTTATTTTATATTTTAAAAATACCTCATTTTTATAAAGCTTTCTCCCCACCCCCCACCCCCCCTGAGACAGGGTTTCTCAGTGTAGCTTTGCGCCTTTTCTGGAGCTCACTTGGTAGCCCAGGCTGGCCTCAAACTCACAGAGATCTGCCTCCTGAGTGCTGGGATTAAAGGCGTGCGCCACCAACGCCCGGCTTTATAAAGCCAGCATTCCGAGTAACTGCCTTTTTTTTTTTCCCCTTTAATTTTATGTGTTTGGGTGTTTTGTCTGCGTGTATATCTGTGTGTCGTGTATGTGCCTGGTGCCCTCAGAGGCCAGAAGAGGGTGTCAGGTCCCCTGGAACTAGAGTTAGAGATGGTTGGTTGTAAGCTGAGCCAACCCTCTCTCCCCAAGGAGGATTCTCATGCTGGAACTCAAGTCCTTGTCTTAAAAACACTTTGGCTCGCGGAGCTACCAAGTACAAAGTTCTCTGAAGTTTAATCTCCTTTATATCTTAGTAAATACCATGTGTGGTATAATTAACGAGGAGGTACTGGGAAACAGTAAGATTCTCAATTCTTTTTGTTGACCATGTCATCTGGGATAGCTTTTTGTTTATGTGTAGGAAGAGCTTTGATCTCTTAGAAATATACTTTAAAGGCTTACTAACATCTGTTTTTATTCCTTTATTTTGAGACAAGGTCTCACTGTATAACCCTTGATATCCTGGAACTCACTAATTAGCTCAATCTGGCCTTGAACTCACAGAAATATAGCTGCCTGTTTTCCTAGTGCTGAGACTAAAGGTGTACACCACCACTTGATTGACTTATTTACTTGTTTGTTTTTACGACACAGGGTCTATGTAACCAGTCTGGGGTGAACTTCTTATGTATTCAAAGCTGACTTTATGTTGCCTTCTCAAATCCTGAGAGAAAATTATCTGTCCGTCCGTCCGTCCATCCATCCATCCATCCATCCATCCATCCATCCATCCATTTATTTTTCGAGACAGGGTTTCTCTGTGTACTTTTGGTGCCTGTCCTGGATCTCACTCTGTAGAACCAGGCTGGTCTCGAACTCAGAGATCCTCCTGGCTCTGCCTCCTCAGTGCTGGGATTAAAGGCATGTGCCACCACTGCCCGGCTATTTTTAGTTATTTTATGTGTGTTGTAGGGGAGGTATATAAAGAGGCTTGCCTGTGTCATGGCATGCATGAGGAGGTCAGAGTTTGACTTACGGGAGTTGGTTCTCTCCTTCCATTATGTGGGTTCCAGGGATTAAATTCAGGTGGTCAGTTGTGGTGGCAAGTACTTTTATCTGCTGAGTCACCTTGCTGGTCTGGTTTAAGAATGGCTGATTAACTTTTTGCTTTTAATTAAAAAAAAAAAAAAAGGCTCTTATTAAAATCTTACTGGGAAAAGGGCCAGTTAAAGTGCTTGTACTGCAGGTGTGGGGCTTGAGTTTGGACCCTCAGAACCCTGTAAGGTTTGGAGGGATGTGGGGGCCCCTGTAATCCCAGCACCGGGAAGGCAAGGATAGAGCTCCAGAATAAGCTGGCTAGCCAGACCAGAGCTCTGGACTCAGAGGTGAGACTGTGTCACCCACAACCCCCACCCACCCCCGCACGCCCCCACATGTGGGAAAGAAATTAAAATAATCTTATTTATCTTACGGTCATGTTTCTTTACAGGGGTCGATTTTAAGCGGTCATTTGAACTTAGTTCGTTAGAGGCTTATTTATATATCTATTCACCGTTTTGGGAATACAGAATTGTTTTAATGAACCGTTTGGTATTATTTATTCACTGGATTTTTGGGAGGTGAGTGATAGGGAGACTGGGTCTGACTTGTAGCCTCCAGCATTTAACCAGAGTCTTCACCTTCAGGAACGCGGGGTTACAGTTACGGGTCACCACACTCAGATGTCAATGTGACTTGAATTTTTGTTGTTGTTGTTCCTAAAAGGCCCCTGATAGGAGATTAAGGAGTTGTTATGGCTGAAAGCTAGAAGATGTTACAGTTGATGTAAATGTTTATCTGATTTCTTTCAGTCATTTGCTGTTATTTGATTTTCTAATATTTTTTAATATCACCACTATGTCTGGCTGTGTCTTTTTTGTGTGTGTGAGGGTGGTGTATATTATCATTTAGTTAAAGGAAGAAGTATTTTTAAGCCTTTCTGTCATATAGTGTCTAGTCACTTTCTAGGTGTTATGTTTTATCAGTGTTATATGAGGGATGCTCAAGTGATTAGTACAAACTAAAGGGAGGAAAGCAGGAACAGTACTCTCTGTGATGTCACGAGTGTGAGCTACTTTACCCTTTACATAAAGGACTTTAGTATTTACTTCTGTTTTTCCCAGACAAGGCTTCTCTGTAAAATGACCCTGGCTATCCTGGGCCATTTGTAGCCCAGGCTGGCCTTGAACTCACAGATATCCCTCTGCCTCTGCCTCCCGAGTACTGGGATTAAAGGCGTGCGCTGCCATGCTTAGCTTTAGTTTTTAATAAATAAGTTACTGGGTTAACTCCCGCTGGCTTTGTTTTCACTGCACAGGAGATGTGATGAAGAGCGCAGCCGGGGAGTTTGCAGATGACCCGTGCTCTTCTGTGAAGCGGGGGAACATGGTGCGAGCGGCCCGAGCGCTGCTCTCTGCTGTCACTCGGCTCCTGATCCTGGCTGACATGGCAGATGTCTACAAATTACTCGTTCAGCTGAAAGTTGTAAGTTTGGGTCTATATCTAAAATGCTTTTTTTTGTATGTTTCATAGTGAAGGTGATGCCGACCATACTTAGTTTAGCATTAAAATTTAGTTTGGCTTTGTTCAATTTCTTCTTCTTCTCTATTTCAAGTGTCTATATGATACTCTGCTATAGGCCACTGTAGTCTCCCTTTAACTGAAGAAGCTGTAGCAAAGGTGTTGATTTTGACTCTCCCTTTTTGAAATATCCATTATATGTTTCTGTGTACTGATGATGGTGTTCTATAATTAGAAAACCAAAATAGAAACTGATAGGTGCCCTCACCTCCTTTGAAGCACTCTGTAATAGGAGGGTTTATCAGCTACATATGTTTGCTTGGATTGCTTTCTGAATAGTTGTTAAAGAAGACGGAGTCTTAGGATTTGCTCATTTTATCTATGGATTGGTCTGTCTTGGAGTTTTTACTTTTGGGGTTGTGTTTTAGGTGGAGGATGGTATATTGAAATTGAGGAATGCTGGCAACGAGCAAGACTTAGGGATACAGTACAAAGCTCTGAAACCGGAAGTGGACAAGCTGAACATTATGGCAGCGAAAAGACAACAGGTACAGGCATGATTTGCAGACATTTTGTAATGTTATTTACTTACTTATTTCTTTGTTTGTTGAGACAGGGTCTTACTATGCAGCCCTGGTTGATCTGGAACTCACTATATAAAACAGGCTGGAGAGTATTGTATTATCTAGTGGAGAAGACCCGGTTTGCCTAAGTTTTCGAATGGTATCATGACTTTCCACTGTTTCGAATGGTATCATGACTTTCCACTGTTCATGTGGTTTCAATAAGTGTTTAAATTAAGAGATTCCTTTTCAGCTCGGCTGCAGTGGCGCACGCCTTTAGTCCCAGCACTCGAGAGGCAGAGGCAGGTGGTGAGTTTGAGGTAAGCCTGGTCTACAGAGTGAGTTCCAGGACAGCCAGGGACACATAGAGAAACCCTGTCTTGAAAAAAAACTTAAAATAATAATAATAATTTTAGTACTGTGCCAGTAGCAAAGCTATAATTAACTTCCACTCAGATTTTCATAATATGCTTCTGTTTTAAGTAGTTCAAGGCTGGCCTTAAACTTGTGATCTTCCTGTCTTATATATTCTTTTAAACGTTTGAGTGCTGGGATTGAAGGCATGCACCAGGATGCTTGGCTAGATGCTATTCTTGAGGTAAAACATAGCAGCAGTCCAGAATTTGTGTCTAATTGTAGAAACTTACTAGAAAGTAATGTTGCCTGAGTTAATTTTTCTGTGCCCTGAGTCCTTTAGGAGAGAGAGTTCCTTATATATTAGTGGTTCTCAACCTGTATGTCTCAACCCTTTGGCGGATCTCTAGTTCTAAAAATATTTACAGTTCATAACAGTAGCAAAATTACAGTTAGGAAGTAGCAATGAAGTTATTTTATGGTTGGGGGTCAGCACAGCATGAGGAACTGTATTAAAGGGTCGCAGCATTAGGAAGGTTGAGAACCACTGTTATACATGATCTCAGTGTATCAGAGAGAAATATCAGTAAATGTTAAATGTTCTTGAAATAAGGTACCAAGAAATCTTCGTTTCTCTATGTCTATTTTCTCTCCTTGTTTGCTCTTTCCTGCCTCGGGAACATAACCTGTCTGGATGTACCCACAAGCTCCCTTTCCTTGGCTTCCTGTTGAGGTTTGGCCAGTGGAAACATGATCAGAAAATAGGAAGAGAGAGGAGAGTGAAGCTGAGGTGCTAGGTATAGGCCCCGTCCCTGCTGCTCGTCCTAAGTGGCTAAAGGCACACTCATTGTACCCTGCTTCTAGATTTTGGTGACTGCCACTGCCTCGAACCCTTCACTGTACATCTTCCTTTGTAGTAGTCTTCATTTTAATTTTTCATTAAATTGCCTGGTTTCCTCTTGAGATTTTGAGTGATACATGCTTCATTTTTATGATTCACAGATTATGCTTAATTTACCCTGTCCCATCCAGGGATTGAATTTAGGGTCTTGGCAAGGGTTTTACACTCAGCTACATTCCGGAATGTAGTTTGCTTAGTTCTTTAGTTCTTTTACCTTTAGATTTGTATTTGGTTCTGGAAGTTTGGGACGTCCAAGAGTAACGCGCCATTATCCAGCAGTTGAGAAGATCCTTCTTCCTGTATTGTAAGCAGGCAGCGAGCATCCTCTGTCAAGACTGCTCGGGCCAATCTCCTCTTGCCTTACAAAGCCACTAATGTCACCATAGGGGTCTCACTTTTCATGAAGTATTTGATTTCTGTTTGCTTCCCAAAGGCCCCATCTTCAAATATTAATGTCACTTGGGGCATTGTTTCCAAGACAGAAACAAAGGGGTTGGGTACATTGATACCATAGCAAGAGTAAAGGTGAGGGCAGAGGGAAGAAGGGTGGGTCTGTGCAGTTTGTAAAGGGCGCCACTGGGCCTCCATGTTAGCTGTGCTTCCTCAACATGCAGAGTATGTGATGTTCAAGTGTTGCCTGTTCAGATGCAGAAAGCTTTTTGAGATCTTGAGGAGAACCCAGTGCCTCTTATTCCATAGCTAGTTTGCCTGCTCTGACTTGTGTGATTGTTTTCTGAAAGTCCCGGCAGCTCTTTGGGGATGGTTCTGTTGGCGTTTTACTTGTTAAAATCTGTGCTGGTTGGGCTTTCGGCATATACCAGGCATAGTCACTTTTATCCAGAAACGTCTGCTCAGATGTATCGATGGCCACAGTTCTATGTTGTCAAGAGGGAAATGAGAAGAAAGTCTCACTTGGATTTCCAGTTCTTTTAGTAGAGTCTGTTAGATGACTTAGAGGTTAGCTTTTGTTTCTTGTTCACGTGCGTGGGATGGATAAGTCAGATTTGTGGGAAGTAGTTTTTCCTCTGTATGTTTTCTAATTGTCCTTAGTTTGCTTGAACTGTAACCAGATTGGTGAAGTTCAGAAATCATGACACAATCGAGAACAGAGTTCTTCTGTAAGTAACTTGTCATGTTGCTTTATAGCTCACTTTCCACCAACATTGGTATTATTAATCAGCACTAGATAGCTTGAAGAATACTTTTTGATTGATTTATTCATATTACAAAACTGATACTTGCATTAGTGTCCATTCTCTCTCTCTCTCTCTCTCTCTCTCTCTCTCTCTCTCTCTCTCTCTCTCTCTCTCTCTCTCTCTCTCTCTCTCTCTGATTTTTGAGACAGGGTTTCTCTGTGTAGCTTTGCACCTTTCTTGGATCTCACTCTGTAGACCAGGCTAGCCTTGAACTCAAAGAGATCTGCCTGCCTCTGCCTCCCAGTGTTGGGATTAAAGGCATGTGCCACTACCGCCAGCCTCATTTTCCTATCTTTTAAGAAAAACTTGGTTTCCTATCTTTTAACAAAAACCTTGTACAAGGTAGAAACGGCTCTAAAGAGGGAAAGTAGAATTTTAGAACTAGGATAAATGAGATTTGAGTGTTATTCTCTTCTTTGTTTAGAATTTATCCCTGATGCTTGGCAGATGAGAGTTTGTTCAGAAAATGCTCCCAGAGAAAATATGTTCCAGTTATTTCAGTGTCGTGATTAGCCAGTTGCCTCTTATACTTGATTCTTGAGATCATCACCAACTCTCTAAAGCCACAAGATAATTTTTTAATATTTAGCCCAATATAGTCTTTGGGAAAGTTTATTGTCCTAGACTAGTCAGTGTCTTAGGAAGGTACCTGTAAACTTGAGATGACCATGCGTCTGCGATAGCCTTTGTAAGAGCCTGTGCTGCTGTATCCTTTAAGCACATAGGAACATTAAGGCTGATTGTACAGTACAAGTGTTTAAAGGGAAGTATGGCCCTAGGAGGCTTAAGAGGTTCTTGGCATTGTGGTGAGAGCAAAACATTTAGAAAATGCCCACAGAATGTGCACGCCACATGGGTAAGCCCAGTGTTAGCCAGAGCCCCTTGTCATACCTTGGGCCCTCCAAATCTATAGGATCCTGTTTCTGTATGTAGCCTAATGTAGTAACTACAGGCCATTCAGTGTGCTGTGAACTATTACTCAAATATTCAGGTTCTAAATGAGAAAAGAATTCTAGATAGAAAAATAAGTTGTCATTGTGCAAGGTTTGAATGAAGATGTAAACCCCCAAATGGAGATGAAGTTTCAGAAGAAAGAAACTTGTTGCTGTCCCAATGTTTAATTAAGAAGTCATCTAGAAAAGAGAGCCATTAAATAGCTGTCAGACTTTTGAGTAAACTTAACTTTTCTCTTATTGTTCATACATGTAATACTAATCTGAAAATCATTTAAATTTGTATTCTAGTATTTAGTTAGTGACAATACTGAAAATTTAGGTTCATATGTAAAATACTGCTGGAGCAGATTTAGAGTTTGGGGTTACTTCTTCCTCTGTAGTGATCCACATGTATCAAGGATCCCTGTGTTTTTAAGTTTCAGTGATGAGCGGATGCCAGCAGTGCCCCTTCCTGTCCTGTGTGTCCTAGTTACCTAGCACACCCATCCCACTTAGTGTTCTAGACGTCATTAGTCGGAACAATGCCAGCAGCCTCATGTCCTTGTAATTATGGGGTAGAGGAAATGAAAAAGGACATTTTTACTTAGGACCACATTTACAGAATAATACTGTCGTGGATTGGAATCATGGAGCATATGAGCCTTTACTTTGTGACTTAGTGGCAAGTGACCTGGTTGATCTTTCTTTGTGAAGAGAGTATTGTTTTGTGTTCTGGAATGTTCCTCTGGTAGGAAAAAGGGGAGGCGGTGTTGTATACTTAAGAGAACAGCTGGTCATATCCACCCCTAGTTGGTTTGCAAAGTTTATACACACAGGGTGTTGTGTTCTAAATTTCATAAAATTCTTATAATGAACTTAGATAACTTAAATTCTCTTATTTTCTTTTAATATGTCTGTGTGGACTTGTATATCTATTTTAGTTATATGGACCTGATTAAGGTGTTAAATAGTTTTATGTTGTGACTTTTGTTTCATGTCTTATTTAGTACTAACTTGGTTCTAGGTGCTTTGTATACATTATCCCATTTTATTTCTTAAGATGCTAAAAGAGCTATAATACTGTTCCTGTTTTGCATAAGGAAAAACAACACAGTTCACAGTAAGGACACAACAAATGGCCAGGAAAAAGTAGGCTAAGAGATTCAAGTCAAGGCTTGTGATGTCAGAGCTCCGTCTTAACTTACTTCCAGGCTAGGTTAACACAGAGATGTCTTGATATGAATGAAACATAAAAACCCTCCAATTTTTTATTTTATTATTTTAGGAACTGAAAGATGTGGGCCATCGTGATCAGATGGCTGCAGCTAGAGGAATCCTGCAGAAAAATGTTCCAATCCTCTATACTGCATCCCAGGCATGCCTACAGCACCCTGATGTTGCAGCCTATAAAGCCAACCGGGACCTGATATACAAGCAGCTACAACAAGCGGTCACAGGCATTTCTAATGCAGCCCAGGCTACTGCATCGGATGCCTCCCAACACCAGGGTGGCGGCGGCGGGGAGCTCGCATATGCTCTCAACAACTTTGATGTAAGTTATATTTGGAAGGAAACTTTGGGCTCTTCACCAGCTGCCAAAAGATAACTGGTTCCTGGGGAAATATAATCAAGGCTTGTGATGAAAGCCCATTTTTCAATTAAATTTGTAATCTAAGTAGAAAAAAATTGTTATGAGTCATAAGTGTACTTTATTGTAACTTGGCTTAAAGCGTTTTTCTTTTCTTTCTCTCCTTTTTCCAATGGGGTTAAACTTCTGCATTCGTTTATGCAACTTATGTTTCCTTGTGTGGTTGGTTTTTCCTTTTAATATGGTCCTTATTGAGACTATGAGTCTGGTTCATTCCAACCAGGATTTTGACCATCTGGCCAATGGACCTGTGATAGATACAGAAGCAAACAAAGTGTGTGGAGACTTCGTCTCTGGGGAACTCATGGTCTAGTGAGAGGTGTAGATAAATTATATTGCTGCCATCCTAACTTTACCTGACTATTAGATAGATTGCTGTTCTCTGTGATTTGCTTTGAGCCATGAACACAACAATTTAACCACATTGAAACAGATTTGAAATTCAATTTTTTATCATAATGCTTTTATAGATGATGCCCTACATCTCTCCTGTGTATATGATGTGTACCTCTTATCCTTGGTCCTCACATCAATGTATTGTGCTTTGTTTGTAATTCTAATCCAGAGGAGTCATGACCTCCAGTAGGTGGCAGTAGTTTAAGGTGGTTGTTTCTCTCTTTTTTTTTTTTGAAATTGGGTCTGGCTGTGTAGCCCAGGCTGGCCTCCATTCCACCACCGTGCCTCAACCTCCCCATGTATCATCATGACTAGCTTTGTTTTAAACCAGTTGTTAGAAAAACAGGTATAGATATCATCTTTCATAATTGAAATGTTTTGAAGTGTAGCATCAAGGTGATAGAATGTATTTTGTTTTCAACAGCTTTTTTTAATTTATTTATTTATTTATTTTTTTGGCTTTTGTGTCTTCTCTGTCTTTGATCATGGGTAATTGGTTCTTGCTGATATGCAGTGATTTAGGCCTTTTAATAAAGCATGAGAATAGAAAGGCAGTGTTATGCCTAAAGACAATGGTATTGGAACTGAGTTTTTACCTAGAGTTTTATTTTTTTGTATTGCAGAAAATTAAACTCAAGGTCTCATCCATTCACGCTAGGCAGAGTCCCACTGAATTTAGCGTCTGGTTCTTCTGTCACAGAATTAAACGTGAAATGACCTTTAGAGTTGTTAGGACACATCTTGTAACATACTCCTACCATTGTTTTCTTCTGCTTCAGATTTGGTAACATCAGATATTTGTCTTTTCAAGGTGCTAAGGACCATGTTTGCACTAAATTGAATAGTAGATTAGAAAACCCCATTTTTTTTTAGGGTGACAATTTCTTCATTTGTAAGATGAGGGGGCTGTACTAAATAATCTCTACATTATAGTTCTGTGACAGTGTCACAATCTGTGACCATTTCTTCATTGTTGTGGTTCAGAAGGTGTTTTGTCGTTTCCTCCCCAGGACTTGACAGTGCTGGAGGTTAATGCAGGGCCTTGCACATGCTTTGGCCAGTGCTCCACTGCTGAGCTACTTCTCCAGCCCTGTCTTCAACTTTGATCAGAGAAGTCCTCTAATAACCAAATCCAGCGAGAAAAACAGTCTAATAATTAACTGGAGGTGTTGCATGATCACTTTCAAAACTGAAGGTTCTTTGGAAGGAAAGAGAGAAATGTTTACTCTCTGAAAAATACCAAGCTTTTGGCAGGGAAAAAAATTGGCATTTAAGTTGAAATTATTAAGGACATACTCTATGAAGAAAAGAAAAATTAAAACCAAAATATTTGTGTAGACATTTATTGATGTGAAGGTCAGTTGTATTTAATGGGGATGAGAATAATTGATCATAAGTTCATTATAAATGCATTTCTTCAGGAGTAAAAGTCAGTATTTTAATTGTTTAAAATTTTTTATGCTCAAGCAGTTCTGTCTTATAGCAGTTACAGACTGCACATGAAGAGAGTTCTTATTTTCCTTATAATCATCATTTGATAATTTTAATAACCAATACTATGCAGGCTGACCTTTAGATGTTTAAGGAAAATAGTATGAACATGATACATGTGTTTGCATTTGTGATATCATACTTTATTCAGGCCCTGTTTGGTTAATAGTGCCCTCTTTGAGAAGTGATTGCTGATATGGTTTGGCAACTTACATGGCATGGCCTTTGTTATGAAGAACGATTTTTAGGTGTTGGGATTATATCTTGATATCCCTGATCAATACTTTCCTTGCCTTTTGAATAATTGAGGGAACAGAAATGAGTATTAATATCAGTAACACTTTCTCTGTAGAAACAAATCATTGTGGATCCCTTGAGCTTCAGCGAGGAGCGCTTTAGGCCTTCACTGGAGGAGCGTCTGGAGAGCATTATTAGTGGAGCTGCCCTGATGGCTGACTCATCCTGCACACGTGATGACCGGCGTGAGCGCATTGTGGCAGAGTGTAACGCTGTCCGCCAGGCTCTACAGGACCTGCTCTCAGAGTACATGGGCAACGTGAGTGTCAGAACTTCTCTTTAACTAAGATGTCTGAGGAATGTTTTATGACTGTTGGTGGCCCCTCAAAAAACATTCATTCATTCATTCATTCATTCACCTAGAATGGTGCTTTATCTAATGTGGGGCTGGAGAAATGGCTCAGTCTTTAAAGTCTTGCTGTACAAGGGTGACGACTTGAATTCAGGTCCTTAGCACCTATGTAAAAAACTAGGTATGGTGGTGCTTGCCTATAATCCCACACCTGGGAGATAGAGGCAGGTGGATATCTGGGTCTTATTAGCCAGCCAGTCTAGCCAAATCTGTGAGCTCCCAGCTCAGGAAGAAACCTGTCTAAAAAAGATAACCTGGAAAGCAACTGAGGAAGACACCAGAGGCTTACACACACACACACACACACACACACACACACACACACACACACACACACACACACACACACACACACCTGTGCGCCTGTACATCAGAAAGAAAGCAATGTTATAAAATTTGATGTTTGACATTTTTAACTGTAGAAATACCGTAACTGTTGATTTTCTATCTTTATATGCCTTTCCTTCTCCTTCCTTTATACTTCTGCCACTCCAATTATTTAGTTCCAGCTTAAGATTACTGTTATTTAGACTGAATACCCAGTATTTTGCTGTTCTAAGGAAGGAATAAATAAATAAAAGTATCTTAAAGGATCGCCTGTGCTCCTACTAAACGGACTGCCCCATGCTGACACTACTTTGCTTTGTATAAATAACAGTGGATCTGAGTCTTTGGCTGTGGTGTGCTGAGTATGAATGACCTCATCCTTGAGCACTTGATATAGTGAAGATATTGTTACTGTGTACAATAGAGAACTGTTTCATTAACTATTAATACATTTTAATATTTTTCAGAATAAAGTGTTTTAAAGGGAGAAGCGATGAAACAAATTAGTTATTCCTAGTGGTTTTATTTTTTGTTTTACTTATTTAACACTTTTACAAATGAAGCTATTGGTTAATGGTCTTTTCTCATATGTTCTTTGCTACACATTTTGTTTTGTTCACTTACATGACTTTATAAATGAAAGGGTAATGGTGAGCCATGATGCTGTTCCTTGTGTGAAGATGAGTGCTTTTCTGTTGTACCTAATTTAACCGTGTTGTGAAGTTGGTGAAGTGTAGTATTTTAAGTTGTTGCCATGCTTTGATTGTAGGCGGTCTGACTGAGAAAAATGAGATTAGAAGTTGAGTTAAAATAGATAGTGGTTGATAGTCACAGTGGAAATATGGGATGCATTAAAAACATGCTTGTCTGTGCTTGAACATAAAAATACGAAAAAGTATATAGGTTGAAGAGGATCTGATAATGTAGGAATCATGAACCAGAATGTGTATGTGGATCATCTGTTGTTTTGTATAGTGCTGAAGGTCGTGTAGAAGTGTCTAGTGCATTTGTGATTAGGAAACCACTTTGAATATACTCCAATAGAAGTACGATAATGTAGAGCTTTCTAAATAGTCTACAAAATAGCCCTTGAATTATGAGATTGCTCAGACTTTCCCCAGTCACTCTGGTCATGAGTAATCTGATTTCTCCCTTGGCTCTCATGCAAGTAGTGTTACTTTCTCTTTATGCTATGGATATAGGAAAATGTCTGAACATTCATACTGAAGATATACTCAGACTACAATGAAACACTCTTAGGTGGGCACTAGGATAACACTTGATGTTTAGGCTAAAATGTAAGTATTGTAGTGGGGGTCAGGAAAGAACTTTTCTTGAGATTCAGATTGGGAAATGATGTTTGGCTATTTCGTTTCCTCATCAGTTCATGTAACATGGAAAAACATCACACTGTTTCCCATTGAGAGCATCTGGAAACTCTGTAATGCAGCGGGATCACATGCAACACCACAGGTTTTCTTGTGTCCTTTCTCTGTGCAGGTCCGCTATAGCTGTCCTAACACCTGTGGCTATGCTTTGTTTTCCAGGAGCTTGAGGATTCAGCTTCCTAGTCTGGTTTTCTCAGTCTTGTCAAGAGTTAATAGAAAGCTGGGAGTGATGGCCTACACACTCTACAGGCAGTTGAATCTCGAGTTCCAGGCTAGCCAGTGATACACAGTGAAACCCTGTCTCAAAATTAATGGAATTAGCGTTGAAGGCCCAGTTAAGTGTTGTTGTTTGTTTTTGCTCTTTTGTGGGGGTGTGTGGGGTGCTCACCACTCAGCTCTAAAATAAATCACACATGGAGGCCTATTCTTACTTATAAATGCCTGGCTTTAGCTTGGCTTATTTCTAGCCAGCTTTTCTTAACTTAAAATTATTCTATCTTTTGCCTCTGGGTTTTCCTTTTCTATTCCAGTATTCATTTCTTTGTTTCTTACTCCGTGACTTACTGTGTAGCTGGGTGGTTGGCCCCAGATGTCCTCCTCTTTCTCTGGCTGCTGCTTCTTTCCTCCCGAATTTCTCCTTCTATTTATTCTTTCTGCCTGCCAGCCCCGCCTATCCTTTTTTCTGCCTCGCTATTGCCGTCAGATCTTTATTAGACCATCAGGTGTTTTAGACAGGCACAGTAACACAGCTTCACAGAGTTAAACAAATGCAACATGAACAAAAGTAACACCTTAAAGTAATAATCTACAATGGTTAAGAGTGGTTAAGAGTGTTTCCTACTCTTCCAGAGGACCCAAGTTCAGTGTCCAGTACTTATACTGGGCAGCTCACAACCACCTGTAACTCCAATCTGATGCCTTATAGTCTTTGAAGGCATTGCACTCAAATACACAAATCCACATACAGATACACAAATATACACATAATTAAAAATAAAATAAAAGGTGGGGGTGAGGTGGTGGCACATGCCTTTAATCCTGGCACTTGGGAGGAAGAGGTAGGTGGATCTCCATAAGTTCTAAGCCAGCCACAGCTACATAGTGAGACCTTGCCTCAATAAAATAAAATGAAATCTTTTTAAAAATAAGGAATAGCCGGGCGGTGGTGGCGCACACCTTTAATCCCAGCACTCGGGAGGCAGAGCCAGGCGGATCTCTCTGTGAGTTCGAGGCCAGCCTGGGCTACCAAGTGAGTTCCAGGAAAGGCGCAAAGCTACACAGAGAAACCCTGTCTCGAAAAACCAAAAAAAAAAAAAAAAAAAAAAAAAGGAATAAATGTAGATAAGGAATTAATGTGGTGAAGATAAAAGAGAAAGGCAGTGGAGCACTTTGGAAGAATGGAGAAATGGCCCAAAGAATTATAAGCAACTGTACATAGGCTTTTGCTTGAGAAACACATGGAAATATTTCAAACCCCTAAGAACAATCATAATTTAACTGACCATTCCCCCCCCCCCCCCAAGACAGGGTTTCTCTGTGTAGCTTTGTGCCTTTCCTGGATCTCGCTCCGTAGGCTGGCCTCGAACTCACAAAGATCCGCCTGCCTCTGCCTCCCGAGTGCTGGGATTAAAGGCATGCGCCACCACCGCCTGGCCTGACCAGTTTTATATTAACATATGTTATGTACAGAGCAATGTCTTGAACATCATGTAAGAGGAGGTATGATTCCTCCATTTTGAAACAGACTGGTTCTCTACAAGGAGATAATAAGAATGTCATTAATGGTACAGTAAACATTTTATAGGAATTGGGGCCTGGAGAAATGGCTCATTGGTTAAGGGTGTGGGCTGCTCTTGTTGAGGACCCAGGTTTGATTCCCAGCACCCAGATATGGTTGATAACTATCAGTAACTCTAGTTTCAGATGATCTGAGGGTCTCTGGCATACACATGACAAGCGTATAGGCAGACAACGATGCATTCATTATACAGTTAAAAAGTACTTATGCTCTTGCAGAGGATGCAGGAGTTGTCCATCACCCCCTACCCCCGTTTCTTTATTTTAAACTTGCTGGAATTTCTCCATTTCTCTCTTTGGCTTGCTGGGTCAGACAAAGCCAAGCCTGTGTCTGTAGTAGGACATTGTTGATCGTGTTATTGCAGTTTCCATGTTTCCCTCCATCTCTTGCTGAAGACAGTTTTAAACTGTACCATTACTTACAGTCTCCTCAGGGCTTGCAGTTTTGCACCTAACTGTACACTGCCTTGAATTGTTAATTGTATTTCTTTTATTAATGTCATTTCTGAAAGTAGGTTTTAAACTTTTGGAAGCCTTCTGAACTATTAAAAAAAACTCTTATGGTCTGTATAATGCTCGACGTACTCACTAAAAGGATGCTTAATGAATTCATGCTGACTTGGGAGAATGAGTAAAATGAACAATTTTGGATAAATTTGCATGTGTGGAAAAAGAAAAAAACCTTCAATCTTACTCTTATAGACCGTGTGTGTGTGTGTGTGTGTGTGTGTGTGTGTGTGTGTGTGTCTGTGTGTGTGTGTGTGTGTCTGTCTGTCTGTCTGTCTGTCTGTCTGTCTGTCTGTCTGTCTTCTTGAATGTCTTGTTATACAGGTAACATTTTTTGGGGAAAAAATTAAACCCAAGGACTCTGAAGTAGGTAATTAGTAAAAGTAATGTCTTAGGTCGGAATGAGGTCAAACTCAAATTAGGTGAATACCAAATTCTCCTTTAAAGGCTCTAAGGGCAAGGAGGCCAGCAGCCTGTTTGCATCGTAGTTTGAAGGGATGAAAAGTTAAGTAGTCTTGTCTTTATAGTTCACTCACTGTATAGGCTGCAAATGATGGATACTGATGTAAAAGTAATACAGCTGACTCTCTTAACATGGCAATGCCACAGATGCATGGCAGCAGAAGGGTTTAGAGTAGATAGATCCTTGTGGTTTTACAAATGCCTTCTCAGTTCCATTAAAGTCAAACCTGCTGATTGCAGGTCAGCTTATTTTGCTTCTCATCTGTCAACCTAAAGTTGCACTGGGTATGGAGGTTCTAGAGAAAAAGACCTGCTTTGGATGAGCGCCATAATCTTTGAGATTTCAAAATAAGTGCATTGAAACAATTAAGCTTGGTGTGGCTGTGCATGCTTTAGTCAGTCTCAGCACCCAGGAGCCTGGTATGCAGGAGGACCGACTGAGTGTGAGGCCAGTCTAGGCTGTGTAGTAATAAAACCCTGTCTCAAAGGGAAAAAAGTTTTCTTAAGCCTAATACTTGGTTCTGTATATAAGCACAAAATACTTGCTTAAGTAGGATTTACAGTTTGCTGTTAGGTTAGTGTAACACAATGTTTAGGGCATAAAGGACACTCAGTTTTTGAAATGAAATCCATTTGATTTTATCTTCAGCAGTCTTACTCAACAGTGTATGGTCATATATAACTGGATGAGGGCTTGTAAAATTGGTGAGAATAAGCTTTATTCTGTGGACATACATAGCTCTAGCTCTGTGCTTTTTCTTGTGTTAGCCATTTGTGTAGCCAGAATACTTGAAATTTGACAGGTGATTATATCTGTCTGTCTGTCTATCTATCTGTCTATCTATCTATCTATCTATCTATCTATCTATCTATCTATCTATCTATCTATCTATCTATCTATCTATCTATCGCTATAATGTATATATAAACTGAATACTATATTCCAAAGACTTAGTATGCAAAAAGAACGTAAAATAGTTCGATTAGTATCAAAATAAGTAAAATCTTGTTTTATTTTGTGCTTTATTAAAAGTGAGCATTAGAAAATTTAAAGATATATGTAGTGTATGTTTCTGATTTGCATATTATTTCTGTTGGATAATTCTAATTGAATTGTCCAGAATGGTACAGTAGTCCATGTATAATAGCCATTATACCTTGTATTTCCTCATGCTTAGAACTTTAGTTTTAGGTTGCAGGTCTGTGTTAGGTCAAAGATGGTAAAGACATGTTTATTTGTATCTGTGTCTGCTTGCCTGCCTGCCTACCTGTCGGTCTGTCTGTCTTTCTCTCCTCTTCTTCCTTCTCTTTGTTTTAGTTAGTTTTACCATATGTTGCCCAAGCTGGCCTTAAAATTTAGGCATCCTCCTGCCTTGGCCTCCTAGAGTACCGGAAGTACAGATGTGAGCTACCACTGTGCCCAGCTAAGACGATGTTTCTTTTTTCTTTTTTTTTTTTGTTTAAAACTCTTTTTTTTTTTTTAGATTTATTTATTTATTTAGTATGTACACAGGAGAGGGTGCCAGATCTCATTACAGATGGTTGTGAGCCACCGTGTGGTTGCTGGGAATTGAACTCAGGACCTCTGGAAGAACAGCTAGTGCTCTTAACCTCTGAGCCATCTCTCCAGCCCAAGACGATGTTTCTTAAGGATACATTAAAACAAACAAAAACCCTCAAGATTTATTTACTTTATTGTACGAATGTTTTGTTTTCATGTACATCTGTACCATGTATGTGCCTTGTGCCCTCAGGTGAGATGAAGACTTAGGGATCCCCCTGAACTGGAGTTAAGAATGGCTGTGATCCACCATGTAGGTGCTGGGAATTGAACTTCTGTAAGAACAAGTGCTCTTGACTACTTGAGCCGTCTGTTCAGCCCCTTAAGGATACATTTAATCCTTGTTTTTAAATATTTTTGTTTTATTTTATGTCTGAGTGTTGAGTCTGTATGTATTTCTTTGTCCCCCCTATGCCCCTGGTACCTGTGGAGGTCAGGAAGAGGGCGTCTGATCTCGTGGGACTGGAGTTAATGGATGCTATTAGTCACCGTGTGAGTGCTAGGAATTGATCCCAGGTCCTCTGCGATAGCTATAAGTAAACTACTGAGCTCCAAATTCTCTAGACTTGATCTTTGTTTTTGTTCTAAAATGTGGTAATTGTAAGATCTCAAAAGAAGAACACAGTAACTGACCATTTTTTGAATTGAACTGGACATATACTGAGGAGACTTCATTATGCTAATATATCAGGCAGAACATTTTCATTTGGTTTGCTACTAGTTTGGTGTGGAAGGCATGAATATAATGCAGTTAATATTCACTTTGCATTATAGTAAGGGGATGCACTTAGTTTGGATGTTAATCCCCTCTCAGTTTTGCAAATTCTTTCCTGGAATCACTCTCCGTCTGCCCCCCACTCCTAGAGTGTGTCTGTGTGTGTGTGTGTGTGTGTGTGTGCGCGCGTGCGCTCTAACTAAATACAGAAGTACAATTCACTCAGTCTGTATAATGTTACTTGTGTGTATGTTTTCAGGGCTGACCATTTAGTATGGGATAACCAACTGGTGTGTCTTTCCTAGGTGGTTTTCTCCAGCTCTCAGAGTTCCTTAGTTGCTTGTAGTTCTTTGTGTGGGTGAAGCCTTGTGAGCTTTTCCCATCTGGTTTAGCATGGTTTTGTTCAGCTCATGTTTAGGTAGTCATGTTGGTGAGACTTTATGGTGTAGCTTGCTTCTGACATTCCTAGGAGACACAATTCCACAGCAAACTTCCTGTTCCTCTGGCTCTTACAATCTCTCTAACCCCTGTTCTGCAACGAATCTCTAGCCGTAGGTGTGGGAGTTGTATTATAGATGTATCCTTTGGGTCTGGCTCATGTTCTTTCTCATTCATTTTGGTCCAAGGTAGCTTTAGCTTTTGGCAAAGCTGTCATATATTTCTAATAATTTATTTAAAATCATGTGATTGTTTGAATATAACAAATTTGTGGTTTGGGGAGGCTACCTATTTATTTTATGCATAATGCCTTATATGACAAGTATCTGAAACTGAAAGCTTGCTGGCCATTGTGTTTCATAGTTACTATTCTATAACCCCGGAGAGAGAAACAGGAAGGTCACAAGTTTGAGGCTCACTTGGGCGACCTAGTAAGTTCAGACCAGCCTGGGCTACACAGTGAATCCTAGTCACAGCACACAAATACACATTGTACATATAATGTGCATATGTGACTGATAACTTTCTATACTAATTTCTTTTTTTCATTCATCTAAAAATCTTGCTTTGGAATAGTGAGGTGATTTAGAGGGCTTAAGGTAGTAGTACTCATTAAGATTATGGTTTATTTTATTTTGTTAAGCAGAGGTTGATGTAGGAAATGATGACCTTGAACCTTGAACTTGTGATCTTCCTGCTTTTACCTTCCGAGTACTCTTAAAGGATGTTGGGCTGGGATTAATGGTTCTTGGCAGTGCTCAAGCCAACCATGGTGTGTGTGTGTGTGTTCTTTCTGATTTAGGGTGGCATGCCCCTCCCCCAGTCCCCAAAATGCAGTTGTTTAGAATTGCATGTGTAGATGCTTTATGACAGGCGGTTTCAGTTCTTCTGTAAGCACTGCTTCAAAATTGTCCTTCCTCAGGACAAAGAGAGCCTTGTTTTTTCAGGATGTTTCCAACCCTGACTTCAGGCCTTCCATTGAAAATTGCCTTCTTGGTTGACACATCTTTGTCATCATACAAAATTAGAAGAACGAATGTTTGCAGAGTATAATATTTTTCTTCTCTTGAGTGCATGTCCTTATTTTTTTGAGCTGGGATGTCTATGGTCACCTGTGATGGTTGCTAATTAGTACTACTTGCTAGTCACTAGATAGCTTGTTTATTTGAAAGTAGAACACTTGGCATATTGAACCAAAGAATGACTGTTTCTTTGGTCAT
Source organism: Peromyscus maniculatus bairdii (assembly GCF_049852395.1). Lineage (NCBI taxonomy): Eukaryota > Metazoa > Chordata > Mammalia > Rodentia > Cricetidae > Peromyscus > Peromyscus maniculatus. The sequence goes on from NC_134870.1 coordinate 25,127,138, forward strand.
TCTCAAAAAATGGCTGTAAGGCCTTTTCAGAAGGGGGTGACCTGGAAGCTCATGAGGAAGATGTTTTCTTTAAGTTTGCTTCACGCTAAAGTAACATTTGACCAGTAAGTTGTTTTGCAAATTTTATTTTCAGACATGTTGGAATAATCAGCCTGCTGTGTGGTTTTATAGTTACACATATTCTAATTTCTGGTTTTGTGATTATTGCAGTTTCTGTTAGTCTGTGAAGTAGAATGCAGTGTGTCATCATATGCCATGGCTTCCTTGCTAATTACTCTTTAAAGTTAACTCTGAATTCATGGTTGGAGTTACTTTTCCTTTGATTGAGTCACATTTAATCTCAGAACTTGAGAGGCAGAGGCAGGTGGCTCTCTTGAGTTTGAGGCCAGCTTGGTCTAAATAGCAAGTACCAGGCTATACCAGGAGTGGAAGGTGAGGAGGGGAAAAATGCTATATTGTTGGTGAAAAATTGGACATGTAAGCTGAAATAAACCCTTTCTTCCCCAGGGTGCTTTTGGTCATGCTGTTTTATCACAGAAACCTGACTAGGATATGTTTGGGAAATCCCATTATGCAAAGTTAAGAAAATGATGTTGCTCATCATTATTGTGGTGGGCTGTCATTGTATTAGATGTTTGAGGATGCTGTTCTTTCCATCATTTTCTTCCTGCAACCACCAGGAGTTTTTATTTTACTCCTCACTTGGTAGACTTGCTAGTACCTGTGATGTTTCAGCTAATTCTCCTGGGATCTGTGTGCACATAGTAGGGTGATGTTTCAGCTAATTCTCCTGGGATCTGTGTGCACATAGTAGGGTGATGTTTCAGCTAATTCTTCTGGGATCTGTGTGCACATAGTAGGGTGATGTTTCAGCTAATTCTTCTGGGATCTGTGTGCACATAGTAGGGTGATGTTTCAGGAAGCAGTGGACACTAAAGGGGAAGAGAAGAGCACAGTGAGGTGACGAGAGGCCGTGGGGAGCAGCAGTGTGGATGAGAAAGATAGCAAGTGTCGTCATGGTCCCCCTACCCCCTTCCCTGTAGCCAAGGCTGACTGCATGCCTCATCTTCTTTCTCTGCCTCCCAAGTGCGCAGACCACAGGTCATGTGCTGCCTGCCATGTTGCATTGTCACATCCAGCCTTAGTCATGTTTTTAAAGCTCTACTGTCTGTGCCAAGAGGCAGTGGATTTATTTGACTGTAATAATTTGTGGTCTTCATTTTCATTATGGTTTACTAGATTTTGAATGAAATTTAATAAATGATAGTGACGGGGTAAAAGTTGTTATTTTGGGTAGCTTGTGCCTTATGAATTTTTTTTATTGAGAAGTTCTCACAATTTTAGGTGCTTTAAGCATTTAGGGGTGGGGAATATTATGGAGGTGTTGGGGATTGAACTGAAAATCTCCACTCATGCTAGGCAAGCACATTGCCCTGAATACATCCCAGACCCATTGCTTTTCTTTTCAACGTGATTTTAGTCTTTGCTTTGGCTATTATTAAAAAGTAACACTCTTAGTTAGAGGGAGCCTTATTTGACAGCAAGTATCCCATCTACAACTGTACAACATTCCCCCATTTTGGAGCTCATTTTGGGGTACAAATAAGAGTGAAGAAGTCTGACTTAAAACAGATAATATTAGTACACCAGAGGCTGTAAAGCACATTGCCATTCTAAAGCACCAGAGCAAGTACTGAACTGTTGATACTAAATAAGATACACAGAGAGACAGAGGGTTGGTATTGGGAGGAGAGTGAAAAGGAGAATAGTAGGAGATAGAATCAGGAAATCTCATGATTTAGTTAGCAAGTAACAGCAGCTATTTGGATTATTGGGAATTAAAACTATTTTACAAGCAAAACTGGCTAGCAGTCCCCTTTCTCATGCCAGGGAGTAGCTCACCAACAACATCGAGAGACTTTAGAAAATCTCTGTGGGGTTGTTTTCTTTTCCCCTTTCTTTAATTTGCCTCTCTACAGAAGGTAAGACTGACACAGTCTAATGAAAAGAGGGTTGTAGAGAGAGAGGTGTTTTGATCGTCATTGCTATTACGGAATCGTAGATGCCAGCTTTCTTCTAGGGTAGATTTAGTCTTTAATGCATTTTCTGAGGTCCAAGAAAATGAACTGCAGAAGTAGAACTGAAGGAAACAATTTCATTTATCCTCTAGACAGTGACACATTAAGGACTAATGACTGCCAAAAGGAAATGTCAAACACTAAGCTAGTCTACTTTTTTGGGCAGCCAAGAATCCGGTGAATCCAGTTTTAGTGTGTGTGTGTGTGTGTGTGTGTGTGTGTGTGTGTGTGTGTGTGTGTATTTTAATGTGGGTGAAGAAGAGAATGCTAACATTCTTCTTCTTCTTTTTTTTTTTTTTGGTTTTTTAAGACAGGGTTTCTCTGTGTAGTTTTGGTCCCTTCCTAGAGCTCGCTCTGTAGACCAGGCTGGCCCTGAACTCACAGAGATCCGCCTGGCTCTGCCTCCCGAGTGCTGGGATTAAAGGTGTGCGCCACCACGGCCTGTCCAAGAATGTCTAACATTCTTTAAGGTCCTGTTAAGATCACTACAGTTGTTGGACTTGGAGCCTGTTTTTACTTTTCTAAATATAAGAAAGGCACACAAAACAGAATAAAGGTGGTTGTGGGGCTTTGTGGATGAGTAAGAGAGTTTCGTGGATAAGAAGCAAGCCAAAAGCCGGGCGGTGGTGGCGCACGCTTTTAGTCCCAGCACTCGGGAGGCAGAGGCAGGCAGATCTTTGTGAGTTCGAGGCCAGCCTGGTCTACAAAGTGAGATCCAGGAAAGGCGCAAAGCTACACAGAGAAACCCTGTCTCGAAAAACCAAAAAAAAAATAAATAAATAAATAAAATAAAATAAATAAATAAATAAAAAAAAAAAAGAAGCAAGCCAAGAGGACTGGACTCCAAGTCTTAGAATCTCTGTAAAAGTTAAGCATGACTGTGTTGTGCCTGCAATCTCAGCATTAGAATGTGGAGACAGACAAGTGGATCCTGGGAACTTGCTGGCCAGCCAGTTTAATTGGAATGGTGAACTTTAGATTCAGTGAGAGACCCTGCCTCAAAAAAATAAGGTGGAGAATGAAGGAAGAAAGAAAGTATCTGACACCCTTCTCTTGCTCCCAAATACACACATACAGGTACCCACATCTCCATCCCATGCATACGTTCACACACTTGCACTCACGCACACACATACTCAGGCGTGCATGCATAGTAATAATAATAAAAAATCTAAAAGTAGATATTTGGACCAGGCATGGTTAATCCGATCACTTGAGAGGCCGAGGCAGGCAGATCTCTGTGAGTTTGATGCCAGCCTGGTTTACACATTCAGTTCCAGGACAGCCAGGGCTACAAAATGAGACTCTCTCACTGAAGGTAGGTATTGTGTAGATCTTTTTGGATAGGCAACATTTTAAACTCATTTATGGATTTCAGTGTGTTTTTATTTAGTTGTTGGTAGATCTGAAGAAGTGGTTTGTTTATATGTATGAAAACCGTGTTCAAATATTATATGAAAAATGCCATCAAAGCGGAAAGTGGTGGCCCATGCCTTTATTAGTGCCGGCACTCAGGAGGCAGAGGCAGGCAGATTTTGAGTCCCGTCTAGTGTGACATTTTCTATAGGAATTTACACAATTTGTCTATCCTGTATGAAGGAGAGAATTTCTTTTTTTCTATTCTGAACATTACCTAAATCTGTTACAGATAAAATTATATGGGTAGTGTTTAAAGCCTACATTGTGTGCAAAATTGGTCTACCTTTGTTTTGAATACAATAATAGCCTACAGTTTTTGGTAGCTATACAAATTATACAAATGTTGAGAACTTTTAAAGGTTGCTGAATCAAAAATTGTTCCTATCAGGGCAGAAATAGTTCAAGATGGCTCAGCAGGTAAAGGTGCCTGCTGCTAAGCCTAAAGACCTGATTTTGTCTTTAGAACCAGGAGAGAAAACTCCCACAAGTTGTCTTCTGACCTTCACACCCACACTCTGGCATGAGCATGCCCTACACAGATCTATACACTAAAAAGTAAATAAATATGAAAAAATAGTTCATGAATGGAGAAATCAGAAGTCTTTTTCTTCTGGCTAACTGATTTTCATTTATATTTTGTCTCCTTTGTGAAACAGTGGTGGATTTGTAAAAATGCAAATTGTTTGCCTTTAGAGTATTTTATTAAAAATTATGATTTTGTGTATGGGCATGTGTGTACCTATGTCTGCATGCACATAGAGGTTAGAGGTCAGGTCTGTAGCATTGATTTTCTTTTTGTGGGTTCCAGGAATTGAATTCAGGTTTCTAGGCTTGTGTACCACCTGCTTTTACCTGTTGAGCTATCAATTAGACCCAATTGCCATACTTTTAAATGTTAGTTCTAAATAGAAACTTGTGTCTATATTCACCTAGACTTTGACTGTAAAATTGTGAGAGCTGTGGAAAGGGCATAACTTTAGTATGTTCACTACATACCTGGATGTGAGATGGGCAGGGAGTGAGTCTAGAGATTGGGATTGAAATACTGGTGCTCACTGGAACCCGAAGGACTTGGAAAAAACGTATACTAGAGGTTGCGGGTTTAGTCTCTTTTGTCTCATCAGGGGTCCTTTGTCGATCTTTTTCAGCTAGCTATGCAGGCCTCGTCTGGTCTTATGATATACCCATGGGACTCTGTAGTCTAGGACTATCCAGTTAGGGTTGGTGTTGTCCGGCAGACCTAAGCGGCCATCCTGTCAGCTGTGCTAAACCCAAAGAGGGAGCCCCTTTAGTGGAGTATTGGTTAGTGTTGGCAGCTTCTTTCCCAAGCCTTTGTCACATGAGTTTGTTCTGTCTTATAAGATAGCCTGTGTGCATAATGTAAATATGTTTATAAATTAGATAAACCGTATATAAACATAAAAAGAATAGCTGCTAGTAGCAGGTCATGTTAACCATAACTAAATATTGCTAGGATTTCTCCATCAGTATTAACCTGCTCCATGCTTTGAAAAATTGATCTGTGAATGTTTAAAACCATATCAAAATTTATAAATTCATATTAAAGAAGATTTTAAAAAAATATTCCAGGACTGGGCCGTGGTGGCACACGCCTTTAATCCCAGCACTCAGGAGGCAGAGCCAGGAGGATCTCTGTGAGTTTGAGGCCAGCCTGGGCTACAGAGTGAGATCCAGGACAGGCACCAAAACTACACAGAGACACCCTGTCTCGAGGAAAGGAAAAAACAACAATCACAAAAGAAAAAGTCAAATGTAACCCCTCTTCATTTTCATTATTGCTTTATTGAAGTGAGTTCTCTCTCTCTCTCTCTCTCTCTCTCTCTCTCTCTCTCTCTCTCTCTCTCTCTCTCTCTCTCTCAAAAACAAGCTTGATGGTATTTTTAGTGCTCTGGTGGGAAGTAAGATCTGTTTTGGTTGAGACTGGTGTGGGCAAGTTCTTAAGAAGCTTAATTTTGAGGATGGACATCTCAATCAACACAATGCGAGAAATAGCATGATAGCATGCATCCTTTGGCCCCGGATAAGTCCCAGTGAGTGATAGAAGGAGCCCGGTGGCTTCAGTTCTGGGTTGCTGCTGCTTAGGGCTGCACACCACTGGCATTTCCTCCTGTAGGACCAAGGACCCGAAGGTAGAACTGAAGATTTCAGAGCCTGTGCAGGTCCATGTGTCTCTAGGTGGTTGTAAAGCTGTCAGGAGTGCTTACTCTTACCTGTGTCTCTAGATAAATCACGGCCGGAGATAGCTCAGCCAGGGGAAGGCCTTGCTACCAAGCTGATGATCTGAATTAGGTCTCTGGAACCCACAGAATAGGATAAAACCAATTCTTGACATCTGCATGCTGCACTATGGCATGCACTAAATAAATAAATGTAAAAATTGGAAAATTCTAATAAATTACATGAAAAAAACTCACTTTGCCTTGGTGTCTGAGGGTTTCTATTGCTATGAAGAGCCACCATGACCATGGCAGCTCTATAAAGGAACAGCATTTAATTGGGGTGGCTCACAGTTTCAGAGGTTTAGTCCATTATCATCATAGCGTGACATGGCGGCATGCAGGCAGACGTGGTGCTGGAGAAGGAGCTGAGAGTTCTACATCTTGACCCACAGGCAGCAGGTGGTAAACTGAACTAGGCACTTGAGCTTAGTAGACCTCAAAGCCTGTCCTCACAGTGATACAGTTCTCCAGCAAGGCCACACCCACTTCAACAAAGCCACGCCCAGTCGTGCCAGTCCCTGTGAGTTTATGGGGGCCAGTTACGTTCAAACTGTCACACTTGGTGAGACTGGTTGGTTTTATTTATGGGATAAACACACTCTCACTTTGAAGCTTTGTTTTCAGAAATGTTTGAATGATATGTTTATAAATACATATGCATTATATTATTGTAGGAATTGTCTGTGGAGAGACTTTGTTCTGATGCTTGGTAGCTACACTGAGTATGAAAAGTTACCTAAACTTGCGTGAGTCTCTGTTGCTGCCTCTGGGCATGACAACAGTGCCCATGCACGTGACATGTGAGGCTGGAGAGCTGCACCAAGGGCGTGGCCACTCCTTCATAACATTGCTCCAGGTACTGGAACTGATGACTTGCTTTATAACTGAATGGTTCAAACATCAAGTCCTCTTCGTGATTTTAAACTTAGATTTCCAGAGGTTATGTAAAATAATTGCATTTAACATTCTGTTGGTAAAGAGCTTATTCTCTTGATCCACTCCTTTGCTCTGCTTTCAGCTGTGGTCATTATGTGGAGACCCTGGTAATAATGGCTGAAGACTATATTAATTTTTAGGAAGTATGTCCCCACTGACTATTACAGAACTTATTTTATTGCACCCCGTTATCTTGAGTGAAGTTGGTGGCCTCGTTCCCAGATTCATCTTATGTTCTTACTGTTAAAATGTATATTTTGCTGGAGTCTGGCATACTCCATAGTTAATTCTGAGTTATCGGTCATAAAGATGCGAGACTGATCATCAATGTTCAGTCTCTGAATTGAGTTTTGAATAGGCTTGCTTCTCTGTATAAAAAAATCTCTTCATTATTCATTCCTACTCCTTTTTATTTATTTGATAATTGAATTTGAAATGGACTTGCTATTTGAATACTATATATTTCTTTTCTTATTCATTTTTATAGGTTATATTTGTATTTGTCCCAGTTTATTTAAGAAAAATCTAATGCTAGTAGGAAAGCTATTATGAACAAGCTTTTTTTCTGATTAAAAAAAAAAAGCCCCCTATACTGTTTCAGGGACTCGATAGCTGATTGAGTAATTAGCCACATAAGAGTTTAAACAAGGTCTATGTTACTAAAAGAGACAGTGGAAAAGGCAGTATGAAGTCTGGAAGGTCGTTCTCCCTTTTATGTTATAATGAGTCTTTCTCTCTAAGGATTTTAAAAAGACCAGAGGAAGGTTTTTTTTAAGAGAAAGTATCATAGTTAAGGTGGACTGATCCTGAAGGAGAGGTCTGTGAGCTGACTGGTACCACCACTCTCTGCTTTTGAAACATGAACGCTTGCTGTCAGATGTTATCCGTGCATTTACTCAGCGGTTACTTGCTTTGGTAATACTACCCCAAACTAAGAATAATGCTGCATATTTCATACTTTGATCAAGATTTCAGTTTTTAAGCTGAGATTTTTTTCTTGTTATTTTCTCCTCCCTCCATTTCTCTCTGAGACAGGGTCTCTATATATACCCCTGGCTGGGCTGGAACTCAGAGAGATTAAAGGAACACACACGCCCCCCATGTCATTTCATTATACTGGTAAAACATTTTTAATTAAAAAACTTAAATGACATTTATTTATTGTGTTACAGCTTTCAGTCTTCCCTTCCATCACACTTGGGCCACAAAAGGTGCTTGGTGGCAAGCACCTTAACTCGCTGAACCATCTTATTGGCCCTGATAAAAAATATTTAAAAAAAAAAAACACCTTTAAAATTGGCATTGTATTTATAAGCTCCAGAATGTGAAAAGTAAAAAGAGTATATAAAAAGAAGTCCTTCCTTTCTCCCCCCTTTATAGCCACTTATAGGTTTTCTATTTAGTTTCTTATATCTTCCAAAATTATTTCATGTAGCTCTAGTAAACCACATGCACATACACACAAGTAATAGAAAGCCATTTTTTAAGAGGAAAATATATTCCTTGAACTGCTTAGGTCTTTCTGTTCCTGTGTTTATTAAGACATGATTTCACTGTGTGGTCAAGCTTGCCTGAGCTTGCGGCTCTCCCCCAAGTCCTCTGGGGTGCAGAAACCTGTACACATGCAGCGCCACACCCAGTTCCTAAAGATATTTGTATTTTTTAATGTCTTTTGGCCTTATAATGAGTCATTGATTGTCAAACAGGCGTTATAATTTGAAGAAATGTTTTACAGTTCACTTTTTAGGGCACTGAATTTCACTCTACATCCCCCTCTTATCAAAAACCCGATTCCCCCAAAGAAGCTAATTTCCATCTCTTTGCTTGTCTGCTTTTGTGTTGGATGTTTGGTCCCCATGCTTCACTTCCTGTTCTCTCTGTGTGGCATCAGTTTATAGTCTCTTAACACAATGAACTATAAAGGGCATGTGTGGAATATAACCATTTTGTCCTGTTTCACATCTGAATTGTTTTTTGTCGTGTCATATTGAGTGGCCTTACACTTGGTGATCTATTATAGAGTGTTCTATATAATGTTGATACTTCTTAACCAATAATTAATAATCCATTTTAGTGTTATCTTTATAGCTGTTAGGCATATTCTTTCAGATACTTTTCTTGAGGTGTCAGATCTGTTTACACTTTATTAGTTTATTAGCCTTTCTCATAAGTTGAAAGTTTTTATTCACTATAACAACTTTGGAAGTTTTATCTTTCTACTGTTGTCTTTTTGAGTTTGCCCATCTGCAAACTGTCTTTAACTCCTAACCGTGGTTCTTGTACACAAGTGCATAATTTGTTTTTTCTTGTTTTTTGGTTGCTATCACATCATCATCATAGCACAGACAAGACCCCGTTCCTGTCTCATAAGTCCTGCTCTGTGAGTGGTGGCAGTGTCTCCTTTCTAATATCGGAATACAGCTCTCACCACACTAAAAGAGTTTCTGTATTTGGTTTAGGGGATACTGAAAAAGTCATGAGAGAAATTGGATACTGTGCTCTAAGGAGAAAGAAGTGTGTATCAACAGAAGGTATTTTCTGCCATGTGCCAGCTGGTATCAGTATAAAAACATGCAGCATAAATCTCACCAGTGATATGTTCAGGAAGTGGAGATTTAGGATAATTTCACAAAACGTGTTCTGTTTGAAAATGGCATTGGTAACTAGGAGATAGGAGAACCTGCATTAACCCTTCCTTCTTTCTCTTTCTATTTATGTTGTTGGGTAGCAAATGTAGGGCTTAATACATGCTAGCCAAAATGCTTGACTACCTCCTGAGCTACATCTTAGTCTGCCTTCTTCAGTCTCTATTTGGGGACCTTGTTCTATTCTGCTGGATGCTACTATGTCTGATTTCTGACCACAGGTCTTCTGGAATCCTTGACCTTACATTCTCTGGAATCAGTTCTGATATTCACGGCAGTTGATTCTACTTTGCCTGTGGGCTGTGATTACACGGTAGGGAAGAAAGGCTAGTTTCTTTCTCTAAGCTGGAGAGATATTCAGTATATGTCTATCCAATTAGCCTGGGGATCTTGATTAGTATTGTCATAGTTCTGGACCAAGTTTTCGGGGAGGGCGTCTATTAGGACTGCCACCAAAGCATTAAGTGCTTGAGTGAAGGGTGTGGACTGTCTGAGTACTTGTAAAGGTGTCCCAGTGTCCCCCATGAGGTAAGCTTTGCATGTGAGACTACAGGGTAGCATCTGACCTTTCTGCTTCCAGGCGCAGTTGAGGGATGTAGTTTACTTCTTTCTTGAGCAGTGATCCACAGTAGTGACTCTAGCTTCTTCTCCATAAACATTCTCTTAATTAAGATGATATCATTGCTCATAATCTTGCATGTTAGTATTCAACAGCACTTGATGGAAAACGTTTGTTTGTTTGTTTTAAAGATTTGCTTATTTTACTTTATGTGTATGAGCGTTTTTCCTGCATGTGTGTATATGCACTATGTGTGTGCCTAGTATTCATGGAGGTCAGAAGAGGCAAACAGATTCCTTGATTGCCGTCAGTTATGGGTAGTTGTAAACCACCATGTGGATGCTAGGAATCAGACCTGGGTCCTCTGCAACAATGACAAGTGTTCCTAACCTCTGAGCCAGCTCTCCAGCCCTCTTGAGAAGACTTTAAAGTCTTAGTCTTATTGCTGAGTATGGATTTATTTATGATTTATTAAAAATAGAGTATTTTAACCCACAATGTGGGTTTACTGTAAATTATTTAACTACTACTTTTTTGATGAACATTTGCTTTTTAATTGTTTTAAAAGATTGTGTGTGCTGTACTAGTGATTAAGCTTGAAAGATATACTCTTGTATTTGGTGCTTTTAGTTTTACATGAAAGATTCCCAATTTTATTTTATAGGGAGATATTTGAGTTGGGGAGGGAGAAGAAGAGAGGATTATTTTCCATAGGGGGCTAAACCTAGTGGCTGTTGTACCACCAGTGGAAGAAAATAACTTTCATGCTCTCTCTAATAGTAGGTGTTCATTGTTTTAATTTTGCCTGTGTGCCCTGTGGTTTTTCTCTTCCGTCAAGTACTTGTAGTTAGCTCCCATTTTACTAATAGTACATAGACCTTTTTTTTTTTTTTTAAGAAGTCATTGAATATTACAGCTATTAATCCAGTATCCGCCATTTATTTTATTTTATATTTTCTCACCTTTTTTGTTGGTAGATCTTAAACAGTCACATTAAGCTTTTGTTATTTTCATGCATTTTTGCTTACTTTTTGTCTTCTGGTAATGGAGTTCCTGTTTGGGATGAAAGCATCTTTCTCAGATTACTTGGCTGCACACATTTTAGTCCTTTATAGTTAAAGCACAAGAAGGAGAGCCACATGGAAAGGGGTGTTGCGTGTGTGTGTGTGTGTGTGTGTGTGTGTGTGTGTGTGTGTGTGTGTGTGTGTGATCTATTGTAGAGATTTAATATTATATAATCATGGAAGTAGATTAAAAGTTTATATGAGGCTGTGCTTTTATATGTCTTTTATAAAAGAAAAAGGACTTAAGTTTGGTGTTTCTAGGAAAGAATTGTCACATTTAAATGAGTTTCATATAAATTGACATATTCCAAATATAGATTCCTCTGAAAAATGTCATGGTTGAATACAAGGTAGTAATTAATTGCCTCATTTTTAGTTAGATTTTTTTTGGAAGTTATTTTCACATAGACCATTTTAATTGTTTAGGATCAAAATTCTTTGACCTGGATGGCTGGAAGAAGCAGCCTAGTTATTTGTGAGTTGTTTTAATGATGTTTTTAGAATCTTTTTCTTTCTGTGTGATAAGTCTTCCTTTCTAGTTCTTATTGGTACCACCTTTGCAGGATTTTATACATGTAAATAGCTTTTCACTTTTTAGTTTTGTGTGTGTACACTTGTGCACACACATGTATCCTGAGGCATCTCATTGGCCTGACCTGTAAATAGTTTTACTACTTAATTTTTTTCTGTCTTTATTGGCAGATTTTTTCTGCACATTATTTATGGTTATACAAGTGCTGGCTGGAAATAGTGAATGCGACTACACACACACACATACATGTTAGGTGTGTATTCAAGTGGGTAGTTTTTGTCTGAGTACTCGATTAAAATGGAGATAGTGGGGAGGGTGTAAAAGAAACTAACAGGAGGGAGCTAGGAGAGGGTTTCTCTTTGGCACTAATTGGGTTTTCGTCTTGATCAGTTTGCATCCCCTCTCCACTCCCTTAGATTTACACATTTGTATGTATAATCTTGTTTTTCTTTCTCCCTCTCCCCCTTCCTCTCCCCCCCTCTCAAGTTTGAGTGGAAAGTATAAATTCTCGAAGTTCTCAAGCAAAGAAAGACAAAATGAAATGCTGAATGAGTGGGCTGCCAGGCATCACCCAAGAAGAACTGTTGTAGGGGAGGAAGAGGAGAGAACAGTTCGGTAGACTCCTCAGATTGCAGTTGACTAAAATACAGAGCTTATGTGGGCATCTGAAAATAGGATAAAGGATGGTGAGAGCATAATTGACTTGACCCAGTAGGGCTTTCTGAGAGAGAAAAATGCCATTAGTCTCCATCATTTTTCAGTTCTTTCTCTGGCTAATTTTTTTTTTTTTTTGGTTTTTCGAGACAGGGTTTCTCTGCGTAGTTTTGCGCCTTTCCTAGAGCTCACTTGGTAGCCCAGGCTGGCCTCGAACTCACAGCGATCCGCCTGTCTCTGCCTCCCGAGTGCTGGGATTAAAGGCGTGCGCCACCACCGCCCGGCTTCTGGCTAATTTTTTGTGATGCATACTTTTCCTTATTCTCTGTAGGTACTGTTCACTAAAAAGGAAATAAATGGCTTATATAACAATGTCATTTTGCACAAGAGTAATAAATGCTCTGTGGTATATACTTTTCAGTGATTTTTCCCTTAGTATTGGGAATGTATTTTGTATTGATACCATAGCTCTGAGACTTAAGTATGATCATTTGCAAGTGCTGTCCATTTTAGAGAAAAACAAAGCAAACAAATGCAGAAGAAACAAACATTGGGGTTTAGAATGTAAAGAGCGAAATTGGTTGACACAAAGACCAATCTCATGACTCGTTTTTTAACTGAGATGTATGAAATAGGCAGGGCAGGGATCCAGCTCCTGGGTTTCCTACCTGCATATACCATTGTAGATGTAGGGGAATGCAACTAACCATTAGAATCCCTTGAATAGTAAATGAAAGAAAACCTAATCGTACTGGACTAGACTAAACTACCTCCCTCCTAAATTGCCCTTTGGTGAGTTACTTTGATAGGAAGAAGAGGGTTTAGTTAGGTCTTAGAGCAGTGGTTCTCAACCTGTGGGCCATGACCTATTTGTAGGTCAAATGACATTTTCACAGGGGTCACCTAAGGCCATTGGAAAAACACAGATATTTACATTATGATTCATAACAGTAGCAAAATTACAGTTATGAAATAGCAATGAAAATTTTTATGATGGGCTCACCACAGCATGAGGAACTGTATTACAGGGTCACAGCATTGGGAAGGTGGAGAACCGCTGTCTGAGAGCGCTGCATTGCTCATGTCCTAAGTCCCTCGTCCTCACCCAGTGTCCAGGCCAGCAAGTCCTCAGTAATCTCTCTTACCTAGTTCTGAATGCTAGGGGAAGCAACAAGAATTGATTTCTGTTATGTGGTCCTTATCTGGGTTGGTTAACTTTGAAGTAGAGTAGATTTTTACTGTATGGCTCTCTGATAATTTTTGTTTCACTTAAGTAGAGAAATTAGAGTTGTGAGCTAGTCCTGATTTTAATAAAAATGTGGAAAGAAACTTATTTGAGTTGTCAAAGAGCCACTACAATTACAATGACTTCTGAATATACACTTGACAAAGAAAAAGAAAGCATTTGATAATGAAGATAATTAGAGACAACAGAGTTAAATTTCAGTAAGGAATAAAGTGATTTTAAATCCTGAAACTTGTGGCTATTATGAAGTGTAACATATAAGATGTAATTTCCCAGTCTCAATTTCTGTTACTTAGTTGGGAGGTGGATAAAGGCTTCAGGCTTTTATTAAAATTTATACAGGTGGCCACATCACATAGTTTTATTTTATGTGTATGGGTGTTTGCCTGCATGTATGTCTGCACCACACGTGTGCAGTGTTCGTGGAGGCCAGAAGAGGACATTGGATTCCCCTGGAGTTACAGATGGTTGTGAGCTGCTGTTTGGGTGCTGGGAATTGAATCCCAATCCTGGAAGAACAGTCACTGTTTTTAATCACTGAGCCATCTCTCCAGCCCCATAAATTTTTTTAATAAAACCAGTAGTTGACTGAGTTTTGTAACAGTGAAGCAGTTAATGTCTTATATATTAAAACATGCTTTAAGCTTTATAACAAGGTTCTTTAGTACAAATAGAGGAGCAAAATTCGTAGGTTATCATTACACTCTGCTGCTGCACTCATATTTAGTATTTATATCACATTGGGGAGAGCTAGAAGCAATTGTTGTAAAAATTTGAAACTTTATTTTGGAAATACTATAAGAACACATGGTTAAGATATAGAAATCTAGGCTGGGTGGCAGTGGCGCACACCTTTAATCCCAGCACTTAGGAGGCAGAGCCAGGTGGATCTCTGTGAGCTGGAGGCCAGCCTGGTCTACAGAGTGAGATCCGTGACAGGCACCAAAACTACACAGAGAAACCCTGTCTGGGGGTGGGTGGGTTGGGGAGATATGGAAACTAGTAGATTTTACTAGGAGAAAAGGACTAGACCTTTTCCCCCTGTCTCCAGAACATATTTTACAAAGTAGATGTTTGCTTCGTCTTTCCATGTGAGGCTATCATTATGAGAACTGGAAAAGAAAGCTGGAAAAATGGAACTGTCTTAAGAGACTATGTTATGTGTCTTTTTCAGAAAACAGTTTTAGGTTGGAAATGAATAATCAACACTGAGAGTTAGTGTAGGACTGAATGTGGTGGCTCATGCCTGTAATCCCACCACTTAGTAAGTGGTTCAAATTGAAGGCCATCCTGAGTTACACGGTGAGTTCTCTTAAAAAAAAATTGACAAATAGAGAGCTGGGCAGTGATGGCGCATGCCTTTAATCACAGCACTCCAGAGGCAGAGGCAGGTGGATCTCTAAGTTTGAGACCAGCCTGGTCTACAGAGTGAGTTCCAGGACAGCTGGGGCTACACAGAGAAACCCTGTCTTGAAAAGCTAAAAACAAAAACTGACAAGTAGAGACAGGGAAGATGGCTCAGCTTTGTTAAGATCACCAGCTGTTCTTCCAGAGGACCCGAGTTTGATTCCCAGTGTCCACGTGGTGGTTCACAGCTGTCTGTAACTCTAGCTCCAGTGGATCCAATACCCTCTCTGGCCTCTTTGGGCATTTTATGCATGTGGTACACAGACATACTTGCAGGCCCATACATAGAAAGTTTAAGGAAAAAATTAATAAAGAAAAAACAATGGGGGTTGGAAAGATAGCTTTGGGGTTAAGAGCACTTGATGCTCTTGTAGAGGACTTTGTTTCAGTTCCCAGCACCTACATGGTGGCTCACAGCCATCTTGCCACTCCAGTTTCAGGGGATCTGATGCCCTCTGCTGGTCTCTACATGTATCAGGCACTCATATGGTATACATACATACATGCAAGGCAAAATACTCATACATTAAAAAAATCAGAATTCCTTTGTCCATTTTTTTCTTTGTACATTTTGATAATGGTTTCTTACATATTTCCTCCCCCAACAACTGGTCTGAGTTGAGCAGCCTTCTCTGCCACATTCTCGCTCGCCTCACCACAGGCCCATAGCAGCTTGGCCATCTGCACATGGCTTGAAGTCCTTTAAACCTCTTTTATTTCCTCAGGCTTTGAAAACTAGGAATGTAGTTAATGTTAGAATAGTTGCCCAGCATGCTTGAGGCCCTAGGGTTGATTGTTAATACAGAAAGGGATAGGGTGGGGAAGGGTCCTCATCTCCATCAACATAACTAAGGTAGGGAGACAGATGAGACATCAAGTTTGAAGTTAAAATTTTGGACTGGTCAACTCGGTGATTGCTTTAATGATTTAAACTTGTTCTTTCTTGGGAAATTAGTTATCACCTTACAGATTCTTAGTCAAGGAGATAGAATGTATATGTGTGGGGACCACATAGTTTAAGATGTGACAAGGAAGAAATAAATTTCATACTCATTCTTGTAGACCTTTTGGGTTCCACCATGGCTGATCACAAAGTGTGTAGCATGAACCACTAGGCTGCTTACCAAGAACTGACCTGAGGAACAGGGCTGTTGATTTTCTAAAACCTCCTGAGTGGTTCGAGCTGGCAGTTCTTATTGTTTCTACATCAGACTTCATTTATTTAGACCTTTGCATGTAACTCTCCTCTAAGGAGACCATTTGATTCTCTCTCCCCTCTCCCCTCTCCTCTCTCCTCTCTTCTCCTCTCCCCTTTCCCCCCTTCTCTCTCTCATTGATTGATTGATTGATTGATTTGAGATAAGATCTTGCTCTGTTGCCCAGGCTGGCCTCTAACTTGGAATTCTTTTGTTTCAGCATTGAGAATGCTGGGTTTACCATTCACCTGGGCAAAGCCTGTTTCTTTTCCAGATGAAAGTTGTTTTTGCCTTAGTCACTAGGAAGACCAAGTCCAAAACCTATTTTATTGTTCTGTCAGTGCTGCCTAATCCTTAATTATGAATTATTTAAAAACACTTTAGGATTCATCTTAATCTTTGCAGACACGCGTAATATTGTATTAATTTCTAAAGATTCTTGAAGTCTGCGAATCATATTCTGGACCTTTGAGGTTTAGAATCTTGGCTTTTTAATCATTTTACATCCGATTTAGCTATTCTGCACAGAAGAATGTATTCTACCTTTTTGATTCTATAGAATTAGGCTTTGTGTAATTATAGCCGCATTGTTTTTTAAAGTTCTGGGCACCGACCTCTTGGCCTTCATTTGACAGCCAAGACTGGGGAGGGAGAGGCGGCCCTCACACGCGCTAGGCAAGTGGTCTGTAGCTGAGCTGTGGCCTGAAGGGAATACTTTTGTTTTTCCACAAGAAGTTTTTGGCCCCTAAAATAACGAAACATGTTAGTCAATATAAATGGCTATTACTTCTTATCCGATCATCTTTTAGACAAGCACTTGTAGCCTGGGTGACTCTGCTGTGACTGTAATTCCGGAGTCTAGGGCAGAGGCGCACTCCCCAGGCACAGATGTGAGTGGCTGCAGTGTAGGCTGCCCTGGCCACCGCTCTTTCTGCACGTCCTCCCCGGGCTTCTAGGTGAAGTCTGTTGACGTCTGAAGAAAGGCACGGAGAATTGTTTCTGGAGCTGTGGCTTTAAAATATGGTTCCCTTGGAAGAGATGAGTCACTAGTCGTTGCCGGTTAATGTTGTTCACAGGTGCCATTAATGCTGATTTCTAGCAGGGATTCCTTTGAGGCCTTGGTTAGGCTTTGTTGCCAGATTGGGTGGAGGGCCTGGGCTTGGGAGGGGTGGAGGCCTAATTTATGGGCTCTGCAGTTAAGATTCTTCATTGTGCTTGCCTTGGAGATAGTGGGAGGAGGCTAAAGACTTGTTCACAGATTTCTCTAAAACATCAGCTGGGGAAGAGGAAGGTCAGACTTGCATGGAGGAAAGCTGTTGAGAATAGTTAACACCTCACCTTTTCTCTGTAAAGAGAATTTGTTGTGCATTTTGTGCAAGCAGATATCTGTACCTAGTTGGTCAGGCACATTTTTATAAAAGGAGTGTGGGATCACTTTAAAAACATCGAGAGAAATACCTTCTTTGTATTTCAGTGGGGACCTAAAAGTCTGTGGTCATCCATCCAGGCAATCTTAAAACAACTGTTAGAGAAGTCAGATGTGACTACATGGGGATTTGAGATTAAAATAAAAGAGAATTGTATTAATAAGTTCTATTTTTAGCTCTGTAAAGTATGGGAATTTGCTTCATCTGTAAGATGTAAAATCACCACTACTGATGCTAGCTAGTGTCAGTGGAATTATTCTTGATAGGAAAGTGTATGCTGTGCCCCCCCCCCCCCCCCCGGAATAGTTCCTGGGTTTCTGCCATGAGAACTCTCAGAGCCTCTGCTCCCAAGAATCACTGAGTGTTGGGGAGAAGTTGGCTTCTCTTTGTGTATGTGGAGGGGTAGTGTGGTCTACAAGGTGATGCTGGGATCTCTCCACTCCGGTGGAGGCCAAGTTTCTGTTTGTGTGTACACACACAGCGGCAGAAGGGGCTGTGGGCTGTCCTTTTCTCACTCTGCCTTGGACTTCTCCAGAGCTAAGGGTTTCTGCCGGGCTGACAGCCTGTAAGCCCTGGCAGTCCTGTCTTCCCACTTCTAGTGCAGGGTCACAGGTGTGTAACATACTTGTAACACATGTGCAACATGCTTGGCTTGTTATGTGGTGCTGGGATCCAAACTCCGGCCCTTGTAGATGCACTGTAAATGGCATCTCTCCAGCCCCAGGTTGGGCAACTCTGTCAGCCTTGGGGCTGGGTGAGCAGGAGGTTCAAACAGTGTGAATCATTCATGGCAGTTGGTACCTAGAAGGCGAGATAGTTTCTGCGGTAACACTGCCTAGGCATAGCAGTCTGTGAGGTTATTTAAGCCAAACAGAATCACCAGTCACCATCTTCTTTCCCATTCACACTTCCTGAGCTAGCATCTAGGGTAGAGGAGGTCGGACTGTGAGGCTAACATTCCTAGCATGGTTAGCAGCTATGGACTGCAGGCAGGCAGGAGTGGTGTGCACGGTGATCTGGGCATTTGTCCACTGAAGTAGAGGCCAGGTGTCAGTTCATTAACTCCACGTACCAGGGTGGCCTTTTCAACTGTTTCAGGCTGTGGTAGTCTGTTGTCCAGGAGGATTCAGAGGACAACCAACCCCAGGGCTTAGGAGCCCTACTTCCTATCCATTTGTTAAGGCTGTGATAACTAGATTCGAGTGGCAGCTTTTTAATGTGGTTGGTTATATGTTGTGTGTGTCGTCCCCCGCGCCCCCCCTGCCCCCCCATTTCTTAGCCGGATTTTGCCTCTGAAAACAGACAGGTCATGATTAGCTGCCCTTTTTTCAGCAGACCCTTTTGACACTGAGAAACAGCATGGCACAGAACAGTTGTTCATTTTATTTCTGTCTCAAATGCTGCCTATTCAGGTTTTCCCTGTCAGCACTTGCAGATTTCAGGGGGAAATTATAAACAAAGGAGACATTTGTTTTTTACAGTATACACAATTTTAATAACAAAAACTTTCCTGTACACTGTATTATGGTTTCCTCACCCCAATTCCTTGTATAATAGTGTTTTCTCCCCGCCCCATCCCCCAGGGCTCTAGAAGATAATTGAACAAATGTGTTTGGACTGTACTTTGAGTTTCTAGTCCCATGTTCATAGATTCACCAAACATTCCATGTATCATACTGATTTTAAAAACTCAGGGAAGAAAAGGTTAGTTGAAGGAGTTGGAGACCTTTCCAGATGTCTACAATAGTAGAATGAGAAAGCTTCTGTGGTCGTTTTCTGGTTTTGACCTTATTCAAGCACTGTGAGTTTGCCCAGGTTAGCTAAAGATATACTGATTATCTATAGATGACCCATGACATGTTGTCTTAAAAACAAACAAACATCTTTTCTGATTCAAGCGCTTTAACTGAGAAGATGGGAAAAATGTGTCCCAGACAGACTTGACATAGTGCTGCCACCAGAGTGCTGTATTAGGAAAATTGTCATGTAAGTTAGCTGTTAAAATATTCTTTAAAATTATCTATAGGAGAGAGAGAGAGAGAGAGAGAGAGAGAGAGAGAGAGAGAGAGAGAGAGAGAGAGAGAGAGAGAGATTGAGATTGATTTATAGCCCCACCTCCTTAGAGCTACATGTGGGAAGTATGACTTAAGAAAATAATAAGACTTTCCTATTTCAGAATTCAGACTAGTACTACATAGAGCTTGCCTTTATTGGAAAGATGGGGTCTAGCTTTTAGTGACTAGCATTATAATAAGCAGATGGATTTTAATAATTAGTGAGTGGAATTAGGAAGTTCAGTCAGTTCCATTCATTGAATTGGTACAGAAATTAACTTAGACTTATTAAGAAATTACATGTGGTAATGCAATTTTTTGGCTTAAAAATTAGCTCCTGCTTATTGATGCTGGCAGTAGGTATTGTGACTTTTGTGTGGATTTTCAGACTTACCAGCCCACTCTTTTTTTCAGAAAGGTAAACTTGAATGCCCTGTAGGCTACAGAAATGAGTAACAGAAGTTGCAAACTAGTTCTTAGTTCCTAGGTAGATACTTTGTTTTTCTGAGATGTTATTTTTTCTGATTTTTGATGGTCATTTTCCACTAACCTTTAAAATTGGGGGGAGGGGAAGTTGGGTAGTAATGCTTAAGAGAATAAAACTCCACCCCAAAGCCCTCACGGTTGTGACTTAGAACTACATATAATTTCCTTGTGAGGCAGTTCTCCTCTGGCCAGTTGGTAGCATAGATTTTGTAATACAGATATATCAACTAAATGGACCCCTGCTTTCTGGAGGCAATTAGAAATGGCAATTTGTGCTTTAACTATTACCAAACTATTACCATTACCAAAAACATGGGAGGGAAAAAATAAACAAATAGATAAATGTGCATTCCCCCTCCCCCATGCCTCAGTGGCCTTGGCACTGCTCTTCACATGCTAAATGGCTTGCTCTGCTACATATACTTTATTAACTATGTCCTTTAAGATTAATTGGAGTTCCTAGTTAACATTGCTTACATTGTAACTCACAGTTTGGATTCATTTTGGTTGTGATTTGAAAGGATGAAAAACACTCATCCTTTAGGGCCATTGGAATCTTGTATGCTCAAAGCTGTACTGTGAACAAGCTGTCTGTCACCTGACAAATGGCAGTGGTCACCGTTGGTAAATTTTAGCCCACCTTGGTGGGGAAGCAGTGTGCTGTGCTCTGTGCCGGAAAACCAGCATCTGTCTTGGCTCAGACAAGCCCAGCGTCTGGGTTATCAGGAGATGAAAGGCTTGCCACTCAAGAGCAGTGGAATTGAACTGCTCTAAGGCTTTGCCAAACTAATCTCTCCACCTTAAAAAATAAAAAAGAGCATATATTTTCACTGTAACCTGAATACTGTCTGCTTTTTTCTAAGAGATTTGAAATGTGGGTGTCTTTTTCAGTGCTAAAGGAGGAAAATTGTGATTGAATCTAGGTCTGTACTAACAGTTCAATTCAATCTTGGGGGAGAAAATAAGCTTTAAGGGAAGGATATCGTGATAAACATGTTAAGGAAAGGATGCCTCTCTTTTTTATGTTAGTGACTTTCTTTAAGGTTTCATGCATTTTTTTCCACATAAGAATGCTTGTTTTTTTTTTTCCTGAACTCAAATTAATGATTTAATTTTGATTTTCTCCTCTACGTGGAACCTTCTTTGTAGAAAAATTCTGCATGAATCGGTACCTTGAGTCCAAATGCCCAATATGTCATCGTTTGCCTTAACGAAATCATAGTTGCACACTGTTTTCCTCAGGAGAAACTGTGGCCTCGTTGTCATTTGCTGATAGGATTAGAGTGTTCATATTTATACCGAACATATTAGAGCCTCCTACTGTATCGTACGGGTCCCTGAGCATAGCTTATTTGGTGCAAATTGTGCATAATCACATTTGCTGCTGCTTAACTTCCACTGAGCTGAGAGTCGGGCTTCCAGAACCTGTCTTTGCTCTTACCCCTCACTTTCACGCTCCCTTCACTTACTGGTGTGTGGCTCCAGGGCCCGTGGCAAGAGTTCTACCTTAAGATTTGCCTCAGAAATAGGTTGGTTCTGTCTCAGAAGGAGCTAGCAATAGAAATGTGCATATTTATGAAAGGAAAGCTTTAACATCATATTCTGAAAGTAATTTTTCATTGTTTCTTTATAACAAGAATCAGTGTTAGGCATCTTTAGTACCCAGTTATTTTTAATTTGGGTCTTTGAGGTTTAAAGATCAGAAAAAGGCAGAAGGAAGAAGCTTAGACAGTTTGTCAAGGCATCTTTAATCACGAGAGGGGATATATTTTCAAACTGGATGGAGTATATCAGGATTGTTACGTTGACTCAGTTTTTCTCTTTCCCAAATGCAAGTTTTCACATAAGTATAGGATTTAGTAAGTTAATTAGTAAAATGGCAATTTAATACTAGTTTAAAATAATAGTCTAAATGCCACAAAAATCAGCATGTCCATTAAAAGTCAAACTAGAGTTGTATAAGAAGTCAGTGTAATTATTTAGTATTGATTTATTATGAGACCTTTTTTTTTTTTAATAATTGCTTGGGTTTTGTTGAAAATTAAAGAGTCACCTGTCTTATTAGAGTTATATAAAAGGTGCTGGTTTCATGATGTAACTTAGATAATGTCTATTAAACCAGGCCAAACTCTGAAAGAATGATGTTTAATATTTACCAGTCTCAAGCACACATGTAAGTCTACCTCTCACCCTGGCAGTCAATTATAGTTGGAGTAAATACCACATTATCTTACAAGAGAACTTTGCTGTCTCCTTTTAAGCAGGAAGCCAGTTGTGGTCCATGGGATGGAGAATAATAATCAAACAGGTTTTCATCCCTGTCTATTTTTGTTTAGTAGCTTCTTTCGGAACTGTTTTCAGTAGAAAAAAAAAATAACATGGAGACCTTAGTGTAAATGTTTACATACAATAGTATATAATTACATACATGAAATGTTTATATTGAAGTAAGCATTTAGACTTTCCAACAAGAGTGCAAATTAATATGAGCATTGCTTCATTTAACACTTAAAATATGTTTTCATTAAAAAAATTAAAAATACTTCAACACTTCAAAAACTCAAGTCTCCACTTGGTTTGGAAAATTAGGCTTAATGTCACCATTGATAAAAATTAGATATGTATTTAGCCCCTACTATGTAAAATAGGTTACTTATCTGATGTGATTTTTGATGATGAGTAGATATTATACTTCACATTCTTTGTATGGCAGCTGCTGACACTTGCACTGTCCATAACCATTAATGATGATGAAAGGTCCTTCATGGGTGGGTTCATACTCATTATACGGTCCTTGGTCTGACATATTTGACATATGGAGTCGTGTTTGGGATCGGAGCTGCCTGTGGTTCTGAATCATTGAGCACTGCCTAATTCTTCTTAAAGTGGGAGGGCAGCACTTCCTGGAAATGAACACTATAAAAATAATAAAAAAGAAAGAAAACAATAAAGCCATTGTTCCCGTAATTACTCGCTGAGTAAAGATGGCATTGTCTGGTTCAGGAAAGTGTTCTTCTGTAGTAACAGCTATGCCTGCAGTAGTTGGAATTTCTTTGTCTCCTACATGGTAACTTGATGAGCTTATTCTTTTTGTATATTCAGTGGTTGGATCTCTGTAAGTTGTAGCCATGGCCGTGACAGTGGTTGATAAATTCCAGCAGAGCTGAAACCCGTGGACTGCATCTAGAATATCCTCTCCTTGGGTGTGGTCAGGGCTATGGCATAGGATGGAATGCTCCCACCGACCTTGGAAACTGCCCAGCCAGGAGGCCAGAGCACACACTCTGGGGCTGCATTCCCACAGATTGCCTGAGAGGCCAACGGTTGTGAGGGATCTCAGGGAGTTTAAGATTTTGGAATCAAGACTGTTTAACTTGTTGTTATCCATGAGGAGTATTTTCAGATTAGGCATGGTTTCAAACACGGTTAAGTCGATGGCTTTGATCTCGTTTCCGGTTAGGTCTAGCTTTTCTAAAGTGCTCCAGGTCCACTCCATCCCACACGTCAAGTTGCTGATTTTGTTCCATTGTAAGAAGAGTGTGTGCAAACTGCTTAGCCGGAGGAAATGAGCAAAATTAATCTTTGTCAGCTGGTTGTGCTCTAGGTGAAGCTCTCTCAGTTTGATTAATCCTGCAAATCCATTGCGAGCCAAACTTCGCAAACGGTTTGTGCTCAAATCCAGAAACTCTAGACTACGACAGTCCCAGAACAGGCGTACTGGGATAGTCCGCAGGGAGTTGGAACGCAAATGCAAGGTCTGCAGCTTCCGAAGGCCATAGAAGAGCTCAGGATGCAGAGATGACAGCTGATTAAAAGACAGGTCCAAATTTTGCAGGTTAATCAGTTGGGTAAAAGTTGTGTTTGGCAAGTAAAATATTTTGTTGGAACTTAAGATTAACTCCTTAAGTTTATATAGTCCTTGGAAAGCATCTTCTTTTACTGTTGAAATTTGATTGTGATCTAAGTGGAGCCAGGTGAGTTGACTGAAGCTGGCAAATTGATCTCTTTCAAGCGCTGTGATGTGATTGTGCCTCAGGGACAGGCCCAGAGAACCCTTGTCTGTGGCGTTTGGCACTGAATGGAAGCCCTGAGAGTCGCAGTAGAAGAGCAGCTTCTCACAGCGGCATTTGGGTGGACACGCCATACCCAGGGCAGGCAGCATTTTTAAAACCACACTCATTGCATATATTGCTGCCAGCATAGGGGCCCCTAATGGCCACTTGAAATGTAAGCCTGCAGAATATAATTTAAGGAAAACAAGAAGATAGGATATGTTTCAGCAGAACACAAGGGCTGTTGAAAACAACAACAATGTAACATCATCATGAAAGATTTTACTGCATGGAACATTTGTCATTTACTGCAGAAAAATTAACCTTGTATACTGGAACACAAAACTTAAACCCACGTATAAAAGACATTAAAACATGTCCCTTTCCTTAGTGTTATATGCCTTTACGTAAACCTTAAAATCCAAAACCAAGTGATTTGCATCATAAAATAGGAATTCACTGGCTTATTTTATAAAAGCGTGATTCCTCTTTGATTGCACAAGAAATGCCATAGAAATGCATGGACTTACCCATTCTTCTGAGCACATTGGAGGCTGCATTCAGTCGAGGTTGTCAGACTCAACGCAGTGAGTCTGTAAAAGGCTCTAACATGCAGGAGCCTTTGACCGGTTTCCTGTTTTCTGTGTCCCAGGCTTTCCAAGTAAAATTCAGATCTGCCAGGGTGAATTGGTTTTTCCCTTAGGATATTCCTCTGGATAGGATCGGTTTCATTTTCTGTGGTGCTCTGATCCCCTAAATCAGCTTTGATTATAAGTTAATAATTTCCTCCTCCTCTGATTACTGCTGATCATCGGAGCTTCAGGCTTTCCTTACCGCAGCTGTTAGTTCTCTCGGTCTTAACTTGTTGATGGCAGATGGGCGGCTTGTTGCAGAGAAGAGCTTCTGGAGCAGCATGAGTGCATTTACTGAAAAGCTTTTCCGAGAAACGGCACAAGAATGGATTTGCTTATGTGCTGCGACCACACAGGACTGTATATAGGCTGACGTCACCGGGTGACGTGTCTTTTGTTTGGGTTTTCCAGAAGCTTTACTGTTAAAAGGCACTGTGCTTTGTAACAGTGTCAGGGTCGTTACAAGACCCCCTGTTTACAATAAATTGAGAAAGAAGAACTCCCGACTTAAGAATTTGGTATTCCTTCAGTGTAGGAAGCAACAATGAGGTTGTAATAAATGCTGCATTCAAGAAGACCCATCTGAACAGTGAGTTGGTCTAGCAGAGTGATGATTTTTAATGCGTGTGAGAGCTAGTGTTAGACTGCCGATTCTGCATAGAGATCATCTAAATGGGCACGATTGATTTATGAAGTGCTGATTTAATGCCAGCCTATGCAAGGTACGCCTCTGCTCTGGTAGTTGGAAAAGCTGCTCAATTGCCTTGTTGTCCTGCTTGGTAAAGAGCAAAGTATGACTGCGTTGGTAAACTAAGTGGGCTGAGTTTTTTTGTCATTAAGAACTTCACATTATAAAGCAGAACAAAGGGTAGCTTCCAAAAGAAACCATTTTGGCTTTTTTCCCTCCATTCAGAATTTCAGGGGAACTCTAAATAAATCCTTTTCTGCTTATTATATAACAATGTTTTATTACCACGCTGATTGGAAAACAGTGCTGAGTCGATCTTTGGATGTCCTACCAGAAGAGTGGAGCAGATTGACAACCATCATTTTTATACACGTGACCCAGATGTTAGCAGTGGAATAGACACAATTTTGAACAAGTATTGTAGTGTGCTTGGATTCTGACACAGGCTTCAGGATTTCTACTTCAACATCTCACCTATTCCTTCACTGAAAGCCGCAGTTGCTGCTGAGATTGGGGTGTTGTAAAACCAAAATAACAGAGCCTTTGCACACTGTCTCTTACTGGCACACTTATGAACTGACTTTCAATCTCATAGCAGCTCTTGTTGAATTCCTCTCATGAATATGAAAGGGCATTTATATCAGAATAGGATTTTGTTTTGGTTGTTTTTGCTGGACAACTCTAGCTTCTCCCTGTTAGATAACTCTTAAGAGATGAATGTTTATGGTTGTTGTTATATAAATGCATAAGATGTGTCTAGCATGAATCGGGGATATATTTGCAGGCCAGACTAAGGGACTGCCTTTTACATATCTTTGTCTTGCTGATCTGGCTGCATGAACTTATTTTCCCCATACCATTACCACTTACCCTTAGTGAGCTTTGTTTCCAATCTGAGAGCAGAAATCTCAAAAAGTATTGATGCCCGTGAAATAAGCACATCACTGGTCTGTGATCTTCTGAGGACTTCATTCCACAGTGAATTCTAAGAAGGCATTATCTAAAGAGATACAGTTTGGTATTGGAGTAGGGCTACCCTGGGAAAGACTAGAAGACTCTAAGTCTCTTACTTGGGGTCATGTGTAAAGGTTTTGTGGAAACTCTAGTAATGCAAATATGTCCTTTTCAGCTTTTCTAAAAGTGACCCTAAGGTGGGTTTAAAAGTGTAAGGGTTTTGTTGAAGGCAGTGAATGCCTAGACAGCGTGAGAGAGAAGGCAGCAGTGATACTTGGAGGGGTCAGGAAAGGCTTTAGAGCACACGGCACACGTGACAGCAGTGAGGGGAGAGCTGCACAGACCTGTCAGACTGTGGTGCACTCGGTTTCCCTGGCCACGCTGAAGTTCCCGTTCTCAGGAAAGAGCTTTGCTTCGCAGCTCTGTGTACCACCATGATGCCGACTTCCCTCGGCCTCCAACCTTCCTCTCGTGCCTTTCTGTACTCTAGTGTTTCTTAACCTTGGTCTTTGTGTAGTTGTTGCTGGTGATTTTTCTGTAGAGATATTTTAATCAGATCCTACTGAGTCCATGAGCCTAGGTTTCAGAAACACTGTCCACTGTGCCCGTGGCCCTAAAAGTTGCAAGGCGTCATTATTAGTTGCAAGGAAGCCCTGAGGATGTTGTCAGTGTCTTACCGACGAAGTCTGGCACATTCTGATGAAAATACCCTTTCGAATGCAGAAGCTGTAATATTCTCACGGGTAACTAACCGCCTTAGTTGTTTGGGTAGAAAAAGCATGTGAGGTAGTTGGATTAGATCATCCGTAGGAATGAGTTGTATGTGAAAACTGAGGGAAGTGTTTCCTTACTCTTAAACTCTTACAACACTTAGTTCCTTTCTGATTTTAGTCTGTTTGACCTCCTTTAATGTATTAGTAAATTGAAACTATTCAAATATATTACTGCCTATTGACGTACCTAGTGAACTGAAACTTCTTGAATTGCATTGTCTCTGTTGTTCTGTCAACTTTGGAGGGAGGGTGCTTGCTCAGACTTGCAATAGAAAGTCATGGTTTTTTTTTTTTTTTTTTTTTTTAAGTAAACCAGTCTCCCAAATAGCTGGTATTACCAGAGCCTGCTGCCACTCTGGAGGGTGGGCATTCCTACTTCCTGCATCAGAGTGACTGAGGAACACAGCCTTTTCCAACCCAGCTTGTTCTTCTCACTTGCCTACTTTTTGGGTTTTGAAGGTTGAGGTTGTGGCCCAAAAGACAAGAGTATTTACCTTAAAATTGATGTATGTGGAAGAGATATGCAGGTGTCTGTGAGTTTGAGGCCAGCCTGGTCTACAGAACAAGTTCCAGGACAGCCAGGGCTACACAGAGAAACTCTGTCTCCCCCCACCCCCAAAAAGCCAACAACAATAACAAAAAACCCAACACACAACATATACATATGTATACGTACACACAGGTCTCATTGATAGATTCATTCATTTTCCTCCATCTGGATATCATTGTTCTTTCTTTAAAAGATTTTTTTTTAAATTTTATGTGTGCCAGTGTTCTGCCTGCATGTATGAATGTGAACCCAAGCATGCTTTGTTCCTGAAAGGTAAGGTCAGAAGGAGGGTATCAGATTCCCTGGAACTGGACTTACAGTGGTTATCCACTGCCATGTGGGTGCTTGGAACCAAATTCAGGTCCTCAGCAAAGAGCGGCAAGTGAACTACTGAGCTATCTCTCCAGCTCCACCCTTGTTCTTTCTGAACTAGACTTTTTCTTCTTGACATGTTAGAGTAGCTTTATTCTAAACATAGATGCTTTTGACAGTGGCAGCCCCACTTCTGGAAGATGGTGTTTATGTGCACACCACTTCTGACTTCTTCAGATGGTAACATCAGGGCAGAGAAGGCAGAGATTAATTAACCCAATGCTCACCTATAAAAGAGTTTTAAGGAAACTCAGCAAGTGGTGGCTCTAGTTACTTGCATTCTTCCATGTGAAAGTTTGTTTTTAACAAATACGTAGGTGATTAGAGAGATACTTTCCTACTTGGAGTGACAAACAGATATGTACATGAAACTTTCTACTCTTGTAGAAACACACACACACACACACACACACACACACACACACACACACACACACATATACATATATAAAACCGTTTGTTTAATTGTGCCCGTCTTAGGGTTTCTATTGCTGTAAAGGGTGCTATGTGCTGTGAGAGCACTGTCAAGGGACAGGAACTTGGAACTTAGAGTTGACTCTTATCTGAAGGAAAGATAGGAATCAGAATACAGTAAGTGAGAGAATGTGACAGACTTGGAGAACCAGAACACGTATGGATAGATCATAGCATGGAGCATGGTGAGGTGATCTTAGTTGTCAAAATATTGGAAATGGCAGGTTCCTGTAGGGATTGTATGTAGAATAAGAAGATGAGAACTTCTGGCAAAAAAGCCTTAAGACCATTATAGGTTCTTCAGCTGGGAACATTTCCCCCTTGTCAACAGAGGGATGTTTTGTACTTAGGTTGAGTAGATTTTTATAGGTTTGCTTTGAAATTTACAGACTAAACTGTGCCTTGAGGTGCTACCAACAATGTCAAAAGCTTTTTGTTTTTTTGCCTTTGTGGCTGTTGTATTTTTCATCCCTTTCATATCTCGAGAGTTAAGAGTGGAGTTGATACCTGCTGGGTTGTGGTGGTACATGCCTCAAGTGGTGCTGAATGAGGCAGAGGCAAGTGGAGGACAGCCAGCTAGGGCTACACAGAGTAACCCTGTCTTGAAAAACTGGTTGGGGAATGGAGTCGAAAAGTATGTAACTTTTTCCTGAATAAATTTTGACTATCATAGCACTCTATGATACTGGATTTTACTAAATTAGGTATTGCTCTGAGTTACTATTATTGCTGTTATTGCTATTATGAGGGTGGGTCTCACTATATAGACCAGGCTGGCCTGGAATTCACAGAAATCCACCTGCCACCTGAGTGCTCAGATTCCCACCCCCACCCCCATAGGGTTTCTTTGTGTAACTTTGGAACCTGTCCTGGAACTTGCTCTGTAGACCATGCTGGCCTCAGACTCACAGAGATCCACCTGCCTCTGCCTCGAGTGTTGGGATTAAAGGCGTGTGCCGCCCAGCCAGAATTATTTTAGATTCTAAGTCCTCTGTGAAAAGAATTATGGTTGGTCTAGCTCACTTTAGGAGTATGAAGTAGGCATGGGAGTTTGTCTGAATAAGCGGTAGTTTATTACATAGGAGGAAGTTCTAGCAGCTTCTCTGTTTGGTGAGTTGAGAATTCCTAGTTCCTAATGAGAATTGTACTGGTAGACGCTGACCCAGCTAGTAACCTTTGCCTCTCTTCAGCTCAGCTGGTATTGACTTGCTGAAGGGAGGCTTTACCCTGAAGCCTGAAATATGTCTGTTTTCTCAGGAAGCCCTTTGCCACGGCTAGACAGAGGTACCCATATCAAAATGACGCAAACACCCAGGGTTCTTCATGCAGTTTCCCAGTGGGTGAGAGCTCAGGATGCTTGCTTTAGTTTCTTTGTTGTGATGATCGGTACACAATTTCCACACCCTTAATCTGAAAACTTTAAATTCTCCCGAGTCCTAAAGTCTTTGTTAAAAGTCTGTACAGATATTTCAAAATCTAAAAGAAACTCAAGAGTTCTGGAGTACTTCTGGTGCCTGGCATTTTGAATAAGGGATAATCTATGTGTGCCCCCGTTGCCTTTCCTAATGTTTATGTTTGAGTTACTCTATTTTATAGACGACAGTTCACAGCAACTCTAATTTTAAAAGAACAAATCCAATTTTATAAAGCAGTAAGCAGCTGTTTTTTTTTTTTTAAAGTTTTGTATGTGTAAATGTTTTCCATGCATACCCAGTACCTACTGAGGTTAGAAGAGAGACTCTGATCTCTGAAACTACACAGATGGTTGTGATCCACTGTGTGGATTCTAGGAACTGAGCCTGGGCTCTGCAAGAGCAGCAAGTGTTTTCTCTTCTTAACCCCTTAATCTCTCTTCAGTGAGCTGTTTTTACCAAGCTTAGTGTTCAGGTTGTGAGTGGTGTGGGTGTATGTGTATTATATCCCAATTACATTTTAGAGGATGACCGGAACCCTAAATGTGCTCTTTGTACCAAAAATGAACAGACAAAAAACCAGCAAAGAAACATGTTGACTTAAGTGCTCTGTCCAGCGCATTCTCCAAGGGTCAGTAACTGCATCCGAGCTAACTGGCACTTTTTTGTTTTGTTTTGTTTTTTGAGATAGGGTTTCTTTGTGCAGCCCTGGCTGTCCTGGAACTCACAGAGTTCCACCTGCCTGTGTCCAAAGTGCTAAGGATCAAAGGCGTGTGCCACCACGCCTGGCCTGACAAACCCTTCTTGACTGAGGAGGTGTAACCTTTTGTTTCTACAGTAACAAAAAGACAAATGGACTTTTAGGATAGTTTAGCAAAGGCAGAATTAAGATTCATGGTGTGTGGTGGCATTGTGTCTTAAAGTGCTCCTGTGTCTATGTAATTCTCTCAAGTCAGTTCATGGATGTGATTTTTTATTTATCGTTTTATGTGGATGGGTATTTTACCCACATATTTATTTGTGTGTATCTCATGAATACTTGGTGCCATTGGAGACCAGAAGATGGTGTGGAAATGGAATTACAGACAGTTGTGAGCCACCATCCATGTAGGTGCTGGGAATTGAACCTGGGTCCTTTGGAGGAGCAGCAAGTGCTCTTAACTATTGAGCCATGTCTCCAAACCCACATCTTACTCTCTGGAGCTTGAGAAATGGCTCAGGTAAATCACTTGCTATGCACACTCAAGGACCCAACCTCAGTTTTGATTCCCAGATCTTCTGTAAAAAGCCAGGTTTGGTGGTGTACTTTTATTATCCTAAAACTGAGGAGATGGAGACGGAGAATCCCCGAAGCTTGCTGAGTTAAAACTAGCCAGCCTAGCTAAGTCAGTGACGAATTCCATATTCAGTCACAGAGCCGCCTCAAAAACCAGTGTTTGGGGCTGAAGAGACTGCTCGGCAGTTAAGAGCACTTGCTGCTCTTGCAGAGGATCCGGGTTGGTTTCCAGCTCCACATGACAGTTGACAACCATCTGTAACTCCAGTTCTAGATCTGATGCCCTCTTCTGGCCTCTGTGGGTAAATATTCAGACAAAACACCCTACCCTTAAAAATAAAATAATTTTAAAAATTTAAAGCCCATTTTACTGTTGGTTCTTTTTTCATTTCAGCATTGCTTTAACGCTAAATAGAGACTTTCATTAAGATTTCTTGAAGTATACTCACACGAGCATCTGTTTATTCAGGCTGGACGCAAAGAAAGAAGTGACGCGCTCAACTCTGCAATAGATAAAATGACCAAGAAGACAAGGGACCTGCGCAGACAGGTACGCTTTACAGAAGTTACTTTTATTTCCTAAGTTCTCAGCTTTAGTTTTGATGAAAATTCTAATAAGTATAGGCTTTCATTTTTAATTAAGGGAAAGAGTAAGTCTTCAGAAAAGTGACTCTTTCTGTTCTGTTGCTAATAAGCTTATTAATGTCTAAAAAAATCTCAGAGGGATGTTGACTGTTGTGTTCCCTCTGGGGTGGACTGAATAAATTAGCTCCACTGTGAAAAGAATGTATAGGCAGGAAAATCAATTTCAGATGACTTGGGGGCCTGTGAAAACAACCTCAGAGGATCTCGTTGTGTTGACTTCCATCCACTAGATTCCAGTTACTCTCGTGTCCACCCATTCTGTGTATATATTGTCAGTTTGTTCCCACTGCTGGAAAAGTCTTTATCTCAAGGACAGTAATGTTGGAGATACTGAATTTTCCATGGTAGTACGTTTAAAAATCTGTTCCTTTAATGATACATAATTCCCATTAACATTTTGAAATTAAAGTTTGTGTTAAAGTTTTTAAAAGAAGTTAGAGTTGGCTTTATAAATATGTAGTATAATGTATTAAGACTTAAGTTATAGTGAGAATTCGGACAGTTTTCAGGAATTAGTAGAGACATTTTATTGTTCATACCAGACAGAAAACAAAACTAAAAATTGATGTGCCTTTAGTGAACCAAGTGTCAGCAATGATTAGAAAGATAACATTTAAAATTTATAGTGCATAACCCTATAGTGTAGATAAACCAGAGAGTGCTCTTTTTTCTTTTTTCATTTAATTTTAACTAATTAGGCTAATTACATATATTCTAAAGCTATGTACCAGTTCAGTCCAGAACAGTGTTTTGATCCCATTTAGTTTTGTAACTTTTAAGGAAAGGAAAAAGGTGCTGTCTTGAGAACTGAAATTCTGCTGCTCAAGTGCTGAGTGCAGTGTAAAGCATGGTCTCTGCGGCCCTTTGTTCAGCTTGTCCCAGTGCATTGCTTACATGGGGGACCTAGTTGTATAAGTCCTGCCTGTCTTTCCCAGGCTTCTATGAGATGTATTATACCACAGTTTAACTTCTTAGCAGAAATAAAATCAAATTTATACAATTTAATTATTAGCTTCGCAAAGCTGTCATGGACCATGTATCAGATTCTTTCCTGGAGACCAACGTCCCGCTTTTAGTACTCATTGAAGCTGCAAAGAATGGAAATGAGAAAGAAGTTAAGGAATATGCCCAAGTTTTCCGTGAACATGCCAACAAACTGATTGAGGTAAGTGCGTTAGTGGCCTGTTTAACATAGGTAACTTGGTGAGTTGTCAGTTTTAATCACATGATTTAATTAGCTCTACCTTTTCAAGGGCTCACCTAATACACAACATTTACAGTCTTTCAGTTATCATTGGGTCTCTATTATCACTGCTGTTTGTCAGTTTACATTGATTACGTGGATAGCTTTTGTCCTAGAAGCTTTTAACAACCACCACCACTTACTGGTAATGCAGGTAAAGTAAGCCACGATACTAGACTTACACAGCGCAGACAGTGGCAGCAGCTGCGGACTGGTGCTCTTCTGGCGTCAGCCAGGCTTCCATCCCAGCAGCTCCCTAGTTCTCCTTAGTCCCCATGTCCTGTCTATCAAAGGAGGTTACTTACAATACCATGTTCTGAGGACCAAAGAACGATAGGTATGTTAGATGCTTCGCCTTATGTTCAAGGTAGACTCCAGCTCAGTCCTGTTGTAAGAGTAAACAAGCCCCAACATCAGCTAAATTAGACATACTTTTATACTAGAAATGTGTGTGGAAATGGTTGGTTTGTGAAATAATTAGAAATGGTGAATTGTCACTTAAAGTTTCTTCATTTGTTAAATGAGTTTATATTGATTAATTAATTAATAGTATAGACACACACAAAACATAACATTAGTACAGAAATGAATAATTGATAAATATTTCATAGGCCCATTGGTAAGTGGTCATTATTTAAAAGCAGAGTGTAAAATGTGATTTATAGTGACAGCGCCCAAATTAACACTATAAAAATACTCCAAGGACCTGGGTGGTGGCGCATGCCTTTAATCCTGGCACTTGGGACGCAGAGGCAGGCAGATCTCTGAGTTCGTGACCAGCAGCCTGGTCTACACAGCGAGTTCCAGGACAAGGAAAATATCAGTAATCACACTAAACACCTTACTAACTTTACACCTCATTTTCTTTGAATGTTGACTGAAGTGTTTTTCTGAGCAGAATTATGTACAGAATGCATAGGTCAGCCTGTCAGTCAAGTTAATGATTCTGACATTTGGAACTAAAATTGCAGAGTTTCATTTGTATCTCTATCAAGCATAATTTGGTTCACAGCAGTCATGTGACAGTATGAGACGTAATTTCCAAGTGGACAAAAATTATGTTCAGGAAACCAGTCTCTTCTAAGTAGCCTACTTATTACAGAGTTCCTTTGAGTGATAGGCATCAAGGCCTGGAGCATCAGTGTCTGGAGAGAGGGCAGCTCTTGTCTGTCTCCACATGGAGGGCCCTTTGTTAGGCCCTCATCCTCATGCTCTCTCACCAGCCAAACGTAGTTGCTATTGGATGAGCACCTGTGGTATACAGCACTGTGTATTTTCTGTAATCCTTTTCACGTGGAAACAGGCTTGAGCTGCTCCCAGCTGGTACACCTCCACTGTGGCGAGGCCCTCCAGCAGGGCAGCTCATGAGCTCGTTGGTCCAGTGGACTAACAGGCTGGGAAACAATACCTGGGCTGGGCAGAGTGGCGCACACCTTTGATCCCAGCACTCAGGGGCAGAAAAGGCAGATCTCTTGAGTTCAAGGCCAGCCTGGGCTACAGAGTGAGTTCCGGAACAGCCAGCAGTACATAGTACGACCCAGCCTTGAAAAAAACAAAACCCAGTTATGGGGAGAGAGGGGGACTATGAATCGATCATTAACTGCACTTGAGAGACTTTGGAAACTTTTGCAGACTCAAACATTTCATTTCATTCTGAACATAGTCTTGAGAAAGTAGAGTGAGCTGTTCCTCAGCACAGCTCAGTTCTAGCCCTTTTCTCACCTCTCTTCCCACTGCATGCCCTCTGCGCTCACTACCTTCTACATCTCACCTGTATATTAAATGACACAGGGTTTTCATTCCTTGAGGCATAACCCCAGGCTATGTAGTGCCATTCTGCAAACAGTTAGGATTATATTTATGATAATTGAGACAGTAAGATATATAATTACTATGCCCATGAAAAGGAAATTAGTTTTTAAAGTGTTAGAAGCCTCAGATTCTAACAGAACTTCTTTTTCCGTGACAAGACTTCTCCTCCCCTACAACCTTTGTATTATAACGACACACCTTGAACTAATCAGAGCCTTGGGTTTTTTTAGCAAAGGTAAAATGCTTTGATGTGTTTTATTAATCCCCTGATTTCATTTCTTTTCATTAGTTGCCTTCTAGCTGAGGTAAATGTCTACAGGCCAACTTTGATGTGAGGTCCTCCTTTCCCTGTTGGTTCAGCAGAATTAAGAACAGTGTATAAAATATATACATGGCTGGTGGTGTATGCATATATATAACTGGAAAGGAGAAAGTCAGCTTCTACAACCACTAAGACTATTTGTGGGTGTGTTTGGAAGGAGTGACTTCTCTGAATCACTGCAACAGAGTTCTGACGCTAACTGCCAGGAATCAGTGTAAACCTGCAGGGCAAGGTCAGAGGCCCCAGCAAGATAGAGCTCCAAGGTATTAACACTCTGACCAGCTTGCCTCAACTCCTAGGCATTTTTATAACCTATTTCTGGCTTGATAATTGACTAGAACAACACATATATCCAACATTTTATTTGAAAGGCAAGGACCAGTCAAATTAAGAGACACATAGGGGGCTGGAGAGATGGCTCAGTAGTTATGAGCAGTGGCTGCTCTTGCAGAGGACCCGGGTTCAATTCCCAGCACCCACTCTGCAGTTCACAACTGTCTGTAACTACAGTTCCAGGGGATCTGACTCCCTCATGGAGACATACATACAAGCAGAACACCCAATGCACATAAAACAAAAATAAATAAATCATTAAAAAAATTTAAAAAAAAAAAAAGAGACAGGTTGGAGCTTGGAAAAATTTTTTGTCCCCCTACAGATGGAATTGGGGCACTTCACCCACCTGTGGCATTGGTAGATATACCAACCTAATTGCTCCCATGAGTCTCTATGTCCAGGAATTTTGTTCAAGTTTCGTTATGTATGCTACTATGTGATTGATGGATCTCACTCTCACTCTTCCCAGGTCAAGCTGGCCTCAGAGGCTCCAGTTATTTAATCAGAGGGTTGATGCCCTATCCCAAGTAACCCTATTAGTGTAAACTATCAGTTTTGGCATGGGTAACTGAGGGACTACTTTTATAAATTCCAAAAAGTTGAGGAATATTTGGATTTTATGATGAATCAGAAGTAAAGCCAGACACATGACATAATACATGGTACTGTGTGCTTCAGTGTACTGTGAGGTTACGTCACATGCATGGTTTTAGTAGGTATCCTGAGCACACAGTCGGCCTAGCCTGCTACATAGGAATCCCACAGCAGAGGTGAAGGCTGCCGAGTTTGTTTCCTCCAGGTCCATTTTATGATCCTCACCTATTCCCTCACTACTTCTCCTACCTGGCACGATTGGCTCTGAGCTTTGCTTTCCTTTGGAGTTTCTGACTTTGTCAGATTTCTTCTGCTCTCCAGGGATCAAGTGGATTATTCAGTGTTTACTTCTCATCAAATCATAGGTTTTTATTCAGCCCTGTAAATCCCTTTCTGTGTAGCCTTTTTAAAGCAACGTGTGTGCTGAGCACTTGGGAGGCAGAGTCTAGGAAGTCAAGGTCAGCCTGTTGTGTGCAGTGAGTTCCAGGCTAGCTCGGGGCTACACAGTGAGACTCTGTGTAGTCTCTGCTTCCCTCCCCCTCCCGCAATCTAAAACTCATGCGCCTTCTGGGACTCCTTTAGTCTTTCAGTCTCAGAAAAGTCCCTGTCTTCAAAGACGGTGTTGCCACTTGTGGAGTGCTCTCTGATTGTTAGGAGAGGGAAGCTTCATCTACTCCAGAACCTCACTCTCCATCTTTACTGTTAAACACTTGGGAGTTGAGAGTATTTTCAGTATGAAATACATGCTTTTAATACATAGTATGAAAAAAACAAATTAGTTTCATTTATTATATGTTCAAATGATAACAACATTAGATTAAATGTATTTCACCTTTTAACGTCACTACTAAAAATTTCACAAGTCTCAGCCGGGCAGTGGTGGCGCACGCCTTTAATCCCAGCACTCGGGAGGCAGAGCCAGGCAGATCTCTGTGAGTTCGAGGCCAGCCTGGGCTACTAAGTGAGTTCCAGGAAAGGCGCAAAGCTACATACAGAAACCCTGTCTCAAAAAACCAAAAATAAAAAATTAAATAAATAAATAAATAAATAAATAAATTTCGCAAGTCTCTGCTGGACAGTGCTAGATGATTGCCAGGCTTTTGGGAGTGCTCTTTATCCCAGCTCTTCCTGAGTGTCCTCCATTCAAGTGCAGCTGTCAGTGAACACCTGTTCCAGGGGCAGCATCCATGGTCGGGCAGTAGCCAAGGCCTTCGTCATTCTGGAGATTGACTTACCATCATATCACAGGATAATTGTGATGTTTTAGGTAATAGCGATGTGCTGAGATTCCCACTGAGTTCACAATCAGTTAGAGCGCCTAGCTTTTCCCTATAGAGGGACCTCCTCCATAATGGCCATCTATCAGGTCCATTTCTGTGAGTGTGGGTGCATGAGGGCATTTGTAGTTTTGATCTTCGGTCATTGTAAACTTAGATCCGGTCTAACCTTCTGTAGAATTGCTGCTGTCATGCTCTTTATATTGTCAACTTTGCAAATGTGTGTCATTTCTTCTGTCTCTGCCGCTTAGTTTAAAAACTATATACCCTTTCTCCTTTCATCTCATCTGATGGTTTTAAATGTTGTCTAAGATAAAGCGTAAGATAGAACCTTTCAGCTTGCCACCAGAAATCTCCTGATTGAACAGGTCTTGTGTATAATTGGCCTTTCAGCCAGTCAAGAATCCTTTTATTTTTATCTTGCTAAGACATCTAGATAGGACAGGTCTACACTGTTCCCCTCATGTCCCTTTCAGTATTGAGCATGAGATAATTATATAGTTTCTCTGTGGATCTATGCACCCTGTATTCTTCCTAAAACAGTTCCTCTACTGTCCTGTCCAGTTTTCATGTCATTAAAAGTCCATCTAGAAAATGAGAAACAGATTTGCAAGAGTGATAGAGAGCAGCCTCTGCAAAATGCTACCCAGTTGGAGCAGAACTCATCAGTGTCGCCGCAGAGCTGATGATGATCCTGTTCTCCTCTATGTTGAGCAGCATTGGTGTGCTTCGCAAACATTTGGACCTGTTTAAAGTTGAAGCTCTTTGCTTCACTTTGGTTTCCCATGAATACTTGGGTACTACTGCTATTTACTTACTGTGAACTGCTCCTGGAGTCAGATAACAGATCTCACACCTAATTCTGAGATGTGTAGCCTGATTGTTTAGGTTTTTAAAGAAATGTGCTCCAGATCTGATTTGATGGTGTCTTAGGATTTCTGTTGCTGTGATAAAACACCATGACCAAATAGCAACTTGGGGACAAAGGGGTTTATTTCAGCCTATAGTTCACATCACAGCCTACCACTGAGGGAAGCCAGGGCAGGAGCCTACAGGCAAGAGCTGATGCAGAGGCCATGGAGGAGTCCTGCTTACAGGCACTAGCCCAGGTGTCGTCTCCCACAGTGGGCTGGGCCTTCTCACTTCGGTCATCAATCAAGAAAATGTACCATAGGCCAGTCTTGGTGGGCCATCTTCTTAACTGAGGCTTTACCTCCCCAAAAGATTCTTGGGTTTGTTTGGTTTTTTTGTTTTTTGTTTTTTGAGACAGAGTTTCTCTGTAGCGTTGGAGCCTGTCCTGGAACTCGCACCATGTTGGATTTCTGCAGCAGCTCCTAACGGGCATTTGGCTTGCACTTTGATTCCTATCTAGCTTCTTTCCTGAGAAGAAAGCTGGTATGATCTCCTTAAATCCGATCATGCTATTCCTTTGCTTCCGAACTTTTCTCACCTACCTTTGCCATGGCTTCTGGGGACAGAAACGACACAGTCTGAAACCATAGTTGACCATAGCTCACGAAGTGTCCTGTCTGCATTCCAGCTGCCTTTAGTCCTGTGGCTCTCCTGCAGGCCTGGATGTGCTCTTTGCCCAAAAGTCACCTCCCCAGATCCCCTCAGCTTATGTCCTTCCCAGCCTTCCTTACTATCTGAAATTAGTGGATTTACTTAATTTTCTTATTAATCTAGCCCTACCCACTCTAATATAATGTTCTTTTAGAATATGGACATAGAATGATGCCAAGTACATACTAAGTTCCCAACAGCTGTTAGACTAGTGAACTTTCTGATTCTCGTTGTTAGTAGACGTTGTGCAGACGCTCTCTCTTTGGATTCAGCCAGCATCCAGACTCTGATTCAGTTGTGTGTAGACAGTAGAATGTAGACTGAGCTCTGCATTATGAATTTTACTAAAATCATCTTTGTACATATAGAAGGTGTTGTGTGTTTGTTTGTGCACACACAGAAGCCTTGAATCCCTCAGAGCTGAAGTTAAGTGTTTCAGGATGCCTGGCTTATCAGAAGACCCTAAGTCTGGT
The DNA here is from genome assembly GCF_049852395.1 of Peromyscus maniculatus bairdii. Classification (NCBI taxonomy): domain Eukaryota; kingdom Metazoa; phylum Chordata; class Mammalia; order Rodentia; family Cricetidae; genus Peromyscus; species Peromyscus maniculatus. The sequence goes on from NC_134870.1 coordinate 25,166,529, forward strand.
CTTTATGATCATGTGGCAGGCACTGATCCGTCTCTCCAGCCTGAATAAGATCTTTTGGGATGTGAAATTGAGAAAAATCTGGAGATTAAAAAAAAAAAAAGTTGAAATGACAGGCTTAAGCAGTGTTTCATTTATTCTTTCTTTCTTTTTTTTTTTTTTTCCTTTTTTCTTTTTTTTGTTTTTTCGAGACAGGGTTTCTCTGTGTAGCTTTGCACCTTTCCTGGATCTCGATTTGTAGACCATGCTGGCCTCAAACTCACAGAGATCCACCTGCCTCTGCCTCCCGAGTGCTGGGACTAAAGGAATAAATGACACCACCACCGCCTGGTGTCATTTATTCTATTTAGCTTCATTTAAGCTTTCAAAAACGTAAGCAAAATTTTATATAGATTGAAAGAGGGAAAAATGTAGAAAGATGATGTTAGCAAACAATTGTGGACTTCCTAAGCCAGGCATGGTTGGTCACACCTTTAATCCCAGCACTTGAGATACAGAGGCAGATGGATCTCTATGAGTTCAAGGCCAGCCAGGGCTACATAGAGAGACTGTCTCAAACAACAAAGCACACAAACAAAGCAGAGTTGTAGCACTAAGTAACAGAAGTCCTTACCCATGTGGATGTTATCTTCTTCTAGAGAGAGAGTGTGTGTGTATGTGTGTGCGGGGTGATGTGGGGGATAAAAATAAGTGCATAATTTATGTGGTATATAGACCTGTATGATGCAGTGTAAAGTGGACTGAAGGAATATTTTAAACTTTTTATCCATTTAATCAGTGTTTGAAATAGAAAACTATTGAAAGTTTGAATTTAAAACTATTCTTTCAGTACTCTTCAATACATGACCAATATAAATTGGGAGCAGAGCAGATTTGTTGCCTCTTAGAAATTGTGTGTGTGTGTGTGTGTGTGTGTGTGTGTGTGTGTGTGTGTGTGTGTGTGTGTGTGTGTCATTTCTCTGTACAACATTAAAGGATATAAAATAGGATACAAACTTCTTTAGTGTGGGAATGCCCTGTAAAGTTCGTCAAGTGGTATTAGTCCTGATATTATGGCTTCATTTGCTCAAAGGAGACAACATCCTGTGGTACCCACAGCAGACACATTACGTTAGGAACATACAAGATCAGTTTCAGGTTTTAGCAACACACTTTAACTTCTCCAGTTTCTCCTAATGAGTCGTTACTGAAGCGCTCTGTGACTTGACTCCAGTCATAGTCGAGAGTTCTGCTGTGAGACCTCCCCACGGGTAGTTCTGAGGGCCGCCTGGGCTCTAGGGCCAACTCTGGCACCGTGGCTGTCATCAGTAGAGCTTGTGGACCCCATGTAGCATGGCTCGCCATTTTTGTGCATAGGTGTCGTGTATCCCCAATGCTGTTGATGGGGAAGGAGGAGCAGGGGTCTGGAGCTGCCGCACTGGGTGACTCGTGTTTGCAGTATGGCACGGGGGCTTCTCTCAGCTGCCTGTAAACAGTGAGGCAGAAAGTACCGTTTCTACGTTCCCTCCCATATCAAGTTAATGATGTCTTTTTAAAAATTATTTATTTTTATTTTACGTGCATTGGTGTTTTGTCTGCATACATGTCTGTGTGAGGGTGTCAGATCTTGGAGTTACAGACACTTGTGAGCTGTCCCTGTGGTTGCTGGGAATTGAACCCAGGTCCCCTGGAAGAGCAGTCAGTGATCTTAACCGCTGAGCCATCTCTCCAGCCCCATTAATGATGTCTTTATGTTAGTCTTTGACTGAAAGTATGCTAAGGTGGAAAGTTATTTGTTGTCAGAAATAGTAACCTTTTGTCACTAATGCAGCATCTGTGTGTCCTTTCTGATGACTTCCTCTTTGTCCTCCTTCCTTCCCTCTTTGGCTGTGTGCATCACAAGAGCTGAGGAGCAATCAATAGTTTTTACTTTTCTGAGTTCCTTTTCAAATTTATAACTTAGGAGAGCAAAACAAGGAAGATGTTTCTGGTATCCTTGTCCATTCAGCTTCAGATGGTCATTAAAATATCTTCTTATGATGGTAAATTTGCTGTACTCGGGTTACATCTCATTTGCTGCCTTGTGAATTAAGAATTACAAAGTGAATGTAGCTCTTTTACTATTGAGTTCCCTCTCTCCCACTTTTTTCTTTGTCTGGAACATCTTAGGGTATAGCTGCATTAGTTTGGTTTGAAGTCTATTTTATTAGATATTAGGATAGCTACACCAGCTTGTTTCTTAGGTCCATTTGCTTGGAAAACCTTTTCCCAGCCCTTTACTCGGAGGTAGTGTCTGTCTTTGGAGTTAAGGTGTGTTTCTTGTATGCAGCATATGGATGGGTCCTGTTTTCTAATCCATTCTGTTAGCCTGTGTCTTTTTATAGGTGAGTTGAGACCATTGATATTGATGGATATTAATGACCAGTGATTGTTAATTCCTGTTATTTTTTTGGTTGTGTTGTGTTGTCCTTCTGTGGTGTATGTTGGTGTAGGATTATCTATTGCTTGATTTTTCATGGATGTGTTTAGCTTCTTTGGGTTGAATTTTCCCTTCTAGTGCTTTCTTTAGGGCTGGGTTTGTGGACAGGTATTGATTAAATCTGGTTTTATCCTGGAATATTTTGTTTACTCCGCCTATGGTGATTAAGAGTTTTGCTGGGTATAATAGTCTGGGTTGGCATCCATGGTCTCTTAGTGTCTGCATGAGGTTTGTCCATGATCTTCTATCTTTCATAGTCTCTATTGAGTAGTCTGGTGTTATTCTGATGGGTTTGCCTTTATATGTTACTTGGTCCTTTTCCTTTGCAGCTCTTAATATTTTTTCTTTATTCTGTGTGTTTAGTGTTTTGATTATTATGTGGCGAGGGGACTTTTTTTTTTGATCCAGCCTATTCGGTGTTCTGTAAGCTTCTTGTATCTTCATAGGTATTTCTTTCTTTAGGTTAGGAAAGTTTTCTTCTATGATTTTGTTGAATATATTTTCTGTGCCTTTGAGTTGGTATTCTTCTCCTTCTTCTATCCCTATTATTCTTAGGTTTGGTCTTTTCATGGTGTCCCAAATTTCCTGGACGTTTTGTGTTAGGACTTTTTTGTCTTTATTGTTTTCTTTGACTGACGAATCTATTTTCTCTATCGTGTCTTCAGTGTCAGAGATTCTCTGTTCCATCTCTTGCAATCGGTTGGTTATGCTTGTTTCTGTAGTTCCTGTTCGTTTTGTCAGGATTTCTATTTCCAGCATTCCCTCAGCATGTGTTTTCTTTATTGTCTCAAATTCATTTTTCAGATCTTGGAATGTTTCTTTCATCTGTTTAATTGCTTTTTCTTGGCTTTCTTTGATTTCTTCCCATTTTTTGTTCGTTTTTTCTTCCATTTCTTTAAGGGAGTTTTTTATTTCCTCTTTAATGGAGTTTTTCATTTCCTCTTTAAGGGAAGTTTTTATTTCCTCTTTAAGGGAGTTTTTTATTTCCTCTTTAAGGAAAGTTTTTATTTCCTCTTTAAGGTAGTTTTTCAATTCCTCTTTAAGGAAAGTTTTTATTTCCTCATTGAGGGAATGTTTTATTTCTTCTTTAAGGGCCTCTATCATCTTCTTAATGTCATTTTTAGGGTTGATTTCTTCTGTTTCTTCTGTCATGGTATGTTTAGGTCTTGCAGGTGTAGAATCACTAGGTTCTGATGTTGCCATATAGGTCTTTATGTTGTTGCCTGTATTTTTGCACTGGCGCCTACTCATCTCTTCCTCTGTGAGGTGCAGGTGGTGTCTGTGTCTGAGAGTGCCTCTCTTGTTCTAATTTTTAGTCTTGGTTTAGTAGGGGTTCTTGGTTAAATTGGTGCTTTTGGGCTATTTCTTCAGGGGCAGCTGATTTTGATCGGTGAATTATATACTTATGATTCTGGTGATCTGGTTTGGTGTCTGGGTAGCGCCTTCTTCTGTGTTCTCAGGTCACTTTTTGTTCATTTGTCAACTCCTCAGCTGATCTTGTTTCTTCAGACTTTAAACTGTAGGCCTCTGAATCCTCTCCCAGATGTGTTTCAGCTGAGCAGGGTAGTCTCACCAACACCTCCAAGTTGTTGGGTTTCACAGGATCAGCAGCTGGGCCCTGGGTTGTCCTCAGACGGAGTGTTCAGATTCGTTCTGGTTCTGACCCACGGAGATAGCTTCTTCCCCAGATGTTGGGGTTAGGGGCGTCCCTGTTCCAAGCTGTGTCTGCTTGTCTCCGTCCCTGGGCCTGTTTACCTCTGCGGTCCAACAGGGTGCTAACATGAATTCTGTATTACTTTCCTCTGGTGGAAGCAGTAGTTCTGTTGTTTCAGTTCCAATCACAGGCCTGGTCGCGGAGTTTGAGGAACGCCATGGCGGCCGCCGCCGGTCGGCCACTGTCCGGAGCCGGCGGGTAGGTGGCCGGCTTCGTTGAGGAGAGGAGCCTAGCTGCATTAGTTTGAAATGTGTACTTTTTTAACTACAAATTGAATGATCTGCATTATTGATTTTTTTAAAAGATTTATTTATTATGTACACAGTGCTCTGCCTTACATACATGCTTGCAGGTCAGAAGAGGGCACCAGATCTCATAGGTGGTTGTGAGCCACCATGTGGTTGCTGGGAATTGAACTCAGGACCTCTGGAAGAGCAGCCAGTGCTCTTAACCGCTGAGCCATCTCTCCAGCCCCTATTTATTTGATTTTTGTAGTGAACTCATATGTGGTAAGGATCAAAGTGTCCTTGAAGGGTCTGTGAAGAATTTGTATTAAACATTGATCTTATATGACTGGTTGTGTATTTTCTCAGTGCTTCTGCATGATTTGGCACATGGAACTCTAGCAAGTAACAAATGAAGTTTCCATTTTCTGTAATTGTTGTGAAGTTGCATAAAAGAAGTGATGTGTCCGAAGAGACTTATGAGCCTGGATTCCAGAAGAATTCTTAGTGTTGTGTGCTTACCCTTCTCATATTTTCCAGGCGCTATAAGTTCTGCTGAAACTTAGCATGAGACTGGGGTGTCTTACTTGTTCCTGGACCAGTCTTTCCCCTCTCCAGATTTGTCACCTTGTCAAGTTAACAAAGCAGACCCCCCCTCCCCCTTCCCTCCCACCCACACACCCATGCACCATTTATTTACATGTTAGGGCTCACTTGCAGAAGTCAGAGGAAAACTTGGAGCAGTGACGCTTTCCTTTTACCAGTTGGGGTCCTTAGATCAAACTCAAGTCATCTGGCCAGGCAGCAAGCGCCTCCACCCACAGAGTCATCTGAACTGCCCCAGAAATTCTATTCTGAATGGGCCTCAGCCTTTTCTTTTCTTTTCTTTTCTTTTCTTTTCTTTTCTTTTCTTTTCTTTTCTTTTCTTTTCTTTTCTTTTCTTTTCTTTTCTTTTCTTTTCTTTTCTTTTCTTTTCTCTTTTCTTTTCTTTTTTTCCCTCCCCTCCCCTCCCCTCCCCTCCCCTCCCCTCCCCTCCCCTCCCCTCCCCTCCCCTCCCCTCCCCTCCCCTCCCCTCCCCTCCCCTCCCCTCCCCTCCCCTCCCCTCCCCTCCCCTCCCCTCCCCTCCCCTCCCCTCCCCTCCCCTCCCCTCCCCTCCCCTCCCCTCCCCTCCCCTCCCCTCCCCTCCCCTCCCCTCCCCTCCCCTCCCCTCCCCTCCCCTCCCCTCCCCTCCCCTCCCCTCTCCTCCCCTCTCCTCTCCTCTCCTCTCCTCTTCTCTTCTCTTCTCTTCTTTTTTGCAGCCTGGTAGGAGTGATTGAAGAACACTTTGCCCAACCTTGGCTATGTTTCAGTACAGATTATAGGCCTGCCAGGCATGATTGTTTAGGCCTAGAATTCTAGTACTTGGAGGTAAAGGCAGGCAGATCCCTGTTTCAGACTAGCTCAGTCTACATAATAAGCTCCAGGCCAGCCAGAAATGTATAGTAAGACCCAAAGAATGTAGGGACTCCAGTTTTCTCATTGGGAGAGGGGACTAATGATATCCCATGTTTAGTGAGGCACCATTTCTACTTTTACTCATAGATTAGGCAGTTAGGTAGACTAGAAATAGGGAACTTTAAAAATAATTTATCATTTAAGTAAATTCACTGTTACAAATCCTATTTTGTGTTTGTTACTAGTGATATTTATACTGATTCTTCCTAAAATTAGATTAGAATGACTTATTTTGAATATATATATAAATGAAGTTATATGTGGAAAGCTAGGACCAAGTAAAGAATAGCAGGCAGTGTAATTGTCTTGCAGGAGTTTGGACTTCATACTGAACTACTGGGATTGGAGTGCTAAACAACCATGTAGACTGGGGAATTCATGATGGTGTTTTCCCTGGGACATAAGTCCATCCTAAGACTAATTTCAGAAAGAAACCTTTCATGAGATTTGTAGATGAGGTGTCAAATGATTGATGTTCAACACTTTAATAATAAACATAGGACAATTATTACTCATTAATGGCAAGGTCATTTGCTACCAAGCCACCTATGATGTGAAGAACTATCACATATGTGCCTTTATGTGAAAGAATTGAGAGCATTCATTACCATTGCTGATAGGTAGATTCATTTGTGCCAAAAGTTTTTCCTTTCTCTTTCTTAATCCTGTTCATCTGTCACTCTTTCTCTATTCTTAACTCTTTTTGATTGTGTTCTGTATTTTCCTCTTTTGTTTCGATGCCACATACTTGATGTTTTATCAGTAGAACCTGCCTCAGGCTTTCTGTATAGAAGGTAAATGCTCCCATGTTTCTTGTTTGTGTTTTTTTTATTCAGACTTCAGATATTCTTGAGATCGCCCTGTTACATACCACTGCTGTGTTGGGGATTGAACCCAGGACCTCACACTTACTACATAAACACTCTCCATGAGCCATCCCCACTCCCAAAACACACACTTCGCTCTTACTTTTTAAAGGTTTGAAAAACAGGGTCTTAGTAATTTGCCCAAGCTATTTTTGAACTTAGCCTTTAGGCTATGTGATTTGAGACAGGTTCTTTATTGTGTAGCCTAGACTGGCCTGGAACTCAGGGTCTTCCTACCTCAGCTCCTTGCTGCTGGAGTTACAGGGTATGCACTACTGTACCTGTCAAGCTAAAGACTTCACACTGGTTTTATTATTTAATGGGAATGGGTGTTTTTTTGCCTGCATGCCTGATGCCCCCAGAGGGTGTAGATCCTCTGGAACTGGAGTTACACCATCTGAACCACCATGTGGGTGCTAGGAATCAAGCTGAGTCCTCTGGAAGAACAGCCAGTACTCTTCTAATTGCTGAGTCGGGCTGTCTCTCCAACAGACTGATTTTTTGAAAGTTGTATTGACTGCTGTTCCAAATCTAAAGGTGCAGATTTTCCTCAGTAAGAAGTGTGAAGGATTTCCCTCCCCTTATTCCCTTTCAAGGTAGCCAGGTCTGGCACTGGGATATGAGGCTAGCCTCTTAGAGGGTTCTGGTTGAGATGTTGCATTTGCACATTTGTCATCGTGAGAAGTGAGTAGTCCTGTTCCTGGAGGGTGTATTGAAGCTTATTCATCCAGAAAAGACTGCCAGTGACAGGTGTCACTTCCCCTTCCCAGGCCTTCTAAAACAAACACTGTCCTCTTGTAGAGCATTACTGCTCTGATAGATAATACATCAGAAACATTTTAGAATAATGTTTTAAAACACAGGAAAAGTCATCCATAGCCTTTGTCTTAAGATTTGTATCAGGAAACAAATGACTTAAAGAATTTAGCCATTTTAGCACAGTGGAGACCCTGGCAGCAAAAGTAGCTACCACAGTTAGTTAATCTTTCATTCTATTGGGCATGATAAATTTAATTCAATAGTTATATACATTTCGTTGGCTTTGAAAATTATAAATTTATAAACTCAAGTTCCAGTTTCTTTTGGGATACCATCTTACAGGGACTCCAATTTACAGGAAGGCTTGTTAAGGAAGGGAATGGCTCAATTGCCTTTAGCCTACTGGCTATGGGTGAGATAGGACCTCTGTTGGTCTTTTCTGTGTTAAACACACAGATTGCAAGCCCAGTGCCACTTTAAGATCTTTGGCAGCAGTTAACACCGCAGCTCTCACACGATTGAGACTGTATGATAATGAGTATTCAGAGACGGGTAACACCTGGGGGCACTCACCAACCTAAGACAGAGCACCTGTGTGGCCTGGGCAGGCGTCTCCACGTCGGGTAAGGTGACCTGCTGACGTCCCACACAACCCAAGTCAGAAGATCATTTTTTAGTAAAAGGGGGACCTGTAGGGTCCTGGCCCCTGTTTTGGGTAACTGTTGTCTTGCTTGCTGACCTTGACCTTGATATCCTCCCTATGCTAATTCCCTGCCGGGTTCCACCCTCCTGAATGTGTAAGGGAAGTTCCTTGTCTGTGTATCCTGCATAATGGGCATTAACAGCTTAGATGCAAGATTGTAAAACATCAGTAGTGAACTTCTGCCCTCTGGGGTTCTCCCATTGTGCTGTAAGCCTGTATTTAAGACCTCTTCCCTCCTTCAATAAACAGCATTCAGCAAAAAGAAAAAAAAAAAAAGAAAAAGGAAAGAAAGAAAGAAAGAAAGAAACATTTGATAAAAATAAACTATTGTACTTCTGCCTTGCGGGCCCCCCCCCCAGAAAAAAATAGATAAATTGTTATAGGGTTGGGGGTGGAACAATAAAATTTAGACTCAGGATTCTTTTTTGGGGGGAAAAGGGGTAATAGATAGGTATAGGATATTATTGTATCTACTAGTAAAATAATTTAGCAAACTATCAGCCTTAGATAAATTGCACTGATATGGATTCTTATATATTGATACAAATGTAAACTATTTTTCCATTCCTATTTAAGATAATTAGTATAAACTCAAAACGATAATTGTCATATTGTACACATGTTCCTACTCCTATTTGAAATATTTTGTATATTGATATAGGAGTCACCATTGAAATCCTGAATAGATATCATTGGTATGGTGTACATATTTAATCTTCCAAATTCTGCAAAATAAAACATATCCATCTACCCCCCCCCCCCAAAAAAAAAAGAATTTAGCCGTTTTAGCCTTACCCCTCACTATTTTATGTTGGAATACAGTCAAGAATATAGTACTTACTAATTTTGAAAATGTTTGTAAGTTATAAGATTCACAAAATTGAGATGGTATAAATTGAAATAAATTGTTAGTGATGTGAGGGGAGAAAGCTTAATTCAGTTACTGAATGATTGTCTGCGGGCCACCTAGAGAGGACAGGGTAGGGCTGTGGGTCTTTCTGTGTTACCTCCCCAGGGGCTTTGTGGTGAGCATCTAGGTTTTTCTTTGTCTTCTAGAATGCCCTCCCTTTCAGGTTTGTTTGTATGGTTGTTTGGTTGATGGGTGTGAGATAGGGTCTTCTCGTATAGCCAGACTGGTCTCAATCCTGTAATGCTGCCTCAGCCTCCATGCGCTGGGATCAAATACATTTGGAGTTTTAAGTCTTAAGTTTATTTTTTCAGAGTGTTCTGGTAATTTGCAATGACTTTAAACAAATGATAATCTATGGAGTGTGATCTTTTAGAGAAATACTTCTTTGCTCAGGTCAAGTTGACGACAGAAGGTGGGACTGTAAGCTTCTGGGATCTAAAATGTTATACTTGATGTGATTTTAAAGGTTCTGGGAATATCAGAGATCACTTTCCAATTTTTATTTTGAAGTTGCATGTTATTTCTGTTTTTCCTTACTGTTAGGTATAATAGGATTCTGGTGCTTAATAGATAATAGTCTTAACTAATACCGCAAACAATAGCCATAATAGTCACAGTTTTCCTGTGCGTCTGTTCATTTAAATTGAGTGGGGGGTGAAAGTCAGAGGTTGTTGCTGTGCCCTTGTTCGCTCTGACATTAACTCTGACGTCCACTGCCCGTGCCTTTATCATTCACACTCAGTTCATCCCTGAGACGGAGCTGTTTCTCAGCACTATGCAGTGGGCCTGGCCTGGCTAACGAAGCCGGCAGGGTTATCATAACCGTCTCAGTGTTGCTGAAGAGCAACATCCTCAGTGTAGCCAGGGTACTTGCAGCTAAACTTGGACACAGCCTGTAAAAATCATTTCCGGTTATGTCAGCTGTGCCGTGGAGACTGTTGGGAGGGAAGGGAAAGATTTCCAGCAAAGTAAACCCCGCCAGAGAAGAAAGTCCAGCACCAGTGTCCTAAGAACTCAGCTGAAGGGGGCTTTGTTCATGTCTGGAGTTCCATCACCGTTTCCTTCCCATTTTATGAGAGTGGTGTTGGATCCATCCTTTGTTTTGTTTTCGGAATGGAGTCTCACTATACAGTTCTGGCTGTCCTGGAACTCACTCTGTAGCCTAGACTCAGAGATCCACGTGTCTCTGCCCCCTGAGTGCTGGGATTAAAGGCGTGTGCTAATACTCTCGCTCTTGGGTCCATCTTTTTTTTTTTTTTTTTGGTTTTTCGAGACAGGGTTTCTCTGTGTAGCTTTGCGCCTTTCCTGGAACTCACTTGGTAGCCCAGGCTGGCCTCGAACTCACAAAGATCCGCCTGCCTCTGCCTCCCGAGTGCTGGGATTAAAGGCGTGCGCCACCACCGCCCGGCTCTTGGGTCCATCTTAATGTCACCTTTACGGTGTTTTAAAAATCTTAATTGACCTGTATTCAAATAAAACTTAACTTATATTTCTATGACGTATGACAGTGAGAACAGCAGTTTGGAGCAATTTTTAATTTCCTTCTTTCAAGAACAGCTACAAAATTGATTATTTGTGGATACTGACAATTCCTTTCTTGGTGTTCCTTGACTTTTCTTACATAATGTCTATACTAGACATCCTTATAGACTGTAGGCCAATTGGAGCTCCTTCGGAGCCTGTGAGCTCTCTCTTCTGATACCAGCCTACAGTGTAACATTGTGAAGTCCTTACTGTTAAAAATGTGTCCTAATAAACTGATAATCAGTCTGAGAAGTGAAGCGCCATGGTGCTTTTGTTATCTCTCTGTTCTGGGAAGGCCAGAGTAAGAGGTAGGTACTGGCCTGTTTTCCAATCCAAGAGAAAAATGCTTACAAGCATTTTTATGTTCTTTCCTCTTGCAGGTTGCCAACTTGGCCTGTTCAATCTCCAATAATGAAGAAGGCGTAAAGCTCGTCCGAATGTCTGCAAGCCAGTTAGAAGCACTCTGTCCTCAGGTAACGTATAGCCAGCAAGCTTACAGTATCTCCAGCCTGGGTTTTAGTAGAGTGGATGTGAATTGATTTTGTTAGGTTTGCTTGTTTTTCTCCTTTGTTTTCCTTCCTTTCCCTTTTCTTTCCCTCCCCTCCCCTCCCCTCCCCTCCCCTCCCCTCCCCTCCCCTCCCCTCCCCTCCCCTCCCCCCTCCCCTCCCCTGCCCACTACTTCCAGGGTGGCCAAATCGTACGAAATAAATTTAGAGTAGATTCTGAAGAATAGACTTTCTTCCCTCAAGTTTGCCATTTTCTCCCCCCCAACACTGTCATATCTTTGGTTCTCTGTTTCGTTTTAAAATGCCTGAAAAGCGACAATGCTTCCACATATCTTCAGAAACAGATGGTAGCATGCGCTGATCACACCTACCGGGAGTATTTATATAAATGATCTTAAAGCCTAGGGGAGAATCCAGGGAGTCTGTCTAGTCAGTCCCTGTGACTTGCCCCGAGTCTCAGCACGAGCCCACCGCACAAAGCCTTATTTTTCTCCTGTGCAGTTTCACTTAAGATGGACACAGCACCCAGGCCACACTTGACATTAGGGGTATGCCCTGAGTAAAAGGCCTTTTCTGGGGGCGATTATTCTCTATACGTGCAGAGCTGGGCAACTTCAGTATTGGCAGATACAAAGTGGACAATGTGGGCCATTTATCTCTCTTAAGTTAATTCTAGTTATCTAGGTAAATTGGCATTTCCCTGATGGCTAAGGGTGGTAAGATTGTTTTTCATGTGTTTACTACCCATTTCTGTGTATCTTTTGGAGAAAGAACTCTTCAGATCCTTTCACAGATTGACTGAAGGCAGTGGAAAATGGATAGTATGAAAATGACCTTGCAGAGAGACAGCAGAAAACGGTGAAGAGAGGTGGTTAAAGCGCGTTATAAAGGGGGAGTGGGCCTGGAGAGCGGCTCAGCAGTTCAGAGAACAGACTGCGCTTGCAAAGACCCAAGTGTGTTGCTCAGCACCCAAGTTAGGAAACACTGGCAGTTATCAAAGACTAGTTATCAAAAACTAGCAGTCAAAGGATACTCCGTAGCTTAGTGTGGGGTCTCTGTGACAAGGACGATGGGAACATTGTACCTCATGGCCCAAGACTTGAGATGAGAAAGAAGACAACCATGCACTTTTGGAAGACAACCCACCCAAAAGTAACTTAGTAGTTAGACGACCGACGGGGATGAGGAGAGAAGAGGGAACTGGGGAATAGCGAGGGCTTGCTAATGCAGTTGGACCTTCTTTCTGGAGTGGAAAAAATTGAATATGCTTTCATTGTGACTGAATTTTATGCTTTAAATGGACAAATTGTATGAATTCTAAATTGTGTCTCAGTAAAGTATCTGTGTGTGTGCATGCTATACAGGGCTGGGATTTATATCTCTGTACAGACCTGGCAGGCTTTCTACCAGGGAGCTATGTCCCAGCCCTATATTTGTACTCATATGAACACGCTATATATATTTTTATGGAGTTTTTATAAGTTAGATACACCTTTGTTAAAATGACAGGAAAAAAGTCCTTGGAATTGGAATACAATACCTTTATTGTGAATGAATTCAGGGAAGTTTGGCGTGTCAGGTACTGTGGGCATTATTATGCATTATTGGACATTGCTGCTTTTGTTACAGTGATGGGTAGCTGAGATGAGCCTAAATATCTCATAGTAGGAGAGGAACACGGGACACCTATAAGATGGATACTAAAGACTGTTTTAATGTGTGCTTAATGACATTGACATATGTAAAAGAAGGAACCAGGAGAGTTTTGTATGTGGCCTATAATTTTATTTTTTTTATTTTATTTTGGTTTTTTGAGACAGGGTTTCTCTGTGTAGTTTTGGAGCCTTCCTGGATCTTGCTCTGTAGATCAGGCTGGCCTTGAACTCAGAGAGATCTGCCTGGCTCTCCTCCCAAGTGCTGGGATTAAAGGCACACGCCACCGCCATCTGGCCTATAATTTTAATTATGTAATTTTTGATGGTGCATTTGTATGATTGAGGTTTTTTAAAAAAGCCTGAAATTTAATGTCAAAAATTATAGAATTGCCTTCACAGATTGGAGAAATTGGAGGAGCTTTCATTTGTTTTATAGTTGCCTTTTGTTTCCTAATCAGACTTGCTGCTTTGGTGGTAAGTCTAAAGCCTTCTGTTGAGTATTTCCTCTTTGTACCAGTTATGGTGGAGCACATGGTGTTTCCCAGTGACAGGGAGCTGTTGCTGCCCTGTTGACCAAGTCACCCCATGTGACTGATCTCGGTGGCTTGGAGATAGAGTGAGCGATGTGCTTTAATCTCTGCAGGTTATCAATGCCGCATTGGCCTTAGCAGCAAAGCCACAGAGCAAGCTGGCCCAAGAGAACATGGATCTCTTTAAAGAGCAGTGGGAAAAACAAGTCCGAGTGCTCACAGATGCTGTGGATGACATTACTTCCATTGATGACTTCTTGGCTGTCTCAGGTAATGAACCTGCTTCCCTAGAGTGGCATGTGTAAGTATTGTCCAAGTCGTAATCACAGACAGAACACCTTCAAATCTGGGCAAGGGACTTCTATCAGTTACATTCCAGTGTCCAGTTTTGTGGAGTTCTGACCTGTGTGCTGTGCAGGGGAGTTGGAACTGGAGCCGTTTCCCTCACGGTGGGGCTGGTGTGCATCCTGGAAGAATTAGATACTGGACTAGCAAAACCTTTCACTGCTGAAACAGACTGAGACCCTTTGGCTGTGACCTGTGTAGCATATAGCACCCACCCCTCTTAGTACTTCAGTTTAGACCTATGTCCTAGTGTCGCTGGTCACTTATAATGAGCCTGTGAAACTCAGGAGGAGCCTGCCAGCTAGTGTATTGTAGAGAATCCTCTTTCCCTTCTTGGAAAGCTCTGTCTATCAGAAGTGATCGTAGTTTAACTGACTACTTCCCTAAAGACTGTGTCTGCCTGATGCACAGAGAGAAAACAGAGAGGAAATATTTAAGTGCCATTTAATTATGAACTTGGAAAAAATAAATCTGAGTAATTCACCTCACAAAAACAGTTGATTTCATTATATAAACATAAACTGGTAATGACATAGTAAATTGCATTCATATAGAACATGTCTGTCAAATGCAATTTCTGTTTATCTCACAGAAATAAATTTCAATCCTGTCTCCTTAGAGTTGAGTAACACTAAATGCATTCTCTATTTAACAAGGCCTCTGTTGCCCCTGGCTGTGTCTTCTCCTTGGAAATGCCAGGCTTCCTGAGGCTAGTGGCTGTGGGCAGATTGAGTGACTGGGTTCTTGTAGAGCTGGAACTACCTGTCACCCCGGGGAGCGCAGGCTGGAATGTGGAAGACGTGAGTGGCAGTGGGGCTTGAAAGAGAAGCGGAACTTCAGTGCATGCACAGCAGCAGTCCTCCAGCGGTGACCTATATAAGGGACACTGCCTTCTGCATACCAATGTGTCCCTGTCTTCGCCTTCTTTGGCTTACCCTGAGAAAGTCGGTGTCGCCTGTCTGTCAGCTGCAGGAAGACGACGGGGTAAACCGTGTTGCTGCAGGACTGCCAAACTGCAGATGCTGCCGCTTTAAAACAAAACATTCATCTTCGAGCACGCTGTTGCAGGTGCCAGAAATGCAGCAATGGCCTTTCTGGGAAATCTTGGCCTTCTGTTGTTTTTCCCAATGAAGTATGGAATTACTCTTTTTCATAGGTTTAGGGAAAAACATTCCACCTTCATAGCACATTTTTAAGCAAACAACAAATTTGGAAATCTAAATGCAAAACCCCTCTGGATAAATACTACATTCGTACAGTTTTTAAATACTACATTCGTACAGTTTTTTGAAATTAGGTTGGATATGTTTACCAGGTTTAGTCTTAAGGAATTTTCATTCTTTCTTATAGTAAAGTAGAATATAATAGAATCAAAATGTCCCTCATATAACACTCTTCAAATCAGACAATAGAAGGGATTCAGTAGCAGCGTTTAGTGGGATCCAGACAGGATTTTTTAAAGTTATTTAATATAAAACAGAAGACCAGTAAAGAGAAATCAAATTCTTTAGCAGGTTCACTTTTATCTGGCGAATGTAAGTGTGAGTTTAAGAGAGGGCTGACTTAGCTGGGAGGTGGTGGCACACACCTTTAGTCCCAGCCCTTGGAGGCAGAGGCAGGTGGATCTGGGAGTTCGAGGCCAGCCTGGTCTACAGAGTGAGATCCTGGACAGGCACCAAAACTACACAGAGAAACCCTGTCTGGAAAACCAACCCCCCAAAAAGGGGAGGGGGCTCTCACTTAGTGCAGAGCATTTGAGCCAGTTTCTGTTTAGCAAATCCAAGCACAGAATTACTCTCTTGAAGAAGCAGTGGTACTTCAGAACATCTGGATTCTGGCTGTCACTGGTGTGTTTTTATTGTTCTCTCATAAGCTTGCTGAGGGATGCACGTGATCAGTAACCAAGGTGTTTTTAGAGGAGTGGTCCGGGGCCAAGCAGGTGCCTGGGTGGAGACCCAGTGTGCTCAGCAGTTAGTTGATAGCACTCAGACCCACAGTGACTTCCCTTCCTCCGGAATCTGTCAGTAGCCAGTAGTCTAGGAAGGCCTTGGGCACCGCAAGATCTTCCTCATCCATGATTGACTCTCGACAGGCCCAGTGCTGGCAACTGCTGCTGTGAGCTCGTATTGTAATGGCTGTCATGGCCAGAAGATCGCATTTCACAGGCCTTCTCTCTGTCTTCTGGCACGTGCTTTCTTTCTGTCCATGATGTTCCCAAGCCTTAGAGTGGGTTGTCCTGTTGAGGGCTGCGCATGCAACCATCCCTTATTCTCAGCACCTTGAACAACCAGTGTCTATGTCTACTACTGTTCATTTTGAAGAAAAGGTCTCGTCTGTGTAATGTAAACAAGCGTTGAGAAGGCCGTGTGATAGCAGTTTAACTAAGCAACAGTAGTGAGTTCCCCTTGAGGGCCATGGGCTTTTGATTGGGTTTACACTCTGCTGCTTACTCAGTCTAAGACCCCAGACTGCCCATAGTGAGATGGGTCTTCCTACCCAGTTAGCCTGATCCGAGCGATTACTCAGAGGTGTGCCCATAGGCTTGTCTGCTTGGTGAGTCTAGATCCCTTCAAGTTGATAGTCAGTGTTAGCCATCGTTAAAGTGTCTGTCCCCTGCCTTGTCTGCTTTTGATACAAAAGGACTTTGGTGCTTTTTTTTTTTTTTTTCTTTTAGAGTAAAATAAGCAAAACTGTCAATGAGAATTTCTCTTTGGAGGAAGCAGTACAAGTATAGCTCAGTGACTAGAGAGAATATTGGTGTTTTTTCTTGCTGATGTAGTCAGGAACCTGGATAGAAGCTTAGGAGGAAAGGGTTCAGAGTTCAAGGGTACAGGCTATTATGGCAGGAAAGTCCTAGCGGCTGGAGTTGGGGGTAGTATCTGTATCTGTAGTTAGGAAGCAGAGAGCAAATGGACTCAGCTCCCTTCCTTCCTTTTTTTTTAAAAAATTTTTTATTGTTTTAAGACAGGATTTCTCCTTGTCTTGAAACTGGAACTTGCTCTGTAGACCAGGCTGGCTTTGAGCTCACCGTGCTGGGATCAAAGGCGTGTGCCACCTCTGCCTGGTTCCTTTCTCCTTTTAGTCCAGTCCAGGACTCAGCCCAGGGAATGGTACCACCTACAGTAGATACAACTTGTCACCCCAGTTAACCTAATCAAGGTAATCCCTCTCAGGCATGCCCAGATGCTCATCTCCCATGTTAGTGGAGAGCTCATCACACTTTGAGAGTAACACACATTCACCTTCTTTAAATGGATTCCTTCGTTACTAAAGAGTGGCGTGCATACCTTCTCTAATGTGATCACACAGGGGGAAAAGTTAGGATGAAGTTATTAAAATTGGAGCTTATTTTTGAAAACGTAGATATCTAATTGATAGGTTTTGTAGAGTACATCACTGAGCCTGAGGTCTTATCCCCCTCCAAAGTGTTAACCACCCTAAAACAGGGATGAGAATTAAAAGAAATAATTCGAGTAACACTGGTTTGTAGTTTTCTTAGCAGAATCTTTCCTTTTCTTTTGACGTTCTTACTTTGTAATACAAGATATATCTTCCACATTTACCTTGTGTTGATTTCAGAAAAAGCAGTTTCAGCACTGAGGCCTTGAATGATGGACAGGCTTGGTATACATTGTTTAGTTGGCGTTAGTGTGTGGGGTTTGGATTTCAGGTCAGCTCCATTCTTCTAGTTGGTGTAAAGAGCCTAAAATTTATAGTAGAAATTTTGTGTTCTCTCCCTCCCTCCCCTCCCCTCCCTCCCTCCCCCTCCCTCTCTCATTTTGTTTTTCGAGACAGGGTATCTTTGTGTAGCCCTGGCTGTCCTGGAACTCACTCTGTAGCCCAGGCTGGCCTCAAACTCAGATCCGCCTGCCTCTGCCTCCCAAGTGCTGGGACTAAAGGCGTGCACCACCACTGCCTGGCCCCAGTGTGCTTCTTAAAACAGATCGCATTTGCTACCTAAGTTCCAGCTCTTCTACAAGAGGCTCTCTCCACACGCTAGCCTTACACTGTTGTCGGCAGGATACCACGTCTTTACCAGACACTAACTTCCAAGAGCTGTTATGCGTCCCAGGAGAGGAGGAGGGCATATTGCCGCCCAGCGCAGCGCCATCGTGTGTGCCGGTGGATCTGCCTCTCGCCCTCTTCTGGGTCTGTCCGTACAGTCCGGCCTCTGTGGTCATGGTGCCTGTGTGCAGCCTGACGGTTCCCTGACCCTTCGCCTTGCTTCCCCTTGCTGGTACAGATGAGACTGGAAGAACTTGCTCTGGGTTCTGAGAACAGGGTCAGGCTCTGAAAGGAAATGGTCTGGGGTCTTCAACTCTAACTGTGCCTAGTAGGAGCTTCTTGTCAGTTAGCATCTGGATGTAGCACCAATCTTAAAAGGCCTTATTAATAAAAACAAACTTGAAGCCAACTATTGGGGTGAATGCTGGAAGATCAGAGAAGCAGAACAAGCCACAGCCTCCTCACCTCGCCAGTTCCTTAGCTGATCCTGTTTCCTCAGACTGGAAGCCTCTGAGTCCTCATCCAAATGGATCTCAGCTGAACTCTTGCTCAAAAGCCCTAAAGTTTAACCAGGCTAGTTCCTGGTTTTCATGCCTTAAATACCTTTCTGCTTCCTGCCATCATTTCCTGGGATTAAAGGTGTGAGTCACCATGCCTGGCTGTTTCCACTGTGGCTTTGAACTCAGAGAGATCCGGATGGATCTCTGCCACCAGAAGGCTAGGACTAAAGATGTGTATGCTACCATTTTCTGGCCTCTATGTCTGTCTAGTGGCTGTTCTGTCCTTTGACCCCAGATAAGTTTATTAGGATGCACAATATACTGGGGGACACAGTATCACCACAGCTGGATTTACAGGTTTCCCTCTCTAGAGACCACAGATGTCAGATGTTTTCTCTCGGCGCCCAGAGGGTCAAACCTGCCTTTCTGCACCCTCTCATTTTGGTCCTGCTGCCTCCTGAACATTATTGGTACCTCTTGGAAGGCGAGGAAACGCTGGGCAGGCGCAGCCTGGGATTGAGCTGTCTCCTGACTTAGACTGCTTGCACCATTTGTCCAGTGACAGGCAACAAGGAAGCCGTTCCTGAGGCGGTGGGCTTGCTTTTAGTACATTGCTCACTTGGGGTGTGGGTACTTGGTGTCATGGCTGTTTTGGAGGGCAGAGAACAACGTGCAGGGGTTGGGTTAAACTCTAGATTCTAGCTCCACCCTCCTGAGTGCCAACATGCAGTGTGTGCCTGTGCCCAGCTTTGCATATAAAACTTTTGGCACCAAGCCTGCCCATTGTACACAGAGCATGCTGTGCTGCTGTGGCATCCTCTGTTAGGAGACCTGATCCTTCATTCAGCTTTTTGCTTCTTCCTCAGAGAATCACATTTTGGAAGATGTGAACAAGTGTGTCATTGCTCTCCAAGAGAAAGATGTGGATGGCTTGGACCGTACTGCTGGTGCCATTCGAGGCCGGGCAGCTCGTGTCATCCATGTAGTCACCTCAGAGATGGACAACTACGAGCCAGGAGTTTACACAGAGAAGGTTCTGGAAGCCACGAAGCTGCTCTCCAACACAGGTCTGAGGACTGTCCCTGTCCCAGTGTTCTCCCTGATCCCCACCATGGCTTAGCTCTGACATCATTCCAAATCCTGTGGATTGCACATACAGAACTCAGCTCTGGTTTTACACACACTAGGTGGCTCATTGTACTAGTGAGAAATTAATTATTAGTTCACGAACACATTTTCCTCTGTGTGTCTGTGATGAACTTCCGAGTTGTCTCCTGTTAGTGAACACACAGGAAATTAAGGTGGGTCCCTCCTCTTGCAAAGTTAGGGATTGATCCCAGAACCTCTTACATGCAAGCACTCTGCTACTAAACTACTATCCCAACCTGTTGTAGGTCCCGTTCTTAAGGTCTGAAGGTAGTTAGCATCATTTCAAGTTCTCCCAAGTCATCCAATCCTAGCTCAGAGTCTAGTAAGATGATTGAGTCCATAAGTCACATGTGCACACTGTGGTTTATTTCACTGGTGAGTACTGGGCACAAGAGTAGAAATGCAGAGGACCTTTGTCATGAGCCTAACTCTGCTGCCTGGTTGTGGGGTGCTGTCTTCTTAGTGGGGCCTGCCTGCCTCTTGTCTCCGCAGTCATGCCACGGTTCACTGAGCAAGTGGAAGCAGCTGTGGAAGCCCTCAGCTCAGACCCAGCCCAGCCTATGGATGAGAACGAGTTCATCGATGCCTCCCGTCTGGTGTACGATGGCATCCGCGACATCAGGAAAGCAGTGCTGATGATCAGGGTGAGTAACCAATCTGAGACATTTCAGTAGCTTCGTTTTTATTATTTGCTACCTTGAGCAATGCGCCATTCTGAAACTCAGCAGATACAGTGGCAGTATATTAGACCATGGATCCAAGAGTGGTAGAATGAGCTAGAACCCAAACAGGGACCAAAAAAAAGAGACCGAACACGAGTTGGGCTTGATGGAGTAATTTAGGGAATTTAGTTGGATAAACATAGAATAGTTTGAGTTACAGGGGAAACTATAGAAAATAGTCTGACATTTCAGAGAAGGAGATTTTTTTTTTTTTTTTTTTTTTTTTTTTTTTTTGGTTTTTTCGAGACAGGGTTTCTCTGTGTAGCTTTGCGCCTTTCCTGGAACTCACTTGGTAGCCCAGGCTGGCCTCGAACTCACAAAGATCCGCCTGGCTCTGCCTCCCGAGTGCTGGGATTAAAGGCGTGCGCCACCACCGCCCGGCAGGAGATTTTTCTTAAGGTCGGTAAAGTTATTGTACTTCTGTCCAGAAGGAACCGCTCCTCTCCTTGAAGGGAAACCCAGGCAGGAGGTTGGAGTCTTTGTTCAGGATAAGGAGTGGCAGCCCTGATGATACTCCATGGCTCATGGCCAAGTGCTGAGCCAGGGGGAAGTACTACCTCTGAGTCTTCTGTCACCCACCTCAGAAAAAGTGGCAGAAAGTCCTAGACCTCCCATGAACTGGGTAGGGTGGGGGTGGGGCTCTGAAACTGCAGATTCCTCCATCAAACAGGTCTTGGGCCTGTGTCTCCCAGACTGCCTTTCCATAGCTGTGGGGCTCTTGAGATAAAAGGGCAGGGACCTGGGTCTCATTGTCATCCTTTGTCTGTGTGCCCTGAGCTGTGCGCACGCGTGCACATGCATGGATGCACACATACACACATACACACACGTGTGCGCTCTCTGGTGTTGGATTTACCCTTAGATTGGTCCCACTTGTCCTTTTTTACTCAGCCCTTCGGGTCTTTTTTTTTTTTTTTTTTTTTTAAATACGTTATTTTTTTGTGTGCATGTATGGAGACCACAGGACAACTTGTGGAAGTCAGTCCTCCTTTTACCATGTGGGTCCCAGGAATCAAACTCAGGTTGTCAGGCTTGGCAGCAAAGTGCCTTCACCCCTGACACATCTTACCAACCCAGGTCTTAGTTCTGAGGACATCTCCTTTTCTTATACGTTATTTATGCAGTCTTAGTGTCTCTCATTTTCCTGCTAAGCAAAATCCGACCAACGCAGCCAATCTGATGGCGGTTTCTGAGACGGGACCGGGGAGACCCTTGTGTCCTGTTGGTCAAGCCACTCCTAGCTCTGGTCCTAGAATCTCGAACTATTTCATTTTCCTCTCGAACCTTCCCACACCTCTAACCCTGTGCCCGATCTTCCCAGTCGAGTGGAAACACCAGGCCGCTGGAATACCTGTGCCCTGCTACTGTGCCCTGTGGCCAGTGCTTCCTTCTAGGAAGAGGTCCCCGTCGGTGTTGGTGGCTGAGGTCGCCCGGCACTCACTGGATACGGCTACAGCATCCTTTAACCCTGCTCCCTGCCTCTGGCCCTCTCTGTATGTGCGTATGCTCCTCATGGGGAGACGGCAAACCCTCGGCCCTCTCTGTCTCAGCCTCCTTGGCAGGGAAGCCGTGGCCTCTTTGCCTGCGTTGCTTTGTAAAAACATGCTTTCTTTGGAGGCTGGTTTTGCTAAATCCCCTACTTACGTAGCTAATTTACAACTTTTTATCAGTTACTGTGCCCAGAAGTGAGCCCCAGCCTCTGAAGCGAGATTGCTCAGCAGTTACCTCCTCCGCTTGCTCTGGTCCTCCCTGTGGGAACCCAGATCTGATAGTCCTTATCTTCCCTCTCGGGAATATGAATGTGTTCCCACCCTAGCCTGGCATCTCTTACCTAGTCCCACCCTCTGCCTGGAGGTTAGCCCAGTGCATCTAGGTCAGCCCCTGGAGCCGTCAGATTGTGTCGTCTGCTGCTCCACACTCTCCTGAGGTGCCCACACCACTTGTCATCTGCTGCTGCTCTTCCCGTGGCTCAGAGTCACCTGACCTGGGACCCAGCCAGTGAGCCGGACCATCTTCTTTTCCACTTTGCTCCTCCCTCAGGTTGCTCCCCGCCCTCCCCCACCTGCTCGGTCCCTGCCTCACAGACCTGTCCCTGTTCCAGTGGTCACGACGGCTCCATTTGTTTATGGTGCTGCGGCAAGTCATGTCGTTGACTCGGTTTCTGCCATTGCTGCTGCTGTGCCGTTAGAATGGTGGGGGAGAGTGAACCGAAGAGCTGTTCTTGGCAAGAACGGTGCTCAGGACCCAGCTAGGCCGTGGGCAGGCAAGGGGGCAGTGTCAGGTGCTGCTTTGGAAACCGCCCTGGACTTGGCACAGCAGCCTTCTGCGGCCGGAGCTCCGAGGTCCCGCCAGGATCGTTGTGGCTCTGTGATCCTCTGTGATCCTCGCCCACCACTGTGCTCACTTCTCTAGGGCAGGCCAACCTTGGCCTGTCAGAACCCAAGCTCACGTCACTGAGTGCTTCCCACATGTTGTCGTTTGAGCCTCACAACAGGGCCTGGGCAGGGCTTGGCTGAAGGCCTAGTGAAGAGGAGGCCTCGCTGCCCTCCTGTCATCCCTTCTGACAACTGTCAATCAGTCGCTCGTCAGGAGAGCTGGGATTTGACTAAATCGTTACGGCAGAGGACAGAAAACAGCAGCAGCGCCTTTGGTGGGCACTGAACTCTACTGCTGTGTTCTTTTGTCCTTTGATAAAAGGAAGATAAGGCTGCAGGAATACTAGATTGCTTTGTTTATTCCTCAAAATAGCCTTGGGCGCCCAGAGAGAAAGCTCAGTATTAACCTGTGTTTTCTTCTCGTCATAAAGTGGGACTTTCGTGAGATTGCTTTATGTGGTGGTAGAAACCTGGCCACCTGATGCAGGGCTTCTGACCAAGGGTGGTTTTTACCTCCGTGTGCAGGTGCAGAGCCCTGGGAAACTGCATTAAAAGTGAACTCTTTCTGTTCCAGCAAGCCTTGAATCAGTGGTCAGCCTGAGCTCTACACCCTAGGAAAGGAGGTTTCTTAGAAACTGAGGGTGTGGAGGCCACGCAAACCTCTCTCTGGTGGCCTGGAGTCTGAATCTGGGCCTCCATGCTTTGGTGGAAAGATTTCACTCAGGCGGTTGGAGACACTGGACTGTGTCTGATTCCTAGTCTTTTGTCTTGGCTGCAGACCCCCGAGGAACTGGATGACTCTGACTTTGAGACGGAAGATTTTGATGTCCGAAGTAGGACAAGCGTTCAGACAGAAGACGACCAACTGATAGCTGGACAAAGTGCCCGGGTAAGGACACTCTCCTTGCTCCTCTGACTTGTTCTGTGAGGCTCCCTGGCCGTTCTCTCTTTTAGGATATTCAACAGTATTCAGGGTGCCATTCTTACCTCTTTTTGGTGGTATGACTGAAATGAAATTCTAAATCATGGTATTCCCAAAAAAATGCCTCTTCAACTAAAGAGCAGGGCAAGAACCTGGGGGCCGCGACTACCCATTGGGCCACCGGTTTATGGTACCCTGGGTCAGGAAAGGCTGCCAATCTAATCAGAGTAATGTTTGCTAAAAAGAATTGTGAAATACTTCTCTACTCATTGCATTGATAACCATGAGAATGAACTCTTAATTATTCATGGCCCTTAAAAACTGAACAAAACCCATATTGGAGAAAACCAGCCGGCACCATTGCATTGGGGTCATTACGTCGTCAATGGATAAGGCCCCTGCTTTTGGAAGGATGTCAAGATATATTGCTAAGGAGCCTATTTTCTCACTCCATGGAAATCTGTCAGAGAGCATGGCCCTGATTTAGGCCTTACTGAGTCGGGAGCGTTTGGAGAGCCTAGAGGATGGAGCCCAAGCTATGGCTTGACTTGGCGGCTGGCCTCCAAAGTGCTGCTTGTCAGGTAGCCAAGGCGTGTGTTCCTCAGAAGACTCTGTCTTCCCAGACTAGCTCTGGTGGACCTTTCCAACTTGGAAAGGTCTGTTCAGGGCTCCACCCACACATCCCTTTCTCTCTTCATGTCGCCACAGACAGCAAGCTTAAAACCTCTCAGTCAGTCAGATCAGCACCGGCGCCTGCCCAGCCTCCGAGAGGCCTCCTGTGCTGCGTCCCTCCTCATCCAGACATGGTTTGGAAAGTGGGTCGGGCATTTAGGTGCAGTCAACTCCTGCAAAGATGAGAAAATAGCCCTCCAGGCAAAATGCAGCTATTAAAGCCTTATCCTAGCTAGGGTGTAGATTGTGTTAGAAGTCTTCTTGGCTAATGCACTGTGAGAACTTCTAAGAGTGGTTTGGCTTGTGATTGTAGGCCATCATGGCTCAGCTGCCTCAGGAGCAAAAAGCAAAGATTGCCGAACAGGTGGCCAGCTTCCAGGAAGAAAAGAGCAAGCTGGATGCCGAAGTGTCCAAGTGGGACGACAGTGGCAATGACATCATCGTGCTGGCCAAGCAGATGTGTATGATTATGATGGAGATGACCGACTTCACCCGGTGAGCAGAAGCCCACCCCACAGGCTTCTCAGAGAGGGAGAGTGCACTTCCCCGGGACCCCGGTGCCAGGAGAGGCTTCACAGACAGGATCCTGTTCTCTTTTCAGAGGCAAAGGACCACTCAAAAATACGTCAGACGTGATCAGTGCTGCCAAGAAAATCGCTGAGGCAGGATCCAGGATGGATAAGCTCGGCCGAACAATCGCAGATCATGTAAGTGGCAGTCTGTCTGAAAACTTTGCATCTCTAAATCATTAAAGCCAACCTCTACTGTGACTTTTCAGGTCCGTCCATCTGTCCTGTGTCCCCCCCCCCCCCCCCCCCCCCCGAACTCCAGTTCTGGGCAGACCAGAACCTGCCCGCCCCAACACTGGCACTGAGGTGTGGGAGCTTCTTGCTTAGGACTTGGGAGCTCTGGGCATCTAACGGGGCACAGGCTTTTCTGCCTCAGCACTGTGGCCTCTCCCCTCCAGGAAGCGTCCCAGCACACTCTTGTGGTGCCAGGACTTAAGCTGTCCCTCACTACTCAAGCCAACCTTCGACAGTCATTCTTGACTGCCCAGTAAAAAGCCCTGTGGACCTGGTCCTTCCTGTCTGAAATCAGTAGCTCCGTTGACCTCTCACCCGCCTGGACACTGTGGCCTGCTCTTACCTATTCTTCTCTCCAGTCTGCCTACGGCCACAGCACTGTCGTTATAAAATGCAGAGCAGACTTGAATCTGTCCTGCTTTGGTGGCATCTTAGAAAAAAGTTAAAAGCCTTCAGCATGGATATAGGCCCCATTTTATCCCCCCCCCCCCCCCCCCCCCCGCCAAAGGAAGCAAGTGTCTGTTGTAAACACATCTGAGGAGACCCAAACCCCTGGGCTTCAGTGTGGTCAGGACAGGGCCTCACTTGTAACTTTGGGAACTGTCTGTGCCTAGAGTGTCTGTCGTCGGGTCTCGTCTTGGGGATCCTTGCTGAGGAGGGTTTAAGCAGAAGAAGCAGGTCCTGGGATGCTTACTCCACAGAGCTCAGAGCCCCGACTGACTCTGTGTGAGCAGGGAGGCCTGATCTCTCACCTTGTAGGGCCAGGGGCTTCGCCCCCAGGGTGGAACCTAGGCAGTGGTGTGCGACTGAGTGGATGCTCAGGAAGTGTCACTGAGGCAGGATCCAGGAGTGACTTGCCTGGGTGTCATAGCCCTGGAGAACAGAACACGCACCCCACCCCCTCACCCTTTGCACCTCAGGAAGGGAGGGAGCAGGGGATTGTGGGGTGGGGCTGGGAGCAGTCAGAGCTGAGCTTCTTCCCGTCCGTCCGTCAGTGCCCAGACTCGGCCTGCAAGCAGGACCTGCTGGCCTATCTTCAGCGCATCGCCCTCTACTGCCACCAGCTCAACATCTGCAGCAAGGTCAAGGCTGAAGTGCAGAACCTCGGCGGGGAGCTTGTCGTCTCTGGGGTGAGTGGTGGCCAGGAGGGGGGTGGCCATGGGAATCTGCTGACCTCTGTCTGCCGCAAAGGAGACTTGTCCCTGTCCACCACCCACCTGCTCCAGACGCAGAAAGTATGGAGAACAGAAACTGGAACCCCACAGACTCTTTATAGCATGGCATGGTTGGTGACAGATGGAACCATTGCCAGGCCTGGTCTCTTTCTTCACTAGCTGTTCTTGGGGAAAGGGTGTTTCTATCACCCCCTCCCCAAGAGTAATTAAGCCTGCTCAGAAATCACCAAGTAGAACTGTGCAGGCTGCTTTCTCGGTTTCTCCCCACACAGAGCTGAGTGGTAGCAGTTCGTCAGGTCACAGTTCTGGGTCCTTCTCACCGTGGGCAAGAGGAGGACCCAACACTTCTGTGTCTGGAGAGAACATGTCTCCATGTTCTCTAGTGGGGAACCAGACCCCATACCTGAGATCACCAGAGTGGGAGCCGTGCCGGGTGGACGTGGCCTGACTTCATGTCTTCTCTGTCGCTGTTGACGGGGCCACTGCTACACAGCCTTGCAGTCTCTCAGCGCCATCACGGAAGTCCCCAGTCCCGAGGGCAGGGGTGGTGAGGTGATCTTCTACTTCACTGGTGTCTCCATTTCTTCTCAGAGGAGAGCAGTCACAGGGCCTCTCTCCACGGCGCTATGGAGACCCTCGCTCCTGAGGTGGGGAAGGCCTAGCTGCTCTGGCCAGGCCTGCATGTGTGTAGGGTTCGAGTCAGGCTCTTCACCATGCCATCTGTCCCTTGCAGGTGGACAGCGCCATGTCCCTGATCCAGGCAGCCAAGAACTTGATGAACGCCGTCGTGCAGACAGTGAAGGCTTCCTATGTGGCTTCCACCAAGTACCAGAAGTCCCAGGGCATGGCCTCCCTCAACCTTCCTGCCGTGTCGTGGAAGATGAAGGCCCCTGAGAAGAAGCCCTTGGTGAAGAGAGAGAAGCAGGACGAGACGCAGACCAAGATTAAGCGAGCCTCTCAGAAGAAGCACGTGAGCCCTGTGCAGGCCCTCAGCGAGTTCAAAGCCATGGACAGCATCTGAGCCGCTCCGCCGTGGGGCGGGCCTGCAAGCGCTTCTTCACTCATGTGTCTGCTAAGTAGAGAACACTTAGATTCCACAGGGAGGTAGCAGATTTCCAACTTAACCAGGTGGTGAATTTTGCAAGGACATGTTTGTGTTAAAGCTGATTTAAAAAAAAAAAAAAAAAAGGTTTAGAATTCAGAAGTATATTTCTAGCTATATTTTTATAAGCTTACATGAAAATAAAAGTCCCATAACCAAAGAGTACCACACAAACTTCTTGGTCACATTTCAGAGTAGGATGAGCTGTCTGCTTTCTAGGTAGGGGTGAGGGCCGGAGGAGAGAGGCTGCCTTCAGCCCTACCATTGGGCAGTATGGAATTAAATGACCAAGCGTGACCCAGGGTAAGCCACTGGGCATCCTAAGAAACCGTCTGGAGAAGGAACCTCTTCTGAAGAATAAACCATAGGAAACAATAAAACATAATGCATTGTGTAGGAAATTGATTGCTTTCTTTATGAAACAAGATGGGAATTATAATGCATGGCTACAGTTACTAATGTGCTCTGCTGCAGGACATTAATAGACTTGCTTTTTCGGGCTAGAAAGATGTGATGCTGTAATCAGAACACGCTCCGCTGTTATTCCAGCAGCGTCAAATGCAAATTCATCCTCCGGCTCACTTGTAATAACCACAGTGTTTCCTGCCTTGAGCTGTCAAAGAATTCTGACAGAATAGTGTTTGCTTAGGCAATAATTTAGACTCCACCTTCTTTGTGATTACTAGAGCGATTACCATAGCTACAAGGTAAGAGTTTATTGTCTTATTTAAATTTTGTGAATCTAACTGTTTTATACACTAATTTTCCCAATAAAGTCCACTATGAAACCAAGAATAAGAAGTTGTTTCTTTGCCTTCAAGAAGAGCCGCAGGCTTGTGATCCATCGTGCCTCTGGCCCCCCAGAACCCCACTTCCTAGGAGAGTTGCCGAGGGAAGGAAGGTCAGGCCGTGTTCAGCGGCCCGGCCTGTATCCCACCTCACCCATCTTCAGGGTTCAAGTCAGAGCCACACCAGTCACATCAGCACTTGACGTGACGTGGAGATGTCTGTCTCCATTGCCTAGCCTCACTTCCTGTCCCTCCCCAGCAGACAGTCCCTCTCGGGCCCCTCAAGGAGGTGGCTGTAGCCACTGTGGCCTTACTAAGGGAGACTCCTCTTTCTGCCATTTTAATCAGCTCGTGCCCCCTCAATCGCTGTCCCCTCGTCAAGTGACTGTCTTCCCCAGTCTGTCAGACTGGCCCTTTGTCAGCATCTTACCAAACCTGCTTGTGTGTGTGTGTGTGGGGGGGGGGGCACTTCCTGAACACACACACACACACACACACACACACACACACACACACACACCCTGTGCATGCGTTATTTCATTTCCTTAAGTACACCAAGAGTCACCTTACCAGTGATGAGGCTTTACACCTGCCCTCTTTGTCACCACATGGAACATGTCACCATGCTTGCTTCTGCTGTTCACACGTAGAGATCTTGTTTGGATGACTAAGACCTAGGTCACTTGCTGCACGTGGAAGGCTGTAGGGAGACCCGCCCCATCACTGACCACCAGACCCCTATAGTTTTTGTTGTTTTTAACAGATCTTGCCTCAAGTTTGTTTGTAAATACAGCATAGGCCACCAACCATCTGCAGATGCTGTGGAGGGTCACACCAACACCAGTTCATCCGCCTCGACCTTGACCTTGGCAGGTGGTTCTCTGTGGGCTCACGCTGGAGCTGGAGCCTTGGCCTGGGTTTGGGCCCTGGGCTTTGGTTTGCAGTACCTCTGACCCTTGGCCATAAGCAACCAATCTGCTTCCCAAGCTTGGGGTGGGGGTGGGAGCGGTCAGCGGGGCTTACCTTGGGCTTCACAAGGGCTTCGACGGCCTCCGAAACTCCACCCCTTCACATCTTTGCCTGACCCTTCCTTTTCCTTTTAGTAAGAAGCACGTTCCTCAGGAACTTGAGGTTCCGGGTGTCCTCTGTGCTCTCAGGACTGGTTGTGGGGTGTGGTTCTTGGCCAGCTCTGCACCGTCACCTGCAGTGCCCAAGGGCATGGGACTGGAGGAGGAGGAGCCTTGTGTGTTACCCCCACAGCCTGTCCGCCAAGCTCTGCATGCTGTCCGGCCCCAGAGTCCCGGTCCCTATAACCGGTCTGCTTTCCAGCTCTGACATTGCCACAGCAGAGTCCCAGGGCTAAGCAGCCCGCGGCCACCTGCATCACAGCCAGCTTCTGCATCAAGCCCTTTGCGAGCCCTCGAAACATCTGGGATTCTTTGCAGATCCTCGGAGTGTGAGATGGGACTATGTGGGGACTTTGTGGCGATCCCAGGGAGGTGCTGGTCCCTGCCCCCTGACATTCCTCAGGACACCCTCCCCCCTCCCTACATGGCCATACTCCTGATCTGGGTCCAGAAAGACATGCTCCTCTCAGCCTGGTGAGGCCCGAGTGAGCAGGAGACGCCCCTATTCTGCATGTCACCTCCCTGTCATGCTGCTTTGCCCCTCTGATCTGCTCCCCACAACTACCTGCAGGGACACCGCAGAGCACCCAGCCCCCCCCCCCCCAGCAGGGTCTGCATTCTACAGGCTGACTGCGCTCTCTAACCACCCTGCCATCTGTCCATCCCCAGCCAGCTGTCCGTCTGTGCACCCACTGCTCAGCTGCCAGGCCCAGGCAGGCAGGAAGGAGCTGCTGTGCCGAGCATACCAGAGTCCTTGTCCAGTCCTCAGCAAGTCACCCCACAGCTACAACATGGCAGGCCACAGTGTTCTCATCTCGAGCCTGTGAGCTGAGGAAGCAGATGCAGAGGCCAAGCCCCTCATCCAAGGCACCACCTTTAGGGTAGTCCCACCAACACCCCCAGGTTCCAGCCAGCCATGAGTTTCAGTTACGGGGTCCCTGCTCTAGGCCTTTGTGGTCTCACAGGCTTCAGGCTTCAGATCCTGCTCCTTTCTCAGCTCATCCTTGACACGTGGGCTGTTGCCATGGCACAGGACTCAGCCCTGGGTCTGCTGCTTCTGTCTGTCCCACCATGACGGCGTATAGGCCCGAAGTGCCCAAGCAGTGCCCGCTGCCGAAATGTCCAGGGAAGGGCCAGGGGAGGCTCCACCTCTACACTCCACACCATTTTCAAGCGATAAAGCATGCCTCGCCAACTCTGCACTCGTACCTCAGCCAGCCTATGCCACCAACAGGTGACGTGAATGTTGTCTGGCATTTCTGTTGACCTGTTGGTCAGTGTTGCTGCGTCAGACAGCTGGGTCAAACACTCAGGATGCTCCCTCCAGTCCGTCTGCGACCAACACTGCTGTACAAACACGGACGTGTGATTGGCGTTAACAGTTTCTGCCGATGGTCTCACTGTGTAGACCAGGCTGGCCTTAAACTTTGAACAGCCCTCCCGACTCCCAAGTGTCAGAATTACATGCACGGTGAGCCACCTTGGCGAGCATCATCGCTTTCTTAGAAGTCAAGCTTCCGTCTACGCATGGGGTGTTCCAGCTTCTCTGGTACAGGTTCTGTTACGTCGGATTCCTGTCCGGTCCCGAGTGCTGTCCTGAACCAGAGTTGGGAAGGATGGCATGGGACCCCAGGCTGTGCAAGTCACCCTGAGACAGGGTCAACAGCCTCTGGAGCACAACGTGGGGAAACGCAGCTCTGGGAAGGAGGAAACTCCGAGGCTTGCTCTTGTTTTTTGCTTTTTAAAGATGTATTAGGTTGGGGTGGGGCTGGAGAGATGGCTCAGTGGTTCAGAGCACATGTTGGGGTTTGATTGCCAGCACTCACATGGTGGCTCATAACCATCTGTAACCCACTTCAGGGGATCCAACACCCTCTTCCGGCCTCTGCAGGCACTAGGCACACACGATATGCAGACATACATGCATGCAACATACCCACATACATAATAAATAAAATTTAAAATTTTTAAAATAGAATTAAAATGAAAAAGTAGGTTGGAATTTACATGTAGTAAAACCTACTCTTTCTGATGCCACAGGAAAGTTCAAGCACACCCGACCTCTCTACCTAAATGAAACCCCCTTGTTCTTAGCCTTTGCATCCTGTTACATTTGCACAGTGCATCTCGGAGCACGGAGCCTTTGAGAAGCACGACGCACTGTTGTGAGCACCTTTGCTAGGTTTTCAGTAGTGAGTAGTATTCCGTTAGAGTGTGCACAGTGTGTCCATTCATCCCTCCTGTAAGGGACTGGAACTGTTTCTATTTTGTTTTTGTTTTTAATACATACATTTTACAGACACATGTAGCAGATGCAGTGTGGACACACTGGGCAAAGGCGGTGCCCAGGGCCAGTGCTCCCCGCAGCAGGATGGGGCTCAGCAGTGAGGCTCCAGCACTGGACCCAAGCGTGCAGCTTGAAGCTCACGGAACGTTAATTCCCGTTATTTTCTATGTAATAGTTTTGGACCGTGGTTGACCAAGGGTAACTGAAACGAAGACAAAGCAAAACTGAGTGAGGAGGGGATGCCATACAGTCAAGTGGTTTTGTTTGTTGAGCACAGGCTTTTGTATAAACAGATTTTTGTTCATCTCAAGTAAACACCTAGGAAGAAGGTTCTGTCGTGAGTAATGTTCAACTCTGAGAGACTTGCAAACCGCACACCATCACTCTGCGCCATTTTGCATTTCGCCAGACAGCAGTGTGCCTCCAGCTGTTCCGACTCTGGCACTTGGCGTCCCCAGGCTGTTGGGTATAGACGCATGGCATGTCTCATTGTGGTTTATGTGCGTTTCTCTAACAACTAAGGCTGTCGAGTGTGCCCGTGTGCTCCTCAGCCATCTGTTTCTGCGGTGAAATGCCTTTTCAGATCTTTTGTCTTTATCGGGTTGATCTACAGATGGGCTCTGAAAGTTCCTACATATTCTGGATATAAACCTTTCATTAAATGTGTGATTTGTAAAGGATTTTCTGTTTGTGGCTTTTTTTTTCTTAATTTCTTAATAGAAATTTTTACTTTTAGTTCAGTTTATGAGATTTTTAATTTTCTGGATAAGTCCAATGTTATATCTAAGAACTCTTTGCCTGACTCTAGATCATAAAGATTTGTCTATTTTTTTTTAATAAAAGTTTTAGATTTACGTCTGTGATACACACATTGAACTGTGTATTAGTGGTGAGGTACAGGGGTCCACAGAGGTCCAACTGCTACAGCACCACTTATAAAAAGACAATCTTGGGTCTGTGAGTTCGAGGCCAAACCTGGTCTACAGAGTGAGATCCAGGACAGGCACCAAAACTACACAGAGACCCTGTCCAAAAAACAAAACAAAACAAAAAAAGACAATCTTTTTCTCAACCTTTGTACCTTTGTGAAAAGTCAGCTGGCTGTGGCGCACGCCTTTAATCCCAGCACTGGGGAGGCAGAGGCAGGTGGATCTCTGAGTTCAGGACAGCCAGAGCTATCTATATAAGAGAGCCTGTCTCAAAAACGACAAACGAAACCACTTGACTGTATGGCATCCCCTCCTCACTCAGTTTTGCTTTGTCTTCGTTTCAGTTACCCTTGGTCAGCCACGGTCCAAAAATACTACATAGAAAACGACAGGAATTAACGTTCCGTGAGCTTCAGGCTGCACGCTTGGGTCCAGTGCTGGAGCCTCACTGCTGAGCCCCATCCTGCTGCGGGGAGCACTGGCCCCGGGCACCGCCTTTGTCCAGTGTGTCCACACTGCATCTGCTACATGCTCATTAGTCACCGACTAACTGGTTATCAGAGGGACCCCAGTCATGGTAATGTAGCTCTTATATTCAAGTAACACTTACTTTTACCTAATAATGGCTCCAAAGTGCATGATGGGTGAGAAATTCAGACACACCTCCAAGGAGCTTATCCAATGCTCTCTGCACATGAAAGGCGATTTTCAACGGGAGGAAGAAAAACCACCAAGAAGCTGAGGAGGAGAATGAGAGGTTCTCATTCTGCCGGTAAGTCTCAAAGTTCCAAGTCACAGCCACAGAGCCGAAGTGCACCGCTAAGACAGAGACCGGCCGCTCTGTGAGTTCAAGTCCAGCCTGCTCTACAGTGTGTTCCAGGCCATCCAGGGTTACGTGGGGAGACCGTGTCTCAAAAACACAAAACAGAAAGATAGAAAAGGCACTAGACAGAAAGGGAAGCAAGGGGCAGCTTTAGAGGTTAGGCAGGCTCCATGCTTCAGGTGTACTGGAAGGTCAGCCCGAAATTTGTGTTGGTGT
Organism: Peromyscus maniculatus bairdii; assembly: GCF_049852395.1. NCBI lineage: Eukaryota > Metazoa > Chordata > Mammalia > Rodentia > Cricetidae > Peromyscus > Peromyscus maniculatus. The sequence continues at coordinate 25,199,809 of NC_134870.1, forward strand.
CTGATTTACTGATCTCTATGTCTATTCTTTTTTGGAGACAGGGTCTCCACATAGCCCTTGCTGTCCTGGAACTCACTATGAAGATTAGGCTACCCTCAAACTCACAGAGATCCACCTGCCTCAGCCTCCCAAGAGCTGGGATTAAAGGCCTGCATTGCTATGCCTGGCTATGTGTCTATTCTTTGATCAAAGTCACGTGGTCCTGATTCCTATGAGCTTGGAGTCTTAAAATTAGCTAGTGTGAGCCTTCCTCCTCCTCATCAAATTATTTTAGCTATTCTAATGCCTTTGTGTTTCTACTTGAATTTTCAACCAAGACTCCTAACATCTAAACATAAAATTAACTTTGCTGAGGCCGACACCCCAGCTGCACTGAGCCTTCCAACCCGGGCGCCCGGGATGTCTCCCGCTTCTGTGACTTTCTTCTTTGGAATTTTACAGCTGCCGGCATAGATTCCTGCACCTTGGCCGCCATAAGCTGTACATCAGGTTTCTGCTGCAGCTGTCAAGTGCCACCCTCCCATTTAAATATCTAATGATTTGTGCCCAGTCTAAAGAAACACACTGACGGTGCAGACCTTGCACCCTGTCCTTTCCAGACGTAGTAACTCCAGGAGACCTTCTTCTCTGGAGTCCGCGGGGTTTCACACACTGACCATCTGTCACCTGTGGACACCATACACTCTCTTCTTCCTAATCTGTCTGCTCCTCCCTTGTTTTGCCCAGGACTTCAGCACAATACTGGGGAGTTGTGAAGACGACCTTGATGTTGATCTTAGAGGGGTGAAGTCCGTCTTTCCCTCCATCTGAGGATGGCAGGTGCAGGGTTATGTGGACATTCTTACTAGGTCAGGAAAGTTCCTTCTTTTTGTTATGGGTGGTGTGGCAGGGCTCCCCAGAGGGATGGAATGGGTAGGGTGATGTATGTACATGTACACACACACACACACACACACACACACACACACACACACACACACACACACACACTTATTAAATCAGATCACTTGCAAATAGCAACAGCAGCTGCCTAACGCCCCAGGGTTGAGAACCTGCTAACTGCTGGGCGCCTCGGCAGTTCCAATCTGGTGCCAACAACCTGGAGGGTTCCTGGAGAGTCCCTGTCCCCAGTGATGGAAGCATGGAGATGCTTCTGGTAGCAGAGATGGACTCAGCAGCAGCAGCAGCAACAGCGCAGATTAACCCGGTGGAGGGTGGGAAGGCCCGGGAGCAAAGGGCCAGGATCTGGCTTTCTGCCCTGCCCTTTTTACTGGGGTGCTACCAGACCGTTCCGCCCACATTTGGGGTGGGTCTCCCCGAATCAATTGAGGCAGTTCCTCGGGTGAGGGTCCCTACTCAGGTGACTCTAGTTTGCAGTAAACTGACACTGAAATCAACCCAGGCCGATACAACTGGGTTTTGTTACGTGTTCTCATCCATAAGGCAATTCCGGGGCCTTGTCTTCATTGTGTGAACATGGGAAGCAAGCTGAACCCACCTTGCTCTCCGAGGCCCTGGCTTTGGCACCCAACCACAAGCAAGCACCCACAAAGTGGCAGGCAGGGTCAGACGTTTTCAGAGTGAGGCCGTGTAGGAGCCTGGCCAGCTTCCTGTGGCTCCAAAGCCGGGGAAGGCCTGTGCGCCGCGTCACATGACACCTTGATTTTTGCTCCGTGAGAACTGGGTCAGACTCACAACCTATGAAACTGCAAGAAAGTAGATGTGGACGTTCACAGCCCGGGTTCATGGAGATTTCTTGCAGAGCAATGATGGAAAGCGGCACAGTGAGCCCATGCTTTGGAGGAACGTGCGGCTGTTTCCTCCAAGCTGGGAAATGGGCTGGACAGCGTGTTTATTTAGAGTTCTGGGTGGTTCATCTGCTTCTCCCCTTCACTGCTGTGGATTCACAGTGATGGCCCCTTTCATCTCTAATATTGGTGATTTGTGGCTCCTGTCTTCCACAGAACCATTTCTTAGTTTCATTCACCTTTCTCTATACTGTTTTGTTTTCAGTTTTATTGGCTTCTTTTTCTTTCTTTTGGGTTTTTGTTTGTTTTTTACTAATTTACAAAATTACCATTGACTTTTTACTTTGTTATTGAACCATAGGTTATAACCATTGAATTAGTTAATTAATTAGGGTTTTACTTTGTTTTATTTGAGGCAGGGTTTCTCTGTTGTGTATTCCTGGCTGTTTGGAACTCACTCTGTAGACCAGGCTGGCCTCGAACTCACGGAGATGCACCTGCCTCTGCTCGCCTGCCTCTCCCGCAGAGAGCTGGGATTAAAGGTGTGCATCAGCACCGGCTAGCATCATTTAATTTATACCAGGCTGTTTTATCCCCAGCTAACGCATTTGTAACACATGTGGGTCCGGCCCTTCACCTCCTGACAGGGCTCGGCTCCCTGCAGATCTACTGAATCCGCCATGCTCATCTGCCTCCATCTTGCTCAGCACAGGCCCGTCCGTCCCACAGCGGTGAGCCAGAACCTGTGTGCAAGACCTGAATGAGCGAAGGGGGGCCTCAGCTAGGCTGCCCCCCACTGCGTTAGGAAGGCCTGCTCCATGGCGGGGAGACCGGGCACTGGGTCACCTGGTCCTTAGTGACCCACGTGACTGCCCCCGAGGCAACCAGGCTCTCTCACCACTTCCTCCAGCCACTGCAAGTGTGGGTTTCCCAAGTAAGCCCCCTACCTCCTCAGACTCAAGTCCTCTCTACCTTACCTGGGCTATTCAAGTCCCAGCTTGCGTACCATCGATGTCTGGGGGGCTTTCGATGACCAATGCATCTCAGAATCGGTCCACACAGTTTGGGTGAAAAAAATGAGGAAGCAAGTGAATGGATACGGTGGAGTCACTCACGGCTCCAGGGGTCCCAGCCTGCGACAGAGGTGGAGCGGCACTCGGTGTAGGTGGTTGCAGCCTTGGTAAAATCCACTAGCCTTGAGTCCTGGCCACGCTCCCTGGCTACCAATCCCAGGATAGCGCTGAAAGGCAAGGCAAAGAGGGGGTCTTCTACAGACCCGAGAACCCAACCACTGCTGACCAGGGGAACAGGACCGGAGCCTACCCAGGAGAAGCCTGGGCCAGAACCCTGGCTCCCCACTCCAATCCGGGAGTCAGACCTGCGGGATGCCAAGCAGGCTACAAACTGAGCCCACCTCCGATGATGCCTTCGAGCCTAACTGGGTGGGGTGTGGAGGAGTCCCCTGCCAGGCCTGTGGCTCACAGCCGAGACCTGGGCCCGGCCCTGACTGCAGTCCCCAGAAGCTATTTCCCTGCCCCCAGGAATCACTACCCCAGCTGCTTTGGAGGTACAGATGTGCTAATCTGTGCATCACACACGAGAGCAGAAGGGACAGTGGGGACCTAAGTCAAGCCTTTAGTGGTGGCACTTGTTTCAGGGCGGGCGGAGTTCTCAAGGGCTCGGTGTGTATGCCATCCCACAGGGGCCTGGCTGGGCCTCCTTTACAGCTCCCTGCGTTCAGCCAGCCCTGTTCCAGCCTCCTGACCGTGCCCCTTTCTAAAATCCACTCACGGGCGCTCTGAGCACATCTCCAAAGTGTCTGTTGACCTGGCCCTGGCCAGGCTCTGTCCAGCACAGCCCTTCTGAACCACGCCCTGCTGGTGGCTAAGACAGCATCGCCCTTCTCCTGAGCCTGCTTCCTGGGACCACATGTCAGTCAGCGCAGGCAGCACATACAGGCTCCCCGAGTCTTTGTTTCGTCCTCTGGGAAATACAACACCACAGCTGTGGGTCTTTAAGGCCCAAAGGCAGTGGTGTCCAGTGGCTGGCAGGCTGGATTCTGATTCCCACAGCAGCGGCTGTTTCTCTGATGACCAGCCGTCACTGCTTCTTTGTGGCTAGTGTAGGCAGAGGAGGGCTGAGAGGAAGACACAGGAAGGGACTGCAAGGAACGAGACCACCACTTACCCCTTGTTTCTCTGGGTCTGTGAAGCTGAGCTTCCTAAACCAACAGTGACCTTCCCAACTTGCCTTTCTGGGGATGGAGGGCCTCAGGAGCTAGCAGGAGCCAGCCTTTGGTGCGTTGGGAAAGACTGAAAAACAAACTCACCAGAATCCAAATCAGGAAAGCCCAGAGCTGGGGTTGCCATGGCAACTTGCAGCAGGCTCCCAGCCCGGCACTCAGCCTCTCTGGGGCGGGGGTTGAGACTTGCCAGGCTGGGTTTGCCCCTCCTTAGACTTACCCTGGCCACTGGAGGGGTAAGGGCACAAGAGGGACACCTCCGCCCTCTTTAGCAGCCCAGCAGTTGTGGCTTGCCTGAGCATCTACTGTGAGCTGATGCGAGATTCCTTCTCTCCCAGATCAATACCCACATGCGAGGGCCACCCAGGATCTTCCCACCAAGCGGGCTCAGCAGCATGGGCCCACTTGCTGCCCGGTCGATAGGGCAGGCCCACGTGCAGATGCTCTCAGGCCTCACCAGTGCCAGTAGCCTCTGGCCCACGTAAAAGTACGGTGAGATGATCCTCGAGGCCATCCTCATAGCTAGACTAGGGAAGGGACAAGCCTGAGGTCCAGTGCTGGCACAGTGCTTTCTGCACGTTCCCTGTTACTAATAGTGTTTAGATTTATTTATTTCTTATGTATACAGTATTCTGTCTATGTGTATGCCTGCAGGCCAGAAGAGGGCACCAGGTCTCACTACAGATGGTTGTGAGCCACCATGTGGTTGCTGGGAATTGAACTCGGGACCTCTGGAAGAGAGTCAGTGCTCTTAGCCTCTGAGCCATCTCTCCAGCCCCCTGGTATTGGTTCTTATCTCAGAGGTTAAATGACTTTCAAAGTGAAGTAGCCAGAGGTTGACAACTCTAGGACCAGGCCTCTTTTCAGAAGCCTGTTACTGGAAGCCCTGGGCTGACCAACACGTCACTGGGGCCCTCGCCAGTAGCTCATCCTCAGGCCTCCCAGGAACGGGGTGCCAGCCGGAGGGCTAAGCCTGGGGTGCACAGACGAGAGACAGACCACGGGCTTCATGTCTCTGTTTAATAACCATGCCAGCTCTGCCCAGATAGAGCTCGTGCCCAGCAGGAGCCCTCCTTCCTGGTTGATGCCCCCTGCGGAGCCCGCCCAGGCTCTCACTGGCACCAGCCCAGTCCACTCCTGGTGTCGGCGTGACAGCCTCAGCTCAGCTCCTTCAGCAAGCTGTTGATGGAGGCCAGCAGTTCCCGGAAGTAGCCCTCATCTTCGCCCTCCTGGAGTTCCAGGGAGGCCAGCGCTTGGTACTCGGCTTGAAGACTGCCCAGTGTCTGGCTGAGCTGGAGGTCTTGACGGTAGCGATCCCGGCAGGTGGCCAGGAGGGCGCCCAGCGTCTGCAGCACCTTCTCCCGAGCATCATGCTCTGGAAGTGCCAGGAGGTGGGCGGTGATCTCACACCAGCCTTGTTCCCGCAAGCCCGGCAGGAGGTGGACCTGGCGGTACTGCTGAAGCTTCTCTGGAGATGAGTCCTGGGTCAACTCGGCCTCCTCCTCAGCAAACATCTGCACAGCCAGGACCGGGGAGGGTGGAGAGAACACGGACAGCGGTCATCTTGCACTGGGCCAGCTCTTCCCATTAGGAGATGCTTAGCTACTTTCTATGTGACTCTGGGCTACCTGGGGCCTCCAGGGGGGCAGTCAACTGCACTCTTGGCTTTTCGCATGCTCCCTCAACCAAGTGTGTGTCCATCTGTCTGCCCACTCATCCATTCATCAAAGCCCCAGCACACAGTGTTGGGAGCTGGAGAAACCAAAATGGAGACGAGTCCCCGCTCCCAGCGTCCAGCAAGTGAATCAAAATTCCTACAGATGGCTGGAGAGAGGCCTTGGGGGTAAAGACACTAGCTCTGGAGCCTGGCAACGGGAGTTCAGTTCCCGGAACCACATAGAAGTGAATGTGAAAAAATGAACCCAACACGCACGTCATAGCATGGCACCTACATGTACACATTATTTACATGCACATATATGTACCACTACCCACACTATTAAACAACTCCTAAATAGCAGGAGTTTCTGTGCACCTCGGCCCAGTCCTGGGCTGGTGGACACCCAGGAAACCCTTGTGGAAGGAGCCACAGGTGGGGTCAGCTCCATGACCATCAACTCAGGCAGGCATACACCCACACAGAAGCCCAGACACCAAGGTGCTGCACTCGGGAGAGGCTCCCCAATGCTGAGGCAGAGGAGGAAAAACCTGGGCTAGCCGCTGAGCCACCCACGGCCTTGAGGTCTACATGGTAGTCCTTCCAAGCAAGTAGATGATGTCATTCTTAGGCCATTCTGGAATACCCACCCCATGTCTGGCTCCAATTCTTTCTTTCTTAGGGACTACATGAGGTTCTGAAGTCCCCTGGCTCAAAGTCACCACTGTCCTCCCTGGAGAAGAATAGCTGAATCCACAGCATTTACAGAGGAGACCCCAGAGGAAAGAGGTCTGTTCCTCCCTGGCAATGTCAATGTGCAAGTTCTCCTCTGGGCCTGCTGGCCCTCCTCAGGATGCAAATGAAAAGCCTTATACCTGGCTCTGAGCAGCACAGAACTAAGAAACTAGATTCCAGCAGCTTCGATGGACAGAAACACACACACACTGAGAAATGAGACAAGTAGAGAAGGAGAGGAGGGAGAGAGAGAAGGGGAGAGAGAGGAAGAGGAAGAGAGAAAAGGGAAGAGAGAGAGGAAGAGGAAGAGAGAAAAGAGAAGAGAGAGAGGAAGAGGAAGAGAGAAAAGGGAAGAGAGAGAGGAAGAGGAAGAGAGAAAAGGGAAGAGAGAGAGGAAGAGGAAGAGAGAAAAGGGAAGAGAGAGAGGAAGAGGAAGAGAGAAAAGAGAAGAGAGAGAGGAAGAGGAAGAGAGAAAAGGGAAGAGAGAGAGGAAGAGGAAGAGAGAAAGGGGAAGAGAGGACGAGATTCCCCGCTTCGAGGAAAGCTGGGTGGGATGGGAAGGCCTGCAGCTCCCAATGGTGTTCATCAAGCCCAGGACTAGCCAGCCCTGTCCCACCAGTCAGCAATGGGCACAGAGGCTAAACAGAGATCCCACTGCAGAGGCTAAGAATCCAGGCCAACTTCTCTCTTCTCAAGATGCCTCTTAGGCTTGCAAAAACCCAAGTGGACTGGGCACCAAGTCTCCCCCAGGTAACAAACCATTGGGGTCCATCCTGAGCCCTTGCTCAGAGCCAAAGCTCCCAGAGGAAGTATGTCGAGGTTTCCAGAATCCTAGAGTTAGCAGCAGCGCAGCCTAGCTCTGGTCTCCTGGCTGCTGCATGGCTCCCAAGCTCTGCTGCTGCATTCCTCCTCAGCCTTCCTCCTAATGCCTGCACACTTGGCACCGACCATCGCTAGCACCTCCTCCTCCCTCCCTCCCTCCCTCCCTCCTTCCCTCCCTCCCTCCCTCCCTCCCTCCCTCCCTTCCTCCCTCCCAGCCCTCGGGATCCAGCTGAGGTGTCATGTCTCAGATGACATCCTCTGATACACGTCTTTGCTACCCATCCATTCATCTGTCCATCCACTCGGCTGGAGAGCAGCATCTGGGAGGACGCTTTGGTCCAACCACCAGAGGCGAGCACAGAGCAGAGCAAAGGGGAGGGCAAAGCGGGTGCGGGCACCCACCTTCTCGGTGACCAGGTCATAGAGCAGGGTGACCACACGCACGGCCAGGACCTTCGCCGTCTCCTCTTGCACGAGGCTCCTGAGGACCTGCAGCCCCCCCAGCTTCAGGAACTGCTGCTGGGCATAGGGGAAGTGGCGCAGCAGAGAACACAGAGCAAACAGGACCTGGGAGGCACAGGCCGGGATAAGTGAGAGCCACACAGACCCGCACCAACTCTAAGGATCCAGCCCGGCCTCCATTCTTCCTGGACTCTTTATTCCCTTGGTCCATCTGCACCCCAGAACCCAGGGTAATGGAAGCCAGGGGACTTTAACAAAACTGAGCAGGCAAACAAACGATAAAACAGCATGGTTCAGGGGACTCTGTGTGCATGCGTGCCACACTGTGCCCGGGTCTCCAGATGACACTGCCATCAGCTTTAGCTGGGGTGAGCTCTCCGTGACACCGGTGGACAGTGCTCAGGCCCCATGTATGGCCTAAGTGGGAAGGAGTCTTTCCCCTTCGGGTCCTGCAGGTGCACCAGACACTGGGGTGTGTGTGTGGGGGGGGTGGGGGAGTAAGGGCCAGAGACTTGCCTTCTTCTTGGCTGTGAGAGGCTGCTCTGTGGCCAGGATGACCAGCAGTTTCTGTAGAGCTCCGCCTTCAATGGCTTCCACCTGGACCTTCGGATTACTGTGGGGAGAAGAAGAAACTGTGATTCTGGGCCGGGCGGTGGTGGCTCACGCCTTTTCCCCCTGCACTCAGGAGACAGAGGCAGGTGGACCTCTGAGTTTGAGACCAGCCTGGTCTACAGAGTGAGTTCCAGGACATAGAGAAACCCTGTACTGAAAAAAACCCAAAACCCAAACTCAAACCAAACCAAGACAAAACAACAAGAAACCGGGCTACTTTACGAGGTCCAGGATCCAGGGAGAGACCTAGGGGCTAATACCACCCCAACCTCCCTTGGGAGTGTCAAGGAACACAAGGCATGGCTCTTATCCTGGACAAGTATTACTCAGCTGGGAAAAGGAGATGATTGTGTGCAGACCCACCTGGGTACAATGGGCTATGGCAGAGATGAGAGGCCAAGGACCACATGCCAGCCTGCTGCTCCCCAGAAGCCAACAGACTAGGTGTTCTAGAGAGAAATCATGTCTCCCACCATCAGGCCATTCTGAAACGGAAATAGCACCCAGAAGTGCTATTCCTTGTCCCCACTGAAGCCAGGGTTGGGAGCTCCGTCTCCCATGACCCAGACAGCCACCTACTAGGGTGAACTAGTACTAGCTCTGCTTTCTAGGCACAGAGCTGGAGGCCAGGCCCAGGAGCCCACCTTCTACCCATTCAGCACTCAGAATCTGCTAGAACACCACCTGGGAGGAAGCAAAGCCAGAGAGACCAGAGCCTCCGAATGCAAAGCAGATCTCAGTGTAGTTCCACAGCAGACTCCACCAAAGCAGTTACCGCGGCCGTCTCTGTCCCCAGATCCTCCATGCTCAGCACAGAGCCTGCCACACTATGGCACCTAACACACAGGGAGCTGATAAACAGGACAGACCCAACACAGCGAGGCAACCCTCACTCAATCCCATGCTGAGCTGAGAATCTGGGAGGCCATTCAAACCACCCTCTCCCTTCCTGGGGTGAGGAGCTGGCTCAGCACCCATTTCTCTGGCAGAGACGCCAGGCTTGGTTCCCAGCACCTACCGAGCAATTCACGCTTGCCTGTAGCTTCAGGTTCAGGGGACCCTGCAGTTTCTCGTCTCCAGGGACTGTGTGTACATGTTGTGAACATATATACACACAGACAGTCACACATACACAGAAAATAAAAATAAATAAATCCCTAAAAAATATTTCAATCCCAGTCCTCCTGGATATAAGAAGGGTACCAGGCAGGGGGGCATGCTGGGAAACCCAGATAATGACATTCTTTCACATTTTCCCCTTCTTTTCAAGGCAGGGTCTCTTTACAGAGCTCCAACTGTCCTGGTACTCACTACATAGATCAGGCTGGCCTTGAACTCACAGAGATCCGCCTGCCTCTGTCTCCCAAGTGCTGGGATTAAAGGCGTGTGCCACCATACCTGGCACATCCCTTGCTTTCTTTTATGGTTTTGGTTTGAGGCAGTGTCTTGCTGTAGCCCAAGCTAACCTCAACTCCACTGCAATTCTCCTGCCTCAGGCTCTTGAATGCCAGGATTGCACACATGCATCAGGGTCCTTTGGTTTCTAAGATCACATTAATGACCAATTACAGAGCATGGGCCAAGCACAGAAGCCTATATGGTCAGGTCCCTAGGCAAGCTCAAGGTTCTCCCACTCGGAGGCTCATGCAGGACTCCCCCGAGAATACAAGTGTCAGGTCAAAGGTCAGAGAGGCGCACACACCCAGGCAGCCCATTAAGGGGAACCCACATCTCCAGGAGGCTCTGGCTGGCTTAAGTTCATCACGGGGAACACGGACCCCGGAACCTCCAAAGCACCCGCCACTCCCAAACTCTGACTTCCTAGCCAGGCAGCCCCACAGTGTCCCCACAGTGTCCCCAACAGTGATGGGGCACAAAGAAGAAAGGACAAGTTGGAAGCAGTCAGCGTCTGTCCTGCTCCGAAGTCCAGAGAAAGGAGGAAAATTGGTACACCACACTGCTGCCCTCAAAGGAGACCCAGCATCACTGGGTGCTCTTCCAGAGGACCCGGGTTGAAGTCCCAGCACCCACATGGCAGCTCACAACTGTCTGTAACTCCGGTTCCAGGGGATCCCACTCCTTCACACAACATAGGGAGAGTCAAAACACCAGTCAGTGCACACTAAATCAATATGTAAATCTTAAAAAAAAAAAGAGGCCCAGCACACAACCAGTAACCCCAAAGCTGGAACGCTAGGGGTCCCGTCATCCCCCCAAACGGCCTGGCCCTTCTGCCCCAAGGCTGAGGGCAGAGCTAGCACACAGTTTTCTGGCATCCCTCTCTTCTAGCATCCTCCCAGCAGAAAGCACGTATGGAGCGTGCTGGCCGGTCCCATGACAGCTCCGCCCTTGTGCAGAGGGAGCAGCCTAGAGAGCAATGGAGTTGTCCCAGGAGATGGCAGGCTGACAGTTCCCTTCCAGACAGGCAGGCAGTCTGTGTTGGGGGCTGGGGCGGAGCTTCTTCCGGGCCTCCATTCCCCCTACTTGAGACAGGCAGCTGCTTCATCAATGTGTGAGCTAATTAGGGCCATTTCTGTCATCATGTGGCTAAGGAACACTCACCCACACCCACAGGGTCTATGAAGGGGAGGCTGCCATGCTGGGAAATTCACTGCCATCAAGTGCTGCCTCCCAAAGAAGGGGGGGGCTTCGAGGCCCGACAATGTACCAGCCCTAGAAAGCACCTCGGAGGTGCCCCATCCCCGTGGGCCCTCTGAAGAGAGCAAGCAAAATCTACTACAGGACCCACTGTTAGGGTCTTAGCAGATCAAGCAGGGTTAAACATCAGAGCCCTTCCACGTCACACTGGACGCAGAACGAAGAATCCACTCCTCAGGCAGGCGCCGTAAACCAGGAACCACTACAGTCGAGCCGACCCCAGCCCACCCTCCCCAGGGAGCAAAGCCCATGTAGACTCCAGACACAGAGATGAAAACCAGAGAGGAAGAGGAAGCTGGAGGACTTCTCGAGTGGGCAGCAGGGCCGCAGGCAGTCAGTCACGCATGCCTGTGGCAGGACGCCGCATGGGCAGCCTGGGCCTGTGTGCTGCCCAGCCTTCCCATCTCCACATGAAATAAGGTGTCTGCACTAACTCCGGGCCCCCACCCCGGGATCTCATGCCCTCAGGGCTCCACAAAACACTCCCTAGAATGGGATGTTGGTGCTTTCCAGGCAGAGGGCTGAGGAAGCGAGAAGGGAGAAGGATGGGCCTGAGATTTCAGGTGGCTTCAGGCTGTGCATGCAGGGACAGACAGACAGTGGGACAGCTGTACAGACAGCAGGAGAATGGCCTTCTGCAGTCAGCCCCGAGCAGACATTACGCTGCTCCAGAACAGACCTTCTCTCCAGGTAACCCAGCCATGGGTCCTCAACGTTCAGAGCTCTGTGTGCTCTGGGGGAGACGCCTGTAGCTCAGACTAAGCTCTACGGATACGCAAGGGCCAAGGCCTGGAGGAAGATCAGAGCGGATGTGTTAACAGTGGCTGACGACCTGGATTGGTCCCTTGATCGTTTCCTCACCTGGAATCAGAACTGGGCCTAACCTCATTTTAAAGAGACAATGACACATGAACACCACGGTACTAAATAATGTGTTGTACCAAGTCTATGATCACAGTGGACTTGCTTCACAAGGAGACCTGACCAAATCCTTGAGAGCACAGCTGCATCCATGCCAGCTCCATCCCGCTCATCCCATGGGCTCTGGACCAGAGTTCTGCCTGAGCCTGGAGAAGGCCAGTCCTGGTGGCTGGAAGGTGGCATTCTCCAAAGGGGATCTGAGGGTGGTAAGAAGTTAGAAGCCTTCCTTGCCCTTTAGTGATGCCAGGACACCAGGGCACTCAAAGACAACGGAAGGACACTGAGAAGGAGCTCGTCTACGCTGTGGCTGAGCTGAACAAACACCATTAGCATTTGGGTTGTTGGGATGCTCACCAGTGATTCAGCCGGCTGTGTAGAGGGCCGGTAGCAGCTGCTGCTCTGTAAATTTTAAGTGGGACAGATAGGGAGCAGGGTGGATCTCAGAACTGGAAGTGATTGCATTGGCAAAGACCAAACAGTTTGGGTCAGGTGGCAGCAATATGTCAATTTGTCACGGGCCATCGTTCATATTTCAGCTCAGCTGAGCAAGTGGCTGGTTATCCCTGACTTGAAGGGCAGCAGCCGGGCAGGGCCAGAGACCCTGTGAGAATACTGCCTGACACAGGTCTTCTTAGGCCTTGACCTTCAGGACTAGCGGCATAATTTTCAGGCCCAAGTAAAACATGAAAATGTGGGCTCCTTCAGAGATTAGCAGTTTCAAGGAGGTCCCAGTAGAGCACTGGGGCACACGTGGGCCCTGGTGAGTGCGGGCTTCTGCACCACCACACTGGTCTCCAGGCCACCGTGTGGGGATGCACAGAAACGCTGCTCAGGTAATCTGAAAGTGGGTGTGACTCTGCAAAGAGAGAAAAGGTGGAGGAGGCAGAAGTCTGGGATGGGAAGTGGGGGAGGCTGACAATGGATGGGGCCAGAAAATGCTCAGGTAGAGCCTGGAGCAGAGCTTACAGCTACTGGATTCCCAGATGGAGCATGGGCATGTCCACAGGGCACCGGGTACACACAAGGGCTCTGGGCATGTCCACAGGGCACCGGGTACACACCAGGGCTCTAGGCATGTCCACAGGGCACTGAGTACACGCCAGGGCTCTGGGCATGTCCATAGGGCACCAGGCACACACCAAGGCTCTTGGCATGTCCTCAGGGCACTGGGTATACACCAGGTTTTGGGCATATTCACAGGGCACCAGGCACAAGCCAGGGCTCTGGGCATGTCCACAGGGCACTGAGTACACACCAGGGCTCTAGGCATGTCCACAGGGCACTTGGCACATGCCAGGGCTCTGGGCATGTCCACAGGGCACTGAGTACACACCAGGGCTCTAGGCATGTCCACAGGGCACTGAGTACACACCAGGGCTCTAGGCATGTCCACAGAGCACTTGGCACACACCAGAGAAATATGCTGTCTTATGGGGCCTGAAGCAGGGCAAACATTTCTTCTTTCCACTGTATTCTAGAGTCTGGAGATGTCATATAGCAGGGCAAACATCTGAGGAGGTTGTCCCAGTCTGGAGCCTGCATGGTTTTGCCTGATGGAACTGTGCATTCATTTTCCTGCAGACAGTAAGGTTCTTTCTCTGGTGTCCTCACCCGGCCTAATCCTGATCCGTGGCCTGAGCATCTGTGAAGTACCGTTTGCCATGTGTGCAATCCTGTAAATGTGGGGAGCAGGAAGGAGCCATGCAGGCCAGTTAGGGACAAGTTAGGTGTGCAATCAATCACACAAGATACAGTCACCTGGGACATCTCTTTTTGTATGTCGTTTCTGATAAGGCGCTGCAAATTACAGAAAAATAAGCCATGCACAGTGGCATGTACTATGATCCTAGAACTCAGGGGTTATGGACAAGAGTCCTTTGAACTCATGGGTTCAAGACCCCATTTCAAAACAACAGCAACAAACAGAAAAGTAATTCCATTTTTTTTTTTTTTTTTTTAATTTTTGAGACAGGATTTGTAACAGCTTTGGCCATCCTGGATCTTGCTTTGTAGACCGGGCTAGCCTCGAACTCACAGAGATCCGCCTACCTCTGCCTCCTGGGTGCTGGGATTAAAAGCATGAGCCACCACACTCAGCTCCGAAAAATAGTTTACAGAGAAACTTCCCATCCACACCCCCACCCCCCACCTGTGGGGGGTGAGGGCGCTGATCCTCCCTTTCACCAGCTGCGGCACTCAGGAGAGTGGGCTTTGTACCTCGCCAGGGCAGCACAGCAGAGCTGACTGACAGAAGGAAGCATGGGAGAGCCGGCCTCGCCCTCATCTGCCATATGGTGGTGTGGCCTGTGGAGAGCCGGCCCCGCCCTCATCTGCCATATGGTGATGTGGCCTGTGGAGAGCTGGCCCCGCCCTCATCTGCCATATGGTGGTGTGGCCTGTGGAGAGCCGGCCCTGCCCTCATCTGCCATATGGTGGTGTGGCCTGTGGAGAGCTGGCCCCACCCTCATCTGCCATATGGTGGTGTGGCCTGTGGAGAGCTGGCCCCGCCCTCATCTGCCATATGGTGGTGTGGCCTGTGGAGAGCCGGCCCCGCCCTCATCTGCCATATGGTGGTGTGGCCTGTGGAGAGCTGGCCCTGAGGTCCTAAGAGTGGGAGAGCTGTCCCTACCCCTCACCAGCTGCAGCACTCAGGAGAGTGGCCCCTGTACCTTGCCTGGGCCACACAGTAGCACAGGCCCTGCTGGTCCTGGTGAGGGAGTGAGCTGTGGGCCTGAAAGCAGGAGAACCGGCCCCGCCCCTTGCCCATCCCTGCAGAGGGTGAACTAGCCAGGGCAATGCTGAAGAGCCCACCCTGGTGGTGAGGACAGGGGAGCGCTAGCCAGCTGACCAACACTGCAACTACCCAGGCCCAGAACCAGGGTTATGAGTTGGCCCATCCCAACATCCACCCCATCTGTGATGGCTGGAGCATGTGAAGGGGCCGGTCCTGCAGATCCAAAGCTGCAGGATCTCCATGACACAGGGCAACAGCAGGATAACCAGGAGGAGTCCCAGTGAGGGCCCAGCATCAATAGTGTACCAGAAACCAGAGGCCTTGACCCAGACCAATGACTCTGCAATGAACACTTGCAAGTAAAGATGTGTGGACAAGAGGGTTCACTGCGTGACTCACTGTGTCACACTGCAGCTTCATGGTGAGACTGAGTTTTCCCTTTTTTCTCTTAAATTTTATTTTATTTTGTGGGGGAGGTTGCAAGGGCAGAGGGAGGAAACAAAGGGATGGGAAAATGAATGGGATGGAGATGCATGATGTGAAAGACACAAAGAATAAATAAAAAGAAAATTTAAAATAGTAATAAAAGAAACAGCTCCCATTGACTCCGTTGTTAATGTGATCACATCAGCTTCTGTTTTCTTGCCCTCCCCTCCCCCCATCTCTCCCACTTGTCTTCAGTGCTGGGGTCAAACCAGGCCTTTGCACATGCTGGACAAATCCTTTGCCACTGAGCTGTACCCTAAGACCTCTCTCCTTAGACATTCACAGAGCTTTCCCGATCATTTGGGAGCAGGCTGCAGACATGATACCCACTTACTCCTACACACATCAGAATGGGTTTTGGAAGGACAGACTGTACAGACGCCAGGTCAGGAAACTAACTCTGACGCAGAGATCGGATACACCGTGTTCAGTTTCTGCTAATCACCCCAAGAATTTCCTTTTTAGAAAAACATTTTTTACCCCAGGTCTAGTCCAAGCCCATAGTAGTAGCATATTTTATTAGTCTCCTTTGCTCTGGAAGTCCTGTTTTGTATGACATTGACATTTAAGAGTACAGGCCACTTGTACAATGTCCCTCAGTTTGGATTTATCTCATGATTAGACTGAGGTTATTCATGTTGGCAGAAATATCACAAAGACCATGTTGTTTATTTCTCAGTACATCATATCAGAGGACACGAGATGTCAATCAGTCCCACAGCTGGTCATGTTCACTTCGAATATTTGATTATGGAAGCGCCGGTCAGATTTCTCCACTGTGATATTATTTACCCCTTAGAAATTAGCAAACGTTGTGCGGAGACACTTGGAGAGAGTAAGACAACCTTACTCATTAGTCTTTCACCGCTGGTTCTAGTGCTCACGGGCAGTTCTTGGCTAACTAATTATTCTGTGTTGTCAGATGAGAACATACCCACTCTGCCATGGCTTCCGTCTTTGGCTGTTGGCGCTGTACCTGCGACAGCTGGTCTGTCTGCTTTCGCTGGTTCAGTTACAATCAGTACAGGTTCAGGGACTCTCGTTTCACCTCGGGATGTAACTCACCCTTGTCAATATGCAATGCTCACACCATCCTTGAACCGATTACAGTGCCCTTCCACCATGCAGTGTAGCTCTCCGACATGCTTGCTCTCTTGTTTGTTTTTCAGACAGGCTTCTCTGTGTGGCCCTGGCTGTCCTGGAACTCGCTCTGTAGCCCAGGCTGGCCTCGAACTCAGAGATCCATCTGTCTTTGCCTCCCAAGTGCTGGGATTAAAGGTGTATCCCACCACCTGGCTCTGATGTGCTTTTCTCATTCTTTGCATTTTCTGACACAGATACTTTTATTTGAAATACTGTTTCTTCTGCAACAGACATGTTGCAGTGATTTCTCTAAGGAGCATTGCTTTTGGGGCACTTTTTGAAAATACAAAATCTAAACCCTACCTTCAGATACTAAATTACAGTCTCAGAAGGTATCAGCCCCAAACCCTGCATTTCTGTGTGTGTGTGTGTGTGTGTGTGTGTGTGTGTGTGTGTGTGTTTGTGCTTTTTTTGTTTTGTTTTGTTTTTCCGGAGCTGAGGACTGAACTTAGGGCCTTGTGCTTGCTAGGCAAGTGCTCTACCACTGAGCTAAATCCCCAACCCCTAAACTCTGCTTTTCTATGTGTGTTCCACCTGTCTGTATCCTCAGAACCAGCGTTTGTGATAACTAGCCTGATGCCTAAGTGGTGGTCCTGTGTATCATCTCTGATAACCTGATGTCTAGTACTTGAAGATCAGGAGAGAGGTCGCCATCAAACAAGACAGTTGCATGCCGGAGATACACACTTCAACTGCTATGAAAAGTCTTCTGACGTGGGGCTGCAGTCTACGCTCATGAGGCTTCTCCCACCAATCCCAAGTCTGCCCTCTCTACGTGGAAGGCACTGAATTCTGCCATGATGACCACAGCCCTTCTGAAGCTCAGGGCACCAAACGCCCAGAGAAGGCTCCCACCCCTGACCTGGTACCACAGGACCCTGCGCTTGTTCTCACTGGGACTCCTGCAGCCCAGACTTCCCACAGGTGCTCCATGAGATGCTCCTCCATCCACGCTCAGGGACTCCAGCTTGGTCAAATCTCTCAGAGCCCAGTGGGCCCAGCCATCTCTGTTACAGGGTCACTCTGTCCCTAAGCTTGAGGTTACCTCTATGTTTATGGCAATACTTTATAGAACTGACTTTGCTTAGGTCAACTTCCTGGAGGCTGGTCACATGATCCTCTGATGAACCTGGGTTTTCCCAACATGACCCAGAAACTAAACATAAGGCTTTTCAGTTAGTCTTATTAAAGAAAAAATGTTAAATGTATGTAAGCAAACATCAAGTTACAAATATTATATATTTACGCCACATACTTACTTCGGTGGTTAAGTTTTCTCTAACCAATGGATACAGATTATTATATGTACTAAAAAAGTTGTTTGTATCATTTTACTGGCAAAATTAATTTTTTGAGATAGGGCTAAGCTCACTGTGTAGCCCTGGTTAAGAGACCTGCCTGCCTCTGCCTCCTTAGTGTTAGAATTAAAGGCAAATGTTACCACACACGGCCTCTAAATTAAATGATTTTAAAAGATTATACCACAACAACGACCTGCATGGCATTAAAATCCCAAAGCTACAATAATGGCACCCATGCCCTGGCAGTCACCAGCAGCTCTCTAATTGACTTAAGACCTGCTCAACAAAGCTGGGTGGTGGCGCACGCCTTTAATCCCCACCCTCAGGAGGCAGAGGCAGGTGGATCTCTGTGAGTTTGAGGCCAGCCTGGTCTACAAAGTGAGTTCCAGGACAGCCAGGGCTACAGAGAGAAACCCTGTCTTGAAAAAAAAAAAAAAAAAAAAAAAAGACTCACTAAACAAGTGAGAAGCCATGTCTGGTACTGGAAACCTAGTCAACTACCCAGGGTTTTGAAGTCCCAGCTCCTGGAGAACCGACGACTGCCACTTTAGGAAGCCAGAACAACCCCCAACTACAGCTAAGGATGTGTCCTAACACCCACAGGTGTGTAGGTCTCACGTCTCATCAAAGACACTTCTCTCTACAACACATGGAGGCCGGTACAGAAAACCACAACCAATCGAAACGCAGAGCCCAGTTCCCAGGGACTCATCCACACTACAACCCACTCTAAGGCTCAGGGAACACCGCGGAAGAGCGGCAGGAAGACGGTGGGAGCAAGAGGCCCAGGGAGTTTGCTGGGAGCGTGTCTCCTAGAACTATCGGAAGCCACACCCATAAAGTCCCCCACGTGATGGCCTAAACAGGAGCTGAAGGACAGCAGCACACACACACCGTGGATTGGAGCAGGAAGCCCAGGAGGCGTGGACTCCACAAAAACCAAAAAACAGGCAATCAAGGGCTGCTGAGAGCCAGTGTCTCCTAGGGAAGGACCCATCACTGGTTACCCAATGACAAACGGCCAGCCCTGAAAACATGCGTAAGTAACATTACACAGATCGGACAGGCTATCCTTGTGTGTTCAGGAATACACACACACACACACACACACACACACACACACACACACACACCCCGACAATGAAAAAAGAGGTCATGAATTTGAAGAGGAGCAAGGCGGGGAGGGTTTAGAAGGAGGAAAGGGAGAGAGAATGCTGTAATTATAGTATAATCTCAAAAGAGGAAATAATCTAAAAATGTTTTCATTTTTATGTGTGAGTGTTTTGTCTGCATGCATGTCTGTGTACCACACGCACGCAGTGCCTCTGGACGTCAGAAGAGGGCGTTACCCTCCCCCACCCCCAGGAACTGAAGCGCCGACCTGGAACTGAACCCTGGTCCTGTATGAGAGCAACGGCTGCGATTACTCACAAGCCCTCTCTCCAGTGGCCTAAAGTTAAATTTTAATAGCAAAATGTAAACCATCTCTTTGCTCCTGGAGCTTTTCATCCCAGCCGTCACTTTGATTTTTTTGATCTTCCTTCTGTCATGGATCCAACATGCTAATTATTCACTTCTTTCTGTGGTATCTGTTACCATGCCTTAATAAAAGCACCAAAATGAGGGAGGGAGGGAGGGAGGGAGGGAGGAAGGGAGGAGGGAGGAAGGGAGGAGGGAGGAAGGGAGGAGGGAGGAAGGGAGGGAAGGAACGAAGATTCAAAGCTCAGACTGGACAGAGTGTGACAGGCACATCCCCCGTGGTGAAGGCCCTGCTGACTCCGAATCTCTGCTACAACTCTACCCTGTGACCATCTTTGCTGTGTGCGTTAGATTACACTGGGGCTCTATCACGTTTTCTAGCACGTTTTTAAGAAATGCAGACTTCCTCGGAGGCTCTATCACTGTAATCTCTTAGCTGGCAAGTTCCTCTGAAAAGGAAATTGAACGTAGGAAGGTGCCTGAGGGTGACTCCTGTAGAGACGGTCTGAGGCTTCTTGAATCACAGCAGTGGCTGGACACGGGTATCTCACATTTTGTTGCCATGTTGTGTGGATTGAGATCAATGAAACCGATATTTGGTTTTTTCATAAAGAGAGTGGGAGGAAAGCGGGGAGGGAAGTGGGAGGGAGTCAAACATTAAACTGATCTGCAAGATTTGGTCTCCCTCCCCCTCCCCGTCCCCAATCCATCATAAAGATTCACGCGCACACAGGCTTCATGAAGATGGTCTCAGTTTTCCGTTGACATTGATTTTTCAGACTGTAATCCGGGGAAGCCAGTGAGTGGCTCGTTTGCTCCGATGATCTCATTTGCTCACACTCCTGACCTCCAGCTCCTCCTGGCTGTGGTTGCCTACTCTTTCCAGCAGGAAGCCCGCTGCCCTTGAAAGAGAAGGCAGAGGCCAACGAGAATCATGGCCGCCCACCACATGGGGTCATGTGACTCAACAAGAGGTCTGTGGCCTCCTGTACCCCCTCTCTCAATGTCAGCCCCCCAAGTCTCCTCACCATTGTGGCCCCTGACTCCTGGCCTCACCCATCCGGCTACTCCTGGCGGGTTCTCAGAGGTTTGTCGATACCCTACCCTTTTCAGTTTTTAATCTTTTCAACGAAACCCCAACTCTACCTGGTCCACCAAGCCTGTGGGAACCTCAGGCAGCTCCTTCTGGCCCTGCAGCAATCACCTGGACTCTATTTACACAGTTCAGTTTTCAGACTGAGTCATTCTGCTGTTCAAAGATCTGGTTCAGACATCGTATCTACTTTTTCTGGGACTTTCTAAAATCTGCTTTCCCTAAAACCTGGAGTCTGAGACTTTCTGCACCCCCCTTGGCCTGTCCAAACACAGTTTCTGCAAAGGTTCCCCAACCTTTCACTGCATCAAAGAATTCTTTTTGTTCACAATACAATTTCAGTGGGGATTTTTTTCTTTGCTGTTTTAACCTCCTGAGAGATGAAACTGTCAGAGAAGTGAGTTTAATTTGTGAGCAGCTGGGCTAGGGATTGTAGCTCAGTTGATAAGAGTGTGTGCCTTTAATCCCAGCACTTGGGAGGCAGAGGCAGGTGGATCTCAATGAGTTAGAGGCCAGCCTGGTCTACAAAGTGAGATCTGGGATAGCCAGGGCTATACAGAGAAACCCTGTCTTGAAAAACCAAGCCATGCATTGCTTACAATACATGAAGCCCTGGGTTCAATCCTCCAAATCCGCATAAACCAAGCTCAGAGGTAGAAGCAAGAGGATCCCATGTTCAAGGTCCTCCTTGGTTTAGAGTGAAGAGTGAATTTGAGGCCAGCTTGGAATATAAGAGACCTTATTGGGGAAGGGGGGCAGGGAAAGGCAAGGGTTGATCAGGACCTGTTTTCTGCAGAAACAGTTCTACCTGTAGATCCTCACGGATGCTTCTGAAGCAGTTTTAACCTCATTTGCGGCCAGGGCATAGAGGACAGTGATCCCAGCTGAGGGCTGATGAACTGGCATGTCCTTTGGCAGCTAAAAGCCAATGATCTGGACTTTTTTATTTTTCAACTCAAATCCCAACTTCAGCGAGCGAACTTAATGGAGAACTTAACTGATCTAGAATTGGAGAAACCTGGTTCGAGTCCTTCACCCCAGCGTTTCCAGACAATTAAGTTCTATGACATCCCTGACAATCCCTGCTAAGAGAAAATGCCTGAGTCTTCTGGCTTCTCCGAAGTGGGAGGATCATCTACCTGTGGCAGGGAATAAGGAAGAAGCACAGCTCCGAGCAATGGAAGTTTCTCCTTCTCAGCTTTGGTGGCTGGACAGACAAAGGCGGTACTGAAAGAATCCAGGGGGTTGGGGAATGTAATTAACAAGCTAGAGGGAAAGCCTGGGAGGAAGGATCAAAGAAGCTAATTAGACCGGGCTAGAGGGACACCCCAGGGTGGGGAACATGGACAAGAGAGGGCTGAAGAGCATTATCTGTGTTCTCTAATTATTCCAGGAAGTCTCCGTGCAATTGTCTCTGGCAGTGAGGGAGGTGAGGTAGAAAAACAAGGTTAAGCAGAAGAAAATTTAGGCTGAAGCATGGGGGAATTTTTGTTTTTTTTGTTTTTCCCACACTGAGATTCTCAAGTTTACCAGAGAGCTCAGAGAAGGTGTGCACTTAGGTTATTTATACCAGGCAGTGGTCTGCCACCCCACAGGTGCTGGTGGCGGGAGGCACAGGCTTTGCACAGCACGAGGCTCTTCCCAGGAGACTCTCAAGCCACCCTGGCCCATGCTACAGCGATCCTGTGTGGCTCAGGACAGATTGCCCGCTCATGCAGACCTTGTTCTCAAGAGTTCTGAGATGTGCTCTGCAAGCCAGTCACTCCTTTCCCTTCCTCCCCTCCCCTTCTCCGCTCTGAAAAACTTGATAAACATAGCCTATCTCAGTGTATGAAAATCGTCTCAATAGGAGTTGCTTTTGCTACACAACTGTAGAAATGTTTATGAATGAGCCCTCTCCTAATAGCAGTAGAAAGGCAGCAGCCGTGGGATGGTCTACAGCTTCATTTACAAGATTTGGAAGTCATAGATCTACAAATGTCTCTGCTGTGCAACATACATAACAAGCCTCAAAATATCCTTTGTTTGCTGAGGTTTTGCTCAGATATTTAAGGTTTCTGACAGTTTAAATATGGTGAACAATATGGTGAACCATCCAAATATTTTACATCATCGGTATTGGAAGGATCTTTATAAACAATGAGTTCAGGTTGTGAAAGGCACGGGCAGCACTGGGTTCCTGGTTTCCCATAGGGCTGGATCAACGTGGCCTCGGTGGCTAGCTGCAGGCTGTGAGGGTGGTCTCACAGTTCCCACTGACATGGGTTCCCCATGCACCTTTGCTCACGTTGGAACAGAGGAGGGCGCTAGGAGGCATGGCTCCATGGCCTCCCCACCCTGGCTCAGGGATCATGAGGGATTTGTTCTGGGTTACAAAGGATAAAAAGGGGTTGGAGAGATGGCTCAGCAGTTAAGAGCACTGACTGCTCTTCCAGAGGGGCTGGGTTTCCCAGCTCCCACAAGAATGCCCACCTGTAGCTCCAGTTCCAGGGGAACTTGACGCCCTCTTCTGGCCTCCACGGGCCTGCACACATATGGTGCACATACAGACAAGCAGGCACACATGCACACAGAAATAGTTTTGAAAAAAATGGCTAAAGAGCTCTCTTTCCTCTCTCTGTCTCTGTCTCTCTCATTTAGTGCCAAGGACAGAACCTACACCTCGGGCAGCTAGACAAACACTCTCCCACTAGATCACACTAGATCCTAGCCCCACAGCTCCCTTAGATGCAGGAAGGAGGCCTGACCTGCCAGAGGCCCCTTCCCTGATTCATCAGATGAGAGGACCAAAGCCTTCGGATTCTGGAGAAGTCCTTACGAACTGAAGGAAAGTCTCGGTTACTTACAGCCTCTAGAGACAGAATAACGGATGGTTTGGTTAATGACCATGCTATTTGCCTGGGATTCCGGGGCCAGTCAGCTGTTTTACAAATGGTGACTGAGCTCGGCATGCAGTTAAGGATCTTAGGTCCAGAGCAAAGAATGGAAATAGTTCCTGCTCCCATTAGGTAAAATCAATAGCCAACAACAGAGATGTGTGGAGAGAAAGGGCTACCTCCTAATGAAATCATTCAGGAAGGATGGTCTTGGCAAAATCTAAAGTCATTAAGAGCAGAGGAGAAAGGCTGAAATTCTGTTAACATTGTCCATCTGAAGTCAGATGAGATCTAGTTTTTGCTGGGTTTGGTCCTGCATGCCTTTAAATCCCAGCACTCAGGAGGCAGAGGCAGGTGGATCTCTATGAGTTTGAGGCCAGCCTGGTCTACAGAGTGAGTTCCAGGATAGCAGGGCTACATACAGAGACCCTATCTCAGAAAAAAAAAAAAAAAAAAAGAAAGAAAAGAAAAGAAAAAGAAAAAAGAGGAGGATCTTTTTCTTTTTAAGAAAATGTTAAAAATTGCCTTCCACAATCCCTTTAACTCTGTCTCTGATAAATCATTAAAAGGCCTTCTGCAAAGATCATCCTAATGTCAAAGAAAAAGTTACACTCATAAGATAGTGTCAGAATGTGAATGGTTTGTTTAAGATTCAGCAATTGTCACTGAATCAAATACAAAATCTCTATGGCCCGAAAAGCAAGGGAAACAAAGGCCTGACATTTTAGTGTTCCTTACCGACTGAATTTCAGATCACAACTTAAAAAGAGAAAACATTAAACCAGTTCAGATGTGGACTGGCATATGCATGGCCGTTTTCAGCTGCCTGCAGATAGGACAAGGGCAGCCTGCCTGAATGTGACTGGTGCAAACCATGGCTGGGCCTGGGCCCCAATCCCAGCACAGCCCAGGATACAGGGCAGGGCCTGAGGTAGGCAAAAACCTAAAATGGGTTTTCTCACAGACGGGGTGGCGGCGGCGGCGGCGGCGGCGGCGGCGGCGGCGGCGGCGGCGGCGGCGGCGGCGGCGGCGGCGCACGCCTTTAATCCCAGCACTTGGGAGGCAGAGGCAGGCGGATCTCTGTGAGTTCGAGGCCAGCCTGGGCTACCAAGTGAGTCCCAGGAAAGGCGCAAAACTACGCAGAGAAACCCTGTCTCGAAAAACCAAAACCAAACCAAACAAAACCAAAACAAACAAACAAAAAAAACCTAAAATGGAAGACCCTAGGGAACCGGGATCAGGGTCCCAGAGGTTGAAGGTGTCACTGTGGATAAGGCCAAGCCTGGAGTCTGTTGCCGGGGGTGGAGGGTGGGCTGGGGTGGTTAGGGAGCTCTGCCCTTTTTTGCCTTGTGTGTCAGATGCGTGAATGAAGCACAGTGGACACCTACCCCACGGAATCTAAGTGCAGGCCCACTGACCCATAACAGACTTCAAGTCTGACCTCCCAGACACAATTGTGGGACGATGCTCTTGTCCACTAGGCCACAAAAGTGCCTCAAATTTTACCCTCTGGGATGGATTTCGAGTCTTAGAGATACTTCAGTCTTTCAGGGCACCCTAGTAAAATGCCACTGCCCCTTAGTTGGGAGGAACAGTCACACATAAGTAGGGTGGTCATCTAATTTACTGATTATATGATCCACTCAAAAGAACTCTCAGGTACCACACCTCCTGGCCTCAGATTCCCTACACCGACCTCTTCAGCTCCTGGTGGCCAATGCCATTTCTACAGGGTAGACCATAGAGAGAAGTGACTTTCCAGTGATCGAACCCCATTCCTGGGGCCCTGGACACGGTCTGGCGGGCAGTGGCACACCCTCCTTAGCTCCTTGGGCTGCTGCTGCTGCTGGAAATGCAACAATAGAGGCAGTGTGCTTCAGTCCTGAGGAGAATGGTTGCTGGGGAACCTCCATTCAGTTACTCTCAAGTATTTCTCAAATACTAGCTCATGTCCTCTCGTGGTAACTCCATTAGGCAGAAGCTACTGTTGCCATTCTACTAGCCCACAAACTGAGTCACAGAAAGCCAAGTAATTTTCCCAGGTCACCTAACTAAAAAGGGGCGGAGTCCTGAAAGCCCCGGCATGAGAGCTCAAAGGATTCTAGCAGGCATTCATGATAAGCTGCTAACTGGAAGACCAAGACGGTGTCTATCTTACCTGCACCTTTCTGCCAAGACGCCAAGCTACTTCCCCAGAGGAGCACTGTGAGTGTCTCACGAGACGGGAAGCGGAATCACCGCACAGCATGGTGGCACAACTGCCAACTTCATCCATCGTTTCATTTCAAAGCTTGACCCAGAATGGGGAGAAGGGACCACTGGCATGTCCTGCTAGTCTACCTCTCCAGTTCTGACGCCAGGCTTGAGACAAACGGCTCTGGAGCACGGTTCTGAAAGTCTGCTCTCTGGCCAGCAGCACTAGCAACATCCGGGAACTAGGCAGAAATGCATATCCTCAGGCCTCAAGCCAGCTTCGCTAGATCAGTAACTGTAGGGAAGGGGAGTGGCCACGGGCATTTCCCAGGCCATCCGGTGCTTCCGATGCCTGCCTTGGACCGAGAAGCACTAGGCAAGAGTACCCCGACAGAACAAGCTGGGCTCTCTCATGCCTCAGGAAAGGCTAGCCTCGGGGCTGGCAGCAGAGCCCAGTTCTTGCAGAGACCAGGCTGTGAGGGCCACTGCCAAGAAGATGAAAAGCTCTCAATAAAACCCAGACCCACATGGCCACACTGATCAAAATGCAATAAAGAAGAAAGTGAGAAATCTGACCAAAGGAAAACGCAGCTTCAGTGGGGACACAATACAACAATCTTCCGTGGAGATGGGAAGCATAAAAGGATGTTAGATGTTCAAAGAGCCAAATGTTGGAATGACAGAAAAACAGGAGAATAAAGACAAGTGTGGACATCAGTGCCACACAGGCTGCAGTCTAATGATGGCGGTAGCAGGGAACAGCACCACCGCCCTCCCAGACTCGGCTTCCCCTCCCCCACCCCTCAACACGACAGCCTATATAAATAGAGTCTTGAGGGAAAAAATACCAGCAATTAGTCACTGAATCTTGCTTGTTAGAGTGAGGGGAATTTGGAGAAAATCACCAGAGGCTCTGATGACAGGAAAAGCGTGGCTGAGGTGGCCATGTGGCTGGGGCAGGAATGTGATCCCGAAAGGGTGAAGGCCTGTGGGCTGATCCTGCGGCCTTTGATGCCTGCCAGATTTTAACCAGAAAGGGAAAACTGGAGGGCCTAGCCACTGGGCCAGAGTGAGCTCCAGCCTGGGCAAGTCCGGTTGGAAGTCCTTCAGTGAGGGTTGAGGCAGGCTGGAGCGTGTGTGGATAAGGGACACCCAGTGACGCCAACTGAGCAGAGGGTGGGGGAGACATCAGAACAGAGCCTCAGCAGAAGGCCTCCCAAGGAGGGTGTACTGCACACTTCACCTCTCCTGGCCTGGGGCCTGTGCCCTGGAGGGGTGCAGGGACGCTGCTGAAGGTAACTGTCAGGACTGTGAGGACTGGAGTGATGCAGGAGGGCCTCCTTCTCCCAATGACGCCCTCAACTTAAATATGTGTGCTCTCTGCAGCAGCTCCCGTGAAAGCCCTCGCCTATCCTCCCTGGTCCCATCTCCAGCTGTCTAGTTCCTATTCCTTCAAGTCTCACCTCAAGTATCACTTCCACAAAATCACATTCAAGGACCATGTGGTCCTCACTGCAGCCCTGCTGCGCCTTCCTGATGCCTTTGCTCTCCTTCAGTTCTCTCAACGGTACGATCAGTTGCCTCTGCAAACTATAAATTCCCTTGAAAATATGGACTGTGCTTTGTTGACTCTTCATGTGCAGCCATGCAGCCTCGTTCCAGGTGTCCAGCCCAATGCAGGGATGTGGTAACGAGCCACTTAGAGAGATGATGTCATGCCTGTATCCTGTCTCCACTGAGATAACGAGACCTGGAGTGTCCAGCCTTGTAAACTAGGCATGGAGATGCGTTTGTCACATGATCGCCCTCCCTTGCTGAGTGCCTTACCACTCTGTGAGCTCACTGAAGACCATCCCAAGCAATGTCCTGAATTTTATCTTCTCTTCCCCTTCTCCTCTCCTGTCTGATTTCTTCCATCAGACTCCTCATGTGCCCCCACCATCCTTGATTCCTTGGCTACTTAAGAAAAGGGATACAGTTTTACTGGCCAACAACGACCAGAGTACTACTCCTGGGAATAACATTTGCAAAAACTAATATTTAAAACCGATAAACTGATTTCTAATCATACTAATAGAATTTTAGGCAGGAGAAAGAAAAAACGAAGACTGGGAGGCTAGTAACCTCCACATGGCTCCAGAAATCATCTCTAATAAATTAAATGGCTGCCTCCGCCATGTAAGAAGCCAGCTGTGTCTCAATCCTATGGGTAGGCAGTGCCCACAGGTGGCCACTGTCACCCCCTTTCAGCCTGACTTCATCTGGCTGGCTGGTCCCCTGACGAGGGCTCTCAGGGAGGGTTGGAGCTGTGCCAGAACGTCTGCTTCCTTTCTGGCACCCCATCAAACTCTCCAGATGTCTCTAAGGTCAGCACGCACTCAGGGCTGGCTCCTTGGCCCTCTTCTACCAACCACGGTTCTAAGAGCAACTCGAAGTCAGCTTTGCTTGGGTTCTGATTGAGTGACTGAGGCAGGGGACCCACTGAGGGGGTGGCACCGGGCCATACAAAGAGCAAGAGCATTGGCAGAGGGCAAGGTCAAGTTGACAGATATCACACAATGGGAAAGAATTGCATGATCTGCAGAGGCATAATGTAGCATAACAGATGGATAATTAGATTTATTCCGAAAGCTGTAAAAGTAAGTAATTAAATAAAAATATGGAACAATGAATCTGCCACAGAGAGACACCTAACAGCCTCATGAGCGCCTTGCAGCTGGCACCAGCAGCCTGGGAGAGAAGTGGGGCTGGAATCCCTCACATTTCCCTGATGTTTAGGCATGATAAAGTAAGCACCAGCTCAAGATGGGTACAGGGGGATGGCCTGGTCTGAGGGGGGGCGGGGAATCATCCCTGGCTACCAACAGTGCTATCCCATGGGATAACGGTCTCTTGTCTACAACTAGAAGACCATGGCTGGAAGGAACCAATACAGTCCCCTCCACCAGTGTGGCTGGCAAGCCTTACACTCCTCACAGTGTAAAACTGACTGAAGTAGAGGCAGAGCCAGGGGGACACACCCAGGAACAAATGACTGGACCCGGACTTTCATTTCTTCCCAGAGCTGGTAGCAGATGAAGCTCAGGAAATACCTAAGGAACACGAAGCAAGTACCCACTGTGTGCAGACCACAGACTAGCTATGAGACTGCACCAGAAAACAGATTTCCTGAACATGATGTCTGACAGTCGGGAGCAAACCCATCATCTGGAATCTGTTCTATAACAGGGCTATGGCTTAGTTGTGGTTGTTTCGGTTTGGTTTTTTGAGACAGTTTCTATGTCAACAGCCCTGGCTGTCCTGGATCTTGCTCTGTAGACCAGGATGGCCTTGAACTCACAGAGATCCACCTGCCTCTGCCTCCCGAGTGCTGGGATTAAAGGCGTGCGCCACCGCTAGTGCCTAGACGAGATTCACCATCATCTAAGGACAATGGAACTTGCTGGGTCCCATCAAAAGACAGGATGACAGAAGCAAGCACAGCTTATGTGAAACGAGAGGCCCTCTCAGGCTGCCTCTCTAGGTACGGTTCCCTCAGGCCGCGTCCTCCAGGCAGGGATGCGTCTGATGGCCACTGGCACTCACACGGATTCCAACGTAAGTGAATTTTCCTTTCCAGGAGAAGGACGCTGACGTTGTGGGAGATCTGTACACTGTATGAAGATGTATTGCTGTGATTGGTGTAATAAAAAGCTGAACAGCCAATAGCTAGGCAGGAGGTGTAGGCCGGATTTCCAGGAAGAGAGGAAGAGGAGGGAGAAGTCAGGAGACATGGAGAGAAAGCAGGAGGTGCAAGATGGAGGAGAGGTAACGCCACGTGATAGAATGTAGATTAATATAAATGGGTTAATTTAAGTTATAAGAGCTAGTTAGGAACAAGCCTAAGCTACAGGCCGAGCTTTCATAATTAGTAAGAAGTCTCCATGTCATTATTTGGGAGCTGACTGGTGGGAGGACACAAAAAGACTCACTACACACAGACACTGTTTATATTTGTGCCAATCACTATACAAATGAATGGGAGTGAGGGGCGAAGCTCTATCTGGCAAGTGGATACACAGCCTCACCTGACCATATTGTGCTGGTGAGGACACTGTCAAAAGAAAGAAAGTATTGTTTCCCAAGGGGATAGCATAGGAATGTGTAGAGACCCAAACCTGTACGAATGAAGAGCCTTCAGAGGTCACATTACTTTATACCCTCCAAACCAAGGTTCTAACTGGCCATTTGGGGCTTAGATTAGGAGGCAGGTCGGGTCGCTAGCAGCCAGGTCAGGACTCTGGTTGCAGAGATCCAATTTGACCCTATGGCAGCCTATCCTTGCAGACCTGACCCCAAGGCTCAAAGGTAACACTTACATGGACAACAAATTATTCACTCAGGAAACTCATACAGTACTAAAACACCAGGGTGGGGGGTTCCCAGGTAGTCAACTCCTTGAAGTGCTCACTGAATCTCCTCACAGAGCACTGACTGCAGAGGAAGTCCTTCCTGACCTGTGAACGTCAGCACCTTTGATAGGAAGGCAGAGTCGGGGTTAAGTCCCTCCCATCCACATCAATGGATCCATGGTGCTTTCTACCTCTTTGGAAGAGGAGAAGCCCTATCATATTACCAATATACAAAAGTTGCCCTTTTCTTTAAAGTTTCTTTAAAACTGTAATTACTTAGAGTGGGGGCGGGTATCTAAGTGTTCATGTGGAAGGACAACTCTCCTTCCGCTATGTAGGTTCTGGGGATTGAACTCAGGTCCTCAAGCTTGGTGGCAAGCACCTTTACTCACTAAACCATCTTGCCTGACCCTGTTTTTCTTCTATGATATAGGGATCATTACAGTATGCAGCCCAGGGTAGCCCTGAACTGACAATCTTCTAGCCTTAGCCTCCTGAGTGCTGTGATTACTAATAGTGTGGGTCACCACACACAACTTAAAAACTACCATTTTGCTCAAAGGGCTCACAGTGGGGTTCTCCCTGCCCTCGAGCTGAGCTCAAAGGCAGAGATGATGCAGGCCTCCCTCAGCTCCAGCACCTACCACACACTCTAACTCTCCCGTCAGACTCCAGCCTAGTTAACAAAGCACCTTCCCTTCAAAGGTCTTCAGGGACTTAGGCCTAGCTTTATACATTACAGAGACACCCTTCTTTCAGCAGCTCAGAACACGCTTATGGCTCTCCGGGAGCAGAGATGTTCAGGAGGCCGGCTAGAGCCAGAGCACCAAGAGGCAGGGCCCAGCGGACTCAGCTCCACATAGTCTTCAGTGATTTTCCAACTTCACTGTGAACCTAGGGTCTGCCCTAAGGGGTGGTACTAGCCAACACCTAGCAAGCAAGGCCTTTCTATTGCCATTAAGCGTCCTCTGAGGCTTTCCCTAGAAATGTAAGAATGTGAAGCTAAGTGCTAGCATGGAATAATTAAATGCTCTGGCTACACCAGACACTTGGAGTCACACTGCAGGGTCTGATTCAAAGTAGTCATCCGAGTCCTGATGTAAAAACCAGGGACTGGGCTGAAGGGCAGCCTGGGCAGCCTGGGCATGGATGGCCCTCTGGCCCCAAGTCCTCCAAGCTGGCTCTGCTCCCGCGCCCGCTGACAGTGCTCACTGCTGCTGCTTAAGCTCTCCCCAGAGACAAGCAGGTTCACACCTCCCACTCTGCCCTGGCCTTCCTCAGAACAGAATGAATCACTAGCCAGCGTCTGGAGTGAATCTTAGCTGCTATGAACCCCAGACTGAGTTCTTGAGCTAAAGCTCCCCCCCTCCCAGTCCTGGAAACAGTTTAAAAGGTAGCTAACCTTGTTTCTTCAAAACCACTGAACTTGGACAAATGCAAACATAAAAACAGACTGAATTAAAACTTGAATAATCCTTTCTAACACAGCTGAGGAGTGGGCTGTGAAGTTAACAGCTGGTAAGCTAGGTCCAAGAGACCCCTGACAGAGGGCTCCTGGGTCCTCAGCTTGGGGAGGAGGGAGGAGAATCCTAGCAAGGAGCACGCCGCTCTGAGGGGCACCTGACCACACTGTCCCTGAGAAATGTCTACCTGTCACCGGGCTGCTGGGATCTAGACAACTGTTGAGTGCACCCCCAAACTCAAGCCAAACTCAAGGCTGTGGCACTGTGACAGACCATGAGAGAGGACATGTAAATTCAAGGGACTCGTGCCTGAAAACCTACCCGCCTGCAACTTTTACCTTCACTTTACTATCTTCTATCTTTTAGTTAGAAAACAAGATAGGTTCATGCCATATAAGGGAATAAAATAGAAAGAAAACAATCTTACCCCCCCCCCTTTTTTTTTCAAGACAGGGTTTCTCTGTGTAGCCCTGGTTTTCCTGGAACTCGCTCTGTAGCCCAGGCTGACCTCAAACTCGGATCCACCTGCCTCTGCCTCCCCAGTGCTGAGATTAAAGCCCAGAGCTACCACACTCAGCTTTATCCCTCAATTAAAAATAAATACAATATACATTTATACCAAAATATTTGCCCATTTCCCTTTGATGTGGGTCACTACTATCCACGTACTTGTCGATCTAAAGACCCTCCTTCCCAGGAGGGGAGGCTCCTCAGACTCCCCAGAACAGCTCCTCAACACCAAAGTGAGCAGCCACGAAGGAAGACAGTGGGCAGCCACACTGTGAAGGACTCCAGAGGATCTGACATTCCAGAACCCAAAGGGTTTCTCCAGACAGTGTGAGGTGGCGTCAACAGGATCTCTACCACTGGCCTGGAGGAGAGTGAAGGAGTCTGTAAACAGATAGTGTGAATGTGGCGTCAACAGGATCCCTCCCACTGGCCTGGAGGAGAGTGAGGGAGTCTGTAAACAGTTCCTCCCTGTATCTCTTGCCTACAGTGGGCAGCTTTGCTTGTCCCGGCTACCCAAGGGCTCTCACTCTTCACTGACACAGATGTCACCACTGGTGTCCTTCCCTCTCTGAGCTGTCCTGTGGTCTCCAAGTTCCTCTGAGAAGCATCACTGACCACACTGAGCAAATTGAGAACAGGAGATGACCTCGTGTTCTAGTGCCAGCTCCCAATTACTTGTCCTGCTGAATAATTGAAAGAGGAGAATAATCCACTCAGCTGATTTGGGAAGCCAGCCAGTCACCCAGATTATCTCAGAGTGAATTATTCACACGAGGGATAATTGGGAATTGCCCGAGCTTCTGTTGGAGGCTCAGGCATCACATGGCAGGACACTGAAGATGGGAAGTAGGGATGCTAGAACAGGGAAGAGACCTCACTCCTGGGCTCAGGTTTCCTTTACAGTCGTGATAACTTGCTGCCCCCTCTGCCAATGGCATGATGGTGACCGTGGCACACAGTGGGCACGAAACGAATATCTGTTACGTGAGTAGAGAATGAGTACTGGGCAGTTCTGCTCTGCAACTGAGCTACATCCTTCTACGACTCCAACTTCTTACTTCCACATCATTTTCATGTTTGAAAAGCTTATTCAGTGTGTATAACTTGTAAGGTCAGAGGAATAATCCAAATGAAATTAAAAAGAATTATGTGCAGAGAAAACAAAACTCCCATGGTTATGGGACTTTCCTTCTGAGCTGACTGAGGAACATTAGGTGAACAAAGGCGGCAGTGGCAGCACTTAGGTTCCGAGCCCCCCTGCCAGGCACTCATCTGGAAGCTTAAATGCAGCAATTCATTCGCTCTCCAAACACCCAGCCCTAAGCAGATGCTATTGCCCCATTTTACAGATGCGGAAACTGCCTGCAAAACTGCCTGCAAAACTGACCTTGTTCCCAAGGTCGCAGAGCTAATGATTGGCAGGTTCAGATGCACCTTCCAGCCATGCAGCCCCAGCTTTGTATCTTACATCATATCGCATCATTTGGCCTCTCAAGCCATGAAAAGAGCAGGTATCAACACTGCCGTGGGGCTGTGTGTCTCAGAAAATAGTAGCACCTGTACTGCCCGATCCTGACCTCAGAGAGAATGAGTAGGTGTGCTGGGAGCTGGAGGAGACGGCAGGACTGCTCTACTCATTGCAGGGCCATGGCCAGAAAACCAGGTAGACGCCATGGTCCTGGGCCTACCAGCCATGTTCCTATGACAAAGTAATAACCCACAGAGCCATCTCCTAATCTGGCAAATAATAACCTTCCCCGTCATCAAAGGCATCAAAGCCATAAGGTCTAACACGCACCTTGGTGACTCGAACTGGGTACCAATAGAGAACTTACTAAGAGTGGAGCAAGGCTGGAGCCTAGACACCGAAGGCCTCTGTCCACAACACGCTCCGGACTGTTTTAGCCATGCAAACCACATCGTATTACTCTCTTGATCATCAGACAATGTCCTGGTCTTGAGATACACCGACTAAATGTTAGTTAGTGTATCTCAACTAACCCCGTTAGTTTCTTTGGATCATGCATCACTGGCCTCTGACTGCTGCATTAGCTGGTTCAGTTTGTCCTTCCTCAGACCCTCCTCTGGCTGTCCCCTCTGCCTGGAAAGCTTTTAGCTTCACCATGTGCACTGGATCCAGAATGGCATCTCTTCAGAGAGTCTCCATAACTAATCCATCCAGGAAACCCCTGTATGTTCTACTTTCTTCATAAAGCTCACTACTGGCATTTGAAACAGCTTTCTTGAGATAAGACTCACATATAAAATTCCCCACAGCACCATACAGTGCAGGCCTGGGTACCGCTCACTCAGTGGGAACACTTCCTAGCACGACACTGTGGCCCCCTGTCCCCAGCGTCAGCAGAAATACTAAATACAGGGGCTTTTAATATAGTCACAAGGGGTGCCATTTTTCTCACATAGCCTGCAAACAAACAAACAAACAAACAAACAAACACCCTTCTTTCTCTTAATAGCCACTCCCCTGGTCTCCTCAATCCCACCCCCTAAGTACTAGACAACCACCAATATATTTTCTGGCTCTATAGAGCTACATATTCTAAACAGTTCATATAAATGAATTATAAAATAAGAATCTTTCACAACCAGTTTCTTTGACTTAGTGTGTTTAAAAGTTTCAACCATGCTGAATTTCAGAGCACACTTCAGTATCGGGACCATCCTGCTGCTGAATGCCATCCTACTGTATGGATATACACTGTAATATACATTGTGTTCATCAACTGATGGTAGTCAGGTGGTTTCTACTTTGGGGCAACAATGAACAATGCTACTACCCACGTTCATGTACATAGTTTTCCGGGTAAGGCGGCATATGCTTTTTGGGTGTTTTGTTTTGTTGTTTGAGACAGAGTTTCTCTTTGTAGCTTTGGAGCCTGTCTGGGCACTCACTCTGTAGACCAGGCGGGCCTCGAACTCACAGAGATCCGCCTGCCTCTGCCTCCCGAGTGCTGAGATTAAAGGTGTGCGCCACCACCGCCTAGCTGTTTTTATGGTTAATAGCAGAGCCAGTGGAGTGTTTTTCAAACTGGCTCTATCATTTCACATTCCCACGGACCATGTACAAGGTTCCGACTTCTCCACATCCCTGTCAACTCTTGTTATTAGCTGCCTGTGTGCTAACAGAGCCATCCTACTGAGGAGAAAATATTATCTCAAACCTTCCTTGATTAGTTGTCTACTCAGATCCTCTGCTTTAAAAATGGGTTTGTCTTTTCATCACTGACTCATGAAGCCTTCTGTTACTGATTTGCAAGCATTCTTTACATATTTTAGATACATGTCCCTCATCAGATACATGATTTGTAAAATTCTTCTCTGATTCATCCTACCAAAAAAACCAAAAGAATAAATAAAAACAAGGAAGTATTTATTTTTGATGATAAAGACTTTTTTTTTTTTTCCGAGACAGGGTTTCTCTGTGTAGCTTTGCGCCTTTCCTGGAACTCACTTTAGAGACCAGGCTGGCCTCGAACTCACAGAGATCCGCTTGGCTCTGCCTCCCCAGTGCTGGGATTAAAGGTGTGCGCCACCACCGCCCAGCCATGATAAAGACTTTTAAGAATTAATTTCTGATTTAAAGATAAGCCATAGAGGAAGAAAGACCTGTGTTTCACCAGTCTGTCTTTGATCAACAAAAGCATCTGGCACAGGGTAGACATTCAGTACATATTTTCCTCTTTTATTTTTATTTTTTTAAAGATTTATTTATTATGAACACAGAAGAGGGTGCCAAATCTCATTACAGGTGGTTGTGAGCCACCATGTGGGTACTGGGAATTGAACTCAGGACCTCTGGAAGAGCAGTCGGTGCTCTTAACCTCTGAGCCATCTCTCCAGCCCCTATTTTCCTCTTTTAAAGACTTTTTCTTTTTAAATTATGCATGTATGTGTCTACATGTATGTAGGTCTGTGAACATGTGCAAGCTCACAGAAGTCAGATGAAGGAATCACAGAGGTGGAACTGGAGTTAACAGGTGAGAAGCCTCAAGTGACTGTGGGGAACCGAATTCAGTGCAGCTCTGAACTACTCCCCCGCCTCTCCAGCTCTGGCACATGGGCTTCAATGGATGGAACTTAAGGGCAAGCGAGGTGAGTGCTGCTATGGGCAGGGGTGACTCCGATGACCTCGAGGATTGTTTCTGGTCCAGAGACTCCAGGAGGAGAAAGAGATTATGGTCTCCATGGGAACATGAGAAGGAGCATGGAGGTATACTAGATGCAACATCTCTGGGAAGCAAACCTCATCATAACAAACTCTCATTTAAATGCTCAGGCGGTCACCCTCTCTTTACAGCTATTCTCCAGTGTGAACAAAAACAAAACAACGGCTCACAAGTTGGGAAGGCCCAGGCTGAGTGACCGAGCCCAGGGGAAGGTTCTCTGCAGATCCTTAGCTCTGTGCAACAGCCCTAGGTTCCTTCAAACTCAGGCCTTGCGTCATGTAGCTGACAAGGGCTGGTTGTTCTGACAGGGAAGGCAAAAGCTGGCTTCTTACTTCCTCACCTAATTTCTGCTAAGAACAGCAGCAAGAACTATCTGCAAGGCAAATGTCCAAGCCAGGGCTCCTTAGCAAAGCACCTCACAGATCCTGGACTTGACTGCTGGGGAGACATTTCATCAGCCCGGCGAAGAGCGGGGAGGAGTGATATGAACTCAGGGTGAACGGAGTCCTGAACCTGGCAGACAGCTTAGATAATGTGCTCCAAGCCCTCAAGCCAGGGGAGGGTAAACCTAACCGAGGATGGGGTCGGAACAGAGGTCTGGGAACCTGTCAGTGGCAGATCAGAGAGACTCAAAGACAAAGGGGCTGCCCTTTCTGCCCTGGCACCCACTGACTTCCATGTTACCATTTCTGCCCAGCGCTGGGAATGGAACACAAAGCCACCCTGTGCCCATGGCAAGCACCTGCTTCACCACTGAGCAGTAACAGTCCCAACAGGACATCACCTCTTGTGCTAACAAAAGACACGGGCAGTGTGTCAAGTCCTGAGGCACAAGCACATTTACATGCACAGGTATGGAGCTGCCTCTGGGAGAGTAAGCAGATACTCATGAATAGTTCAGCGTGTGAACAAGGGCAGAGATAACACACGGTACCAGTTAAAGAGAAAGGGTGGGTCTATTTTAAAGTGGCCGAAAAGCGATAAAGGATTGCTCCTCCAAAGTACCGCACTTGACCGGCTCGTCCACGGCTCCAGTCCTCTTCTGTGCTGGGCAACAGCAGCAGACTCCTCTCCTAGTGCCACGGCCGCATGCTTGCCTGAGGCTCACCCTGGACACCTGGCTACAGCATAAGGGTATTTTTTGTGAGAAGCATCCGGAACTCCGATTTTGAAGCTGAGCTGGGCACTCAAATCCCAAAGGGAGCCTCAGTGAGCGATCGGAGAGGAGAATGGAGCACTCCAGGACTTCAAGGGACAAGTGAATCAAGGAGGACAGGAGAACCCCCAACTACCATCCCCAGGGATCAATCCAAAGCCACCTCACAGCAGGGGTGCTTGACAGGGGCCATGTCGTGGGCTTGGGGAGCCACTGACATCAAGTTTCTTATCTGGTGCCCACTTCTGATTCACAGCCTGGGGCTTTCCTTCTGAGGGATATGCCCTACTGCACACGGCAATAACGGACTAGATAAGCTGTTTATGACTCACAGGCAGAGAAAACAATCGGAATTCACATCAGAGGGGCCAGTTACGGGAAGCATGGGGTACTCTCTAGCTGTATCTCTCTGGCTGTCTCTCAAATACACAAACGACTGTGGAAGAAGACCATATGTGTGGCACCCCTCCTCAATATTTACCACCACTTTGCACGACACAGTGGCAAGAGCTTGGCTTTAAAGTCACACTGCCTGGTTCCCATCTCAGCTGTAGCACAGGCCATCTACGTACCCTAGCCAAGACCTCCATAAGCCTCAGTTTCTTCATGCATATACTAGAAATAATAATTGTACTTCCTTCACTAGAGTATTTACTTGCTCTGATTCAATGAGAATTGTGGCAAATGTCTTGCTTTGGTGCCTGGCATATAGGTGCTCGTATTTCTAAGCATTCTTCATTTCTTTCTCTAACTCTAAACATTTTGAAAGCAGTAGCTGTGCCAAATGCATTTTTCTATCTCCTGAGAGTGTAACAGAGATGCAGTTCAGTAAACATTTGTCAGATGAGCTGGCTTCCCTCAGCCCGTGTGCCAGGAGCAGCAGGCACAGTGGCCAGACGTAGCCTTTTCTCCTGCCCACAGCTCTGGTCGCTCACTACCTCAACACTCCCTCCTCCCCAGGAGGAGGGATGCAGGGAAGGCAGCTTCTGTCCTGCACGCTCAGGGACAGGGGAGAGTCCACAGGAAAACAAAGGCATGGGCAGTACAGCAGCTCCCCCAAGTACTGCCCTATTGATTTCCAAGTGTCACTACTAATAACACCGGGCAGAGACGGACCATTCCTCTTCCAGGATAACTGCATCACTTCAGAGTGGCATCTCACCTCCCCCTGCAGCCCCAGCAGCTGTAGTAAAAACCTCCCCGTTGCCTAATAAGACTAATAAGAGCGTGAGAGGCCAGGGGATCTGGCCGAGGCTGCTATCCCAGTCAGTGAGACCCTGGTGCTTTTAGCCCTTCGGTCCCTCTGCATCCCTGGATGTCCTATCTGCAGTCCTGAGATTTTCCCAGCATGGTTTTTTTAGGGACATTTGTGAACGAAACTGTTTAACAAATACCCATGGTGGCAAACAGCATCAGGTACAATTCTCCAAAGCATCTATCTCAGTGGGAAGCCCTTAGTCATGACTGCAGCTTGGCTGAGTCCTCCCCTTCCTGAATCACATTCACCAAGCAGCCCAGAGGCCAGAACGCTATGCAGAAAGGGAGCAAGGCAAGGGCAAGGCTGTTTTCTCCATGAGACAAAGACAGGAATGTCTGTCAGAGCAAATGCCTGTCCTGCAACCTCAGTCTACCCTAATGAGTATCCTCCTGGATACAACAGACAACAGTGGTCCAGGAGAGGATCGGGGAGGCCAGGAAGGCCTGCGAATGCAGATGCTAACAATGGATGTGCAGAGGGAGTCCCTCACACAGCCTCTCTGGCGTCCCTCCTGCCAGGGCCAAACAGGCCCCAACTACCATCCTATGAGGGTGGCCTGTTGGAAATAGGGCACATGGCAACTGCACATATCTTGCCCACAGACAGGGGGAACAGGATGGCTATGAGTTGTGTCACCCTGGACACCAAAATAAAAGGCTTTTAATCACACTGAACTATACTGGAGGACTAGAAAAGGTAGCTAGAATGTTCTTCTGGCCTAGAGAATAGGTTCCAATGAAGGCCCAAGAAATCAAAAGCTAAGAAAAACACCAAAAAAAAAAAATCCTCTTCCACTTTATATAACCAACAGAATAAGGAGTCTAAATGGTTCTGTGGTCCCTGCAAAGAGCAATAGCATTTCCAGAACCCCAGGAGAAACGGTGCCCAAGGCAGAGGGAAGATAAGAACCAGGCTCACAAGGAAGCTCCCTAGACCCTGGATGACAGGGGTTTCATGGTTCTAATGGAAGACTGGTAACGTACCCCAAGCTTCCCTCTCCGCTGCATTCTCGAGGCTTCCGAGTTCTAGGCAATCAGGAATAGGATTGCCATGCTCCCTGTCATACCTTACACCCAGACAAAAGCAGAGAAAAATCCGAGTTGCTCATTCTTGGGGCCCAGGTGAGGATGTGGCGGGGTCCTGTTGGACTGAGCTGGAGAAGGACACGTCTCTCATCTGGGCTGTTTCACGCTCAGGGATTAGATACTTCTCAGTGCTATTGTTCACAAAAGGGACCTCAGCAAAACAGGTAAATTAAATTCCATGGGAAGATACAGTCAGAGCAGCCAGTGAGGTCAAGATAACTCAGGACATGGCAGTATAGAAGTGGAGACTGGAGCTTCACTGTGACCCAAGTATAACAGTCCCCAGACCTCAGCACAACTGACGCCATGATGGCAGTGCCATTCAGACCTTGGACCCGCATGCAGGCAGTACCCCCCCCCCCCCCCCCCCGGCCAAAATGAAAACAAAGACTCAATCTGCCAAAGTCCACAGCTCTGCGAAAGTTCTTAATGGACTAATCTTGCCTTTGGGCTTCTGTAGTTCTGCTTTCTGGCTGTTTTTGTTAACCCAGAATGTGGTTTTGGGGCTTAAAGCTCACCCTGAGAAAGACTCGGGGCTGTATTCAGGTCCCAAACACCCAATGTAGGCACTGGCTGGCTAGTCAAGACTTTCTATTGTCTTGAACCTGTCTGTGCTCAAGTTGTCTTCTCTGGTAGATGCCTAACAACGCAAGGGTTTAACACTGCTAATTCAGGAGCAAGGAACCTCCCCTCCTTCCCTGGGGAATACTACCTTTTAAGTGTGCTCAGTGTGAGAACCAGCAGTGAGGATGAATTCTCCCTCGTTCTTTCTCCCTTCTTCCTCTCTCCTCACCCTCATGTGCTACTTCCCGTCTAGGGATAAGTGAGATCCCTTGATTTCCACTGACCTGCCTGGTTAGCGATTCAACAGGAAAACACCTCCCACCACAGAATGAAAGCAGACTTCAACTGCTTTCCTTCTGGCTGACTCTTATGTAAATGAGCTGCCTGCAGCCTGACTCACAGGAACTCAAAATGGAAAAACGGAGAGAAAAACAGCACAGTTCAAAGGTAGAGGTGAGCCTTGCCTATGCAGCGAGTCTTCACAGGCTTACAGCACTACGCTGCCAGGCCTTGGCATGGGGACCAGCACTTGAAAGACACCTCCCTCACTGGCACATTTCTGGGGCCAGCAAGAGCCTTAGCTATCAACTTCTCTTGTTTTTACAGAAAGGAAATTAAAATCCCAGAGACGTAAGATGAGAACTTATCATCGGCTTTCTGTAGAACTGAGTCTGTATCCCCATGTCAGTCTTCTGAACTCAGATCAAGTCACTCTCAAGGTCTGGGCCCGTCTCACGGTCCATCTCTGGTCACGGCTGAAGACTGGTCAGTGATGGTGTGCTAGGAGGGAGTGTGGCTTCCTCCCTCCCTCAACTCTGCCTGGCTACGAAGGCAAACACCAGGCTACCTAGCTCACCAGACAACGTTTGGCACTAACAAGGCCTCCTAGCAAGACCCCATGGCACCCGTGGTCCTAAGAGACTTGGTAATTAACATGACTGTGATCTCTACAGCATCAGGCTTTCTCCCTGCTCCGAAGGCCCCCACAGGCAGCAGCTGTCCTAGGTGACTGTTTGCTCCAAACATTAAAAAAGAACACACCCATCTATTCACTATGGAGAAGAGGCAGTTATTTTGAATCTATACATTATGCATCCTGCTGGGGGGAGGGGGGAGGGAGGGAGAAAGAGAGAGAGAGAGAGAGAGAGAGAGAGAGAGAGAGAGAGAGAGAGAGAGAGAGAGAGAGAGAGAGAGAGAGCGCAAAATTACATTACAATCCTCTCTGGCAGATTTCTGCCCCCACAGACAGAAAAGCAATCTGGAATTAAACACAGTTCCAACTCCAGGAGCTCTCAGCTCTCCTCTCCCCTGCTCCCAGCTGGACAGCTCCAGACGTGTCTGCGTTGCAGTGATTTACTCTAATGATAAAGAACCCTCAGAACAAATCATGGGCTCTGATTGATCTAGGAGACAACTTGCTCAAATGCCTGTGATCTGGCTCTAATCGTGTTTGTTTCCATTTCAATGATCCTGCACCAAGGGTTTAAAAATGGGAACTGTCTGCTGCATACATCCCGTCCATTTTAGTAGAGAATGAATCTAGGCCACGGTGCCCTTTTCTCTCCCCAGGACAGCACCAGGACAGCACCAGACGTCTCAAGGCTCTGATTGGGCCGGATCAGCTTTAACTCTATTCCACTCTTAAAGGATCCAATTAATCATAAAGCCAATTCCATTCTGGGCTCCATCTGTCTTGCCTCCTTCAGGGACTAATAATCACTCACTGTGTGTTTTTACACACTAGTTGAACTGAAATTAAGACTGATTTCATCATGGTGTACTAAAAAAACAAAATATATTTCTTGAAAAAAATTTTCAGAGATATTTTAATTTTTTGTTTGGATAAAGATACTTTTAAATAAAAGAACATTTTTTTTTAAAGAAACCAGAATTCTTGATATCATAATTCTG
Source organism: Peromyscus maniculatus bairdii (assembly GCF_049852395.1). Taxonomy (NCBI): domain Eukaryota; kingdom Metazoa; phylum Chordata; class Mammalia; order Rodentia; family Cricetidae; genus Peromyscus; species Peromyscus maniculatus. The sequence continues at coordinate 25,241,496 of NC_134870.1, forward strand.
CCCCCACCAAAAACAAACTCGAAGAGGAAGGCAGACCCTTGGAGAATCAGTCACTCCCAGAGTTGAATGCGAGTCAACCCATTTTGATGGATGGATACATGGATACCCAAAAAAATGTGAGGAAAAAAATGGAGCTGATTTGATATTTTATACATTATTTTAAGAAATCTAATTAGTCATCATCTTGGGACTAGTGGACTTGATTTACATAAGGTTTAAAGTTACCTTTATTTTAGATAATCTATTCAGGAGGGGAAGAGGGGACACTGTTTTAGCATTCAGACCTCTGCAGTTCCCAGCTGGCCCCCAGGAGGCTCGGCCCTCCCACTCCTCCACAAGACAAGAAATACAGCTTTTCCTTATAGAAGCAGCCTAGCTCTCCCCAAAGCAGTATTAGCTCTCCTGACAATACTTGAGGGTCCCCCAACTCATTGCCTAATCCTGAAGACAAGCAGAGAAGCAACCAGGGCCTGGCCAATCGACCTTCCGGGACCGAGAAGCACGCCTAAGTTACCGGTGGGTTTCAACACGGAAAATGCACATCGCAGGGCTTTTCACTCTTTCTACAGCTCCGAAGTCACAGCTCACGGCCTGTCCAGAGTCTACAGATCATGGTGGATGGGTCTACCTCCATGGACCTGCACTGGTTCCTAAAGAACGGTCCAGAAGGATGCAGTGTAGCAAGGAAGCCTGGCATGCAGCTTCTTTATGCCTTCACAGTTTTCAAAATAAGATCGTGAATTACACAAACTCCCAATCAGAACTAATGACAGTCATTCCAAACTTAACATCAAAGATGCTTTGTGAGTCATAGTGGCTTTAAAAAGCCACCAGTAATCATTTCATAGACACAACAATCAAATACCTCCTTCATCTGAACAATAACTTTTGCCTAGTAATAAGTCGAATTAATTAGAGCACTGTCATTTAAAAATGTGTCAATGTAAGCATTCTCTTAAAAACTTCTAAGACATTTTATAATTACAAAAAAAATTACCTCCTAAGAACATCTTCATGGATTGATAAAACATGACATTCAAAATATATAATGAGGCATTATAGACTCATGTCTATAAATGAGCAAAGTTCAAGAGTATATATATGAGAGTACTAACACAAAACTCATTATTTTGCACACCACCTAAAAAGTTAATAAAGAGAACTTAGTAACAAAGAGGAATCGTGTGTTTGCCTTTTATGTAGAAATGACTCAAATGTGAATGAGCATCTCTGGGAGAAACAGCAACTGTTGGTGCCTTGAAGAGAAGGGACCTGGTAAGCTCAGGGCAGGCTGACTGTCAGCACGCCCCTCGGTGCCCTTTGAACTTTGAGCCACGTGACTACATTACCAATCAGAGTTGAAGATCCAACGTTTAGGTAAATTAACTCAGACACTAATCAACCACAGTCCACGGGGAAAACAAGTCTTTGACATCTCTCAGCTGCACGGCTTTGGTGAGTCTTCATGTACGGACTTCAAGAACACAGGATCAAGGGCAGCCACAGCAAGAAGACAACGTCCCCCGTGGTTATTAGGCCTATCTGTGGACAGGCTGTAGCAGCAAAGGGAATAAGGAGACCAAAGGAGGAGAGGGGCAGGGAGGGGGAGATGCAGAGAGGGAGGCTGGGAACAGACTGAACTCTGTATAACATGCCCAGCTGCCCCACTAAGCACCCCCTTTCTCGATCAGCCCCCAACAGTTTCTCACCTTTACAAAGTAAACACTCCTAGTGAGTCACAGGGCTGGGAAGGGGCTTTGTGTGATCCTTAGGGACACATCCCTGCAGATCCCAGGGGTTCTCTAACTGGGCAAGAAATGCCACATGAGAGCCAGAACCTAGCCTGAAAGCTGGGCTTCTGACTCATCTCTGCATTCTGCTGCCAGCTGGCTCAGTGGTTTTGAACGAATCTCTTTAGCAGAGGCACTGAGTGGGAAGTGAGGCCTTCCACCCAGCCACTGATCAGCTGTTCTCAGCTCTTTGGCAAAGGCATCTAAGCAACCAGGATTCCATATTAAGTGACACATGTATGCTCCAAAGCTTACCCATTCGCGTCGTCTTCCTGGCTGAGAAATGTTCCACAAACTTACTTCTGGGCCATCTTCTCCTTGGCCTTTGCTTCTTCTCTTTGAATCTTGGCTCACCCTCTAAGTAGGGTCTACGCTAACCCAAAGGAGTTTCCCCTCAAAGTAAGATTTTAAAACGATGCTTGCTTAGAGTGTGGGTGCCAGAGTAAGCACTATGGTGTAGGCGCTCTAGGATCCCCAGAACTCTCAGTCTTTGGTCTCAACGTCCTGTTGTGGAAATGGAAATGACTAGCTAATTACAGAGGTAACCGAGGGAGGGCTCCTGGGAACTGGACAGGTGGTCTCATTTTATTTTTCATATGCTTTCCAGCTGTTTTTTTTTTTCTCTTCTTTTGCTTTGTTTCCTTCTAATAAGCTCACAGTCTTCTGTATTCTTCTTATTTTGTGGGTCTATGCAGAGAAGACTTCAGGACAGGAGTCTCTATGGTCTAAATCATCTGCACTTTCCAGTCAGAGTAGGATGGCCCAAGACAATGTGCTTTCTGGCCTGGTGACCAGATGCTCTGGGTGGAGGCTAGTCCTGGGGTCTGGCTGTGACCTTTTCCCAGCAGCCTGGCTATGTGGCGATGGAGCCACAGCAACTGATTAAATGCAGAGAAAAGTGGAGAGAAAATGGAACAGAAATCGATTGGCCTTAAGCCTCAAGGTTGTGTATGCAAGTGAATGCAGTGGCGGAGAGAGCCTGGGAAGTCCTCTTGGAGAGTTCCCTGAAACAGGGACTATGGGTTGTCTAGCATAAGGATCCTTCTGGTCTATAGTCACATGCCGGCCTCTTTACTCAGTGCTGCTCATTAAACATACTGTACTTCTGAGATAATGGGATACAGCCAACTTCCAGAAACTGGGGCTCCCCCCACAAAATGTCAGTGCAGGGCTGAAAAGCACGATGCTGATCAGTAGGGCACAGGGTCAGTATTTCCTGCCATCTTTCAATTACTGCCCTCTCCCTGGCCTTTACCATTCCCCTCTCTCAGTAATGGATACTGTTACCAGCAGGAGCGGAGTTGGGAGAGAAACTTTTAGCTGATCAGAATTCAACAAATAAAACCTTCAGAAGGGTGTGAGGGGAGGCTCTGAAGTGCAACACCAGAGCCCCACGTACGGCCTTGTGACTTCAATACCAGAGAAATGCCTCTCAGAAGGGACATGGTGTTTATAAAGACATATTTGCTCCAGTCAAATCAGGGTTATTTCTTTCTTCCCACATGGTGTGTGTGTGTGTGCATGTGTGCATGTGTGTGTGTGTGTGTGTGTGTGTGTGTGCGCGCGCGTGCGTGCGTGCGCCCTTTTTTTTGAGACAAGGTCTCTCACTAAACCTGGAGCCTACCTAATTCAGCTAAGCTGGCTGGCTGGCTAGCCTGGGATCCTCCTGTGTGTGCTCCCCAGCACTGGGTTTCCAGACCCACAATGCCATATCCTGGCTTTTTACACGGTGCTGAGGATCTGAACTCAGGTCTTGGTGCACATCACCACTTGAGCTACGTCCCTAGCCCCCCAAGAGGCTGGTCAGCCTGTTTTCAGTGCTGACCTCCATTGGGGAGAGCCTGCAATGATCAAGCTGCCAATGAGGCTTAGTCTAAGAGTGGCTCACAGCCACCTCCTGCGCTGGCTGGTTTTGTGTCAACTTGAGTCACCAGAGAGGAGGGAGCTTCCATCGGGAAACTGCCTCCATGAGATCGGGCTGCAGGCAAACCTGAAGGGCATTTTTTTTAATTAGTGATGAATGGGGCAGGGCCCAGCCCATTAGGGGCGGTGCCATGCCTGGGCTTGTGGTCTTGGGTTCTATAAGAAATCCCAACTCTTCTCTCTTCATATTATTCTCCATAATCTCCCAATATCAGATTCAAATGTTATATAACCAATAAGGACCCAAGAGACCTCATTCCAACACTCAGAGGAGCATCCGTACCTCTCTGTAACAGTCTGTCAGATCTCCACACTACAGAAGAACATGGGTTTGGTCATCTGAGTTTACAGTTAACTCTTCCATAAATTACCTGTGGGCCTTTGGATAATGTCCTTCTCTGTCAAGCCAGGACACTGTTACCTCAGGTGGTCACAGTGACTAAATGCCATATTATATGGAAAGTTCTCACTGCCCCCCAACTCTAGAAGAAGAGAGAAGCAGCAGCCTCTGAGGGGGGAATGTCTGGTTTACAGCTTACGCCCATTGCAGTGGGAAGTTACGGCTGTAGTCACACTGTGTCTGCAGTCAGGAAGCAGAGAGATGGATACTGACGCTTAGCTTACATTCTCCCCTGCCAATGGATGCTACCACCAAATTCTGTGGGGGTCTTCCTCAGTTCAATCTCTCTACAAACATTCTCACAGACACCCCCCAGAGGTGCATCTTTTGGGTGATTCCAAATCCAGTAAGGGTTGATGATGAAGATGAACCCTTATACTGGTAGAACATGTACTTGGCATAGACAATGCCCTGGGTTCAATTCCCAGTACTACAAAAATAAAAATATACTGGTATTAGATTGAAAAAGAAGAAGAAGAAGAAGAAGAAGAAGAAGAAGAAGAAGAAGAAGAAGAAGAAGAAGAAGAAGAAGAAGAAGAAGAAGAAGAAGAAGAAGCAGCAGCAGCAGCTGCTGAGTCACTGATAATGCCTTATCTTTTCAAATTTCAAAAACCAGGTAACTCTATGACTTTTCTTTCAAAGCACAGAACAAACAGCCCTTATTTTACTCAAAGCTACATGCAGGAGGAACCCTCAGTGGCGCCCATGACTTGTCTCTGCATGCCTCCACGGCAGTAGAATTTTTGCTGAACAAATAAAGACTTCATTTCTTTCTCAACTCCTTGGCCGCTAGGGCTGGCCATGGGACTTAATTTGGGCCAATATGACACAATCGGAAGTGTTGATGGGCTCTGGTACCCTCCCCCAAGAGACTCTCGTCTATAGCTCTCTGCTTCCCTGATCTCTGGAGGAAAAGGAAACTTCTCAGACATGGCACCATAGTGTGAATGGAAGGAACTGAAGACCCCAGGGTCTACCTGAGGAAGAGCTACCACCTACCCTGGGCATCTGACCTAAAGTTGTTACATGGGAAAGAAATAAACATTTTATTTATGCCATTTTCTATCATTTGCAGCCAAATTCATAATGCATAGATTGAAACCATACATCCCTATCTATAGTATGATGTGTGCCTTGCCTCTAACTAACAGAACATAGTAAAGGTGACAAGATGTCTGTGATTATGCTTCAAAGACTAACGGTCTAGTTACTGTCACGTAAGCAGGAGGGCCTGGATTTGATACCTAGCAAGCACATGACTACTCATGGTGGCACACACACATAATCCTAGTGCTGGGAGGTGGGGACAGGAGGCTCCTTGGGTCTCACTGGCCTCATCAGTGAGTCCCAGGGATGCTAGTGAGATACTATCCCAAGAAACAAGGTGGATAACTCCTGATCAAGAACATTCAAGGTTACCAATGGCCTCCACAGCCATAGATGTACACTGCACACATACATGCACCATCACACACAAGCACACATATCTGTTTTGCTAAGAAATGCTATTCCTTAGTGGCTTTTTAAAAAAGATGTCTTTTAATTAAAAAAAATTTTTTTTTTTTTTTTTTTGTGTGTGTGTGTGTGTGTGTGTGTGTGTGTGTAAGCATATGCATGTGATGAGCAAGGACAACTTTTAGGAGTTGGTTTTCTCCGTCCAGCGTGGGTCCTGGATATCAAACTCAGGCTCCTGGTTTCCACAGCAAACACTTCCACCCACTGAGTCTTTGCCACAGCCCACTGACTATGTGAAGAAACAAACTGGCATGGAGTGAGCAGGTTAGTGAGGTGACATGTGACAAGGAGAAACTTCCAGCAAGAACAAAGCATGCCGTTAGTCTGACAATCTATAAAGAACTGAATTCTGCTCACAATCACACAAGCTCAGAGGAAGATGCTTCCCCATCAAATCCCACCTAAGACTCAAGCTTCAGGAGACACTCTGGGCTACACAAGCTCATCGGACATAGTTAAATCAGATGAACTCCTGACCCACAGAGACTGTGACAGAATACCTGTGCAGTGTTTACAATCCCTAAGTCTGTAGTCACTTGTTAAGTAGCAGTATACAACAAATGCAAGGAGCAAGAACACTCATTACAAAAATGTAGGGACAATTCTCTGTTAGATGATATACAAATAAGCTCACCAAAAAGAAGGCACAGAAGTGTATTATATTATAATTGATGGGAAAATAAATAAAATTCACCATACATTCTTAATACAGCCCCTTGATGAAAGTGAAACTGATGTGTGCATGCACACACATACAAACCTTATTATACCTACCTAAGCAAATATAAACACATATACAGATAAAGCACACACACAAACACAATTAAATGCCAGCATCATGCCCCATCATTAAACACATAGAAATCATTCTTGTCAAGAACAGATATAAATAAAAGTGCCTGTTAGGACTACTACAGTTAAAACAGGGTTTAACATTGCTTGTAGATATTATGATCAGGTAAGTTAAAAAAAAACTGAATAGATACTAGAAATAATAAGACTTCAGTAATGTAGCTAGTGGTGTTTGATTTTTGTTTGATTCTTGGGCTTTGTTTGTTTCTATCAACAGCCAATGGCCATTTCCAATAATATGTAGACACATCTATCTTTTGGAAAAAAAAAAAACATGGTGTATATCTTTTAGTGTTCTCATTGGGAAGTAGCATGGGAAGGTTGGAGAGAGTGATTTTGGTCAGGTGTGGCTGCACAGGCCTATAATTCCAACACCAAGGATCAGCTGCAAGTCGGAGGCCATCCTGGGCTATATAGTGAGTTCAAAGACAGCCTGAGCTACAGGTCCAGACTGTCTCAAACACCAAAAGGACAAAAGCAAGCCAACAAAAAGTGAGCAGAAGGGAAGAATAAGCACAAGGGGGAGACCGCATGGGGGGACGGCGGCTGCAGAGCTGGCCATGACAGGAGGCCTGTGCTCACTGCCCTCCCCGCAGGCAGCCTCGCCAGTGTGTACAGTGCACAAGAAGCTATGAAAAAGACACCAGATTCCGGCAAACAGAAACAAAACTTCTAAAATTAGAATTATAAGCCCATGGCTAAATATTTAATGGGCAGATTCCACAGTAGATTTGACACAGCGGAGGGAATATAAGTAAACAGAAAAACAAGCCACACAAAATTATCCAGACTGCAGCAGGGATATGCTACAGAAAGAAACTAAGGAAACTCGTTAAAACACAGGACAACCAAGAAAGAAGGCCCAACATACAGTTAGTGGGAGCCCTAGGAATAAGAGAAACACAGAAGTGATATTTTCAAGATGGCTAGGGATAATTTAGAAAGATGAAAGAAACACATTCAGACTGAAGAAGTTTAACAAAGTTCAAGAAGGAAATACGTATTAGTTACAACTACACGTGTAGTCATGAAAACTAACAGAAACTTCTGGAGAAAGTCTTAAGATTAGATGTGGGAAAGCGTCTTTCAACAGGAACAATGGAAGGAAGGCACAAGAGAATGCATGCTACTTGTTAAAGTAAATGCCATCTCTAGAGTTCCATAGCCAAAGAAAATACTCATTGAAGAACAAAACTATGACATTTTTACAGAAATGGAATTAGACACCTTACACAATGTGTGCATTTCTACATGTAGTGTGTACATAATAAATATGTAAACATATATATACATGCATACATATATGTATAACACACACACATAGGTTTGACTTATATATAGGTTTGGCTTACATTTTAACAAACCCATTCTAAATTTAAAAATGTACTTAATAACCATATTAACAATCAGCTAAGTCACAACGTGAACAACTGCTGATTACCCACGACTGCCTTGTGACTGGGGGCGGGGCTTGCTGCTCAGGAGAACAACAGTGCTGTTCCATTTGGCTAGCCCGGGTAAGGAAAGTAAGACTTCACAGTATGAACCAGGGTTGGCATAAATGCACACTGTTTCTACACTCTCACCAAGTCTTAACACATGTGGAAGGAAGGGGGCTAAGTGAGACGGAGATACTCTGTTCTCAGAGAACTGAACGCACATTCTTTTTATACATGTATACTCAGGACATTTACAAAAGAAGAATTTACACTATTAGTCAGTCACATTATTATAATGAAATATCCAAGGGAGTCAATTTATAAAGAGAAAAGGGATATTCTGATTCATAATTCTGGACGTCCCAGTCCACCACTGCTCTTGGTCTCTGGTAAGCACAAGGCACATGTAAGTGGAGCAAACCACTGAACTTACGAGCCAGGAAGCAAGCAAAGACTGCATGTGGTCCCACAATCCACTTCCAGGGAACATGTCAAAGGCATTGCCCCCCATGAAGGGTTGACTACTTCCAAAGAGTGCCATCCTGTTGCCTAAGCCTTTAATACACAGACCTTTAGGGGGCATTCATCCAAACCATAATAGAAAACTAACCATATAGAAAATCTCAATCTATTTCAAATGACTAGTAATTAAGAGCAGTTATCCGGCTACAACCTCAATGTTCATAACAAAAACACTGACTAGAAACTTTCCACTGTATTTGGAAATTGAGAAATATAATTACATATGAATCAAAGAAACCACAATAAAAATTTAAATCATTTTAATTGAACAATAATCAAAATGCTACATAGTGAAATTTTCAATTCAATTGAAGCAATAATTAGCAGGAAACTCCCAGAAGTGAAAAATACAGTCATCTAATACTAAAAACTTCATGGATGTGATAAACACATTAAACACACTTAAGAAAAAAAAATCTGTCAAGTGAATGAAATCATCGAGAAAGACATAAAGACAAAGACACTTACAAAGAGATCTTTTTGTTTTCTAAGTGAGATGACTGGGTTTTCATGCTATTGTGTGAGATGTGTCTCTTCAAACTTTGTTATGATGTCAGCACATTATCCATCTGACATGGGAAAAGGAGGAAGGAAGAACACTTGAGAGATGGTAGAAGCAGATGGCCTAATATCATCCGCAAATAGAGAGTATGGGGGAGAGCCAATGAAGCGCACAGCACTGGTAATAAACCAGAAAATTTCCATAGCTGAAGTCTGCAGATTAAAATAGCACATGAGAGCCAAAGAGGACATAGTAAAACAAATCATACTTGGACATATAATGATGAAATTTGCTGATAATTAGATATGAATAAAAACATTTTAAAAAATTGTAAAGCTAACTGCTCTTAGAAGGCAAAATCACAAAACTGGCAATATGTTCATCCTGGTGGTACATGTCTGCAACCCCAGCCCTCAGAGGTGGAGACGGGAAGACCACAAGTTCATGGCCACCCTCAGCTACAGACAGAATTAAAGACAGCCTGGTCTACATGAGGCTCTGTCTCAAAAAATGAAGTGGAGGGTTGGAGAGATGGCTCAGAAGTTAAGAGCTCTGTTGGGGTCAATTCCCAGCTCCTATAAGGTGGCTCACAACTGTGCCCCTCCAGTTCCATGGGATCCAAAGCCTTCTCCTGACTTCCAAGAGCACCAGGTACATGTGCTGCATGTGTATAGGCAGATGAAACATTCACCTACACAAAATAAAATAAATTGATCTTAAAAATAAAAATACAGCTGAGAACCAGTGAGGAAGACACCCAGGGTCAAACTCCAGCCTCCACAGGCATCAGAGTGAGCACACAAGAACGCACAAACACATTTACAGCGTGCGGCCATTTGAGTAAGAACGGCCTGTAAGCTCCCATATTTGAATGCTTGCTCCCCCTCCCCCACTTGGTGTAACTGTTTTCAGAAAGATTAGGAGGCATGGCCTTGTTGAAGGAGGCATGTCACTGCGGTGGACTTGGAAGTTTCAAAGCCCATGCCAGGCCTAGTCACTCTATCTCTCTGCTTCCAACTTGCAAATCAGGATGAAAGCTTTAGCTACGGCTCCAGAACCATGCTTGCCTGCCTGCCGCCATGTTCTCCACCATGATGGTCATGGACTCACTCACCCTCTGAAACTGTAAGCCAGCCCCCAGTTAAATGCCTTCTTTTATAAGTCATGGTCTCTTCACAGCAACAGAAAAGTAAAACATACCACATACACATATCTACACACACAAAGTCTAACTACATGCTATAGAATAAAAGATGTATCTAGAATATAATGTTAATAAAGACTGAAAGAAAGAGGAAGAAGATATATCCCCCAAAATACAAGGCTAGTGGATGTATTAAATAGCAAACTTTAAGACATAAATAATTTCATAGGAGCAAAGATACTTTTAACTAATGATACATGGTACAGGCATGAAGTTACTAGAACCACCTGTATATACATTTAACAATCATAGCTCAAACTAGTGGTTCATTTTCAGAATATAAAAGGTGTGTGGTCCTCAATAGAAGTGTATTCCAGACCAGGCCTGGGAACATCTCTCTGTACTCAAAGCCAAATGAACAACTCCTTTTTTGTTGCTGTTTTTTGTTTGTCTGTTTGTTTTTGAGACAGGGTTTCTCTGTGTAGCCCTGGCTGTCCTGGGACTCACTTTGTAGACCAGGCCGGCCTCGAACTCACAGAGATCCAACTGTCTCAGCCTCCCAAGTGCTGGGATTAAAGGCGTGCGCCATCACTGCCTGGCTGAACAGCAACTTTTGACTAGAAGATTTCTTTTTTCTATTCTCTCATTCGGAGGTCCTAAATTTTGTCCCCTGTAACTTCTGAGCTGAAACCACTAGAGGATGGCAATGTCCCTGAGGTAACTGTCCATTCCAGTTTTCTGTGCCTCCTAGGATTTCAATTTTATTTGGATTTAGGATTTCTGTACTTTCTTGCAGAGTCACCACAGAAAGGTTTGATGTTACTGATTCCCTCTGAAGTTATGCAAAGAAACTGTCCTACCATCTCTTGACTGCTGAAGTGAGCATGTAAAGAAACATTTAAATATTTAATCTAGCATTCCAGGTATTTGGATTCTTGGAAAAATTATTAGATAAAGAAATCTCTGAGGTCTACTCTGCTTTGTTTTGTTACTGCTTTAATTACAAAAATAACTTATACTTAGTAGAAAGAAACAAACAAAATGAAGTATAGACAATAAGTCCCCTGCTCTAGGTGACTCCATTTTCCTCTGATTTTTAGTGATTTTAGTTTTTGTGTCAGATCATTCATTCTTGAAGCTGCCATGCAGACTTACATTCTGTAAAGTGCTGTGGACTTGGGTTCCCATTCCTCATTTTTGTTGAGGAAATAAACAAGAGAATTAGTGAGCTCCGAAGAAGTCAATGCATTAAAGAGTCAGTTTAGGTGTCCAGGTCACAGATGCTAATAAAAGTGAAGATAAAGAAAAGAACGTGTGGGCTGGGGCTATGGAAGGAAGAAACGAAAAGAAGTACTCAACAGTGAAAAGTCTGCAGGCAGCGAAGAAGAATGTGGAGGAGGCAGGAGCACATCAGAGACCGATTCCAGTGAAACTTGAGAGGACAAGTTCATTAAGCAAATAGTGCCTCCTTCCCCAGAACGAAGTCTTGATTTCTTCAGAACTCCAGGCAGCTGGTCAGGCTTAGAGCTCATTTCCATTTGTCATTAATTGTCATCTGAAAAACACTAACTAGATTTTGAATGCAGCTTAGGAGCCATGGCTCTCCAATCGCCCGGGCCAGTCCTGGTTATTACACTCATCAATTTATTAGAGACAGGCTGCGAGCACCTCCCTTGTCACTGGAGGAGTGTGGAAAATTAAGAACTTGAGGCAAAATGTCAGATTAGTACTATGGGTCACATTTAAACTTTTATTTAAATGCTGGCAACTCCAACATCTGACCTCATCCTAATCTCTAGTCGTCTATGTTCTGGGCCTTCAGCCAGTGGGGTAACACACTCATTTCCCAGGCCTTAGGTTTTAAAGGGTCAAGGTGTGGGATCTGAATCATCCACTATTACATCATTAATAGTAAAAACCACACTCTCCACTCAGCTGCATTCATTATCTCAGAAATAACTCATTTCCATTCATTTGTTTCTTCATTTACTCTTCCAATAATTATTTCCTGACCATCCAGTTAATGCCAGGCCCTATGTTATATAACAAAGAGCTAGCAAAGTTCAAGTGTAAAGTTGCCTGTCCTCTCCAGTGCTATACAGTAAGGAGTCCATGTAGAGAAGCAAACAACTCCAGAACGGCAAACCGAGACAAGTACCCTGAAGAAGCGGAAGGAATATAACAGACTTAAAAATCTGAGAGGGATTTTGGAAATTTATCAATATGAATATAAGTTCAGTTACAAGGATCAGTTCAGAAATTAACTGTGATTTAAAAAAAAAAGACATTCAAATACCTTTCACAAGAAAGGCTGAAAATGAGTATGTCCAAATACCACTATAGTGTGTGTACACCATCAGGAAGGAGGCAGGCTCCTCCTGTCTTCTCTCTGTCATCCTCAGCTTCCTGGCTGATTCTCATCTCACTGGTCCCAGGCAGCTGCTGGGGCTCCAGGATAGAGGCAGTCAAGGCAAGAAGCAATGGGTGAGGCCTCCCTCTGAGCTTTTGACTTAAGGAACAAAATCCTTCCAGAAGCTTTCTAACTAATGTCTCTCTATGCTGCATCAGTCGGAACTGAATCGTGTGCCCATCTCTAAATCAATCCACATCCATAGAGAAAGTGATTACCATGCTTGGTTTAGGTAGTCATGGCTCATCTCCTAGCACAGGGGAAGGAGCGCTCACTCTGGACAAGATTCTCCAAAGTCCATGAAGAAGAGAAACGGTTCAGGAGATAGCGATAGGGAGATGAAACGTGCAAGCCCTGTTTACCGGCAGGAGAGCGAAGGAAGGGAGAGTACAGACTCAAATAGCATTCCAAAGTTTCAAGTTGGAGTAACTACAATCATTGTGACAAGAACAGACGAAAAGAAAATGTGGGAAGAAAAATCTAGTTTGTGGAAAAACAAATAAACAAACAAACAAAAAACAACCAATAATGAATTCAATTTTCTCCTCTTCAAGTTTCAGGTTCAATCAGTATGGTGGACTCTAGGATGAGGAAATCTCAGGAAAAGGCCTGGACTTCAATCTCGACTTTGTTGTGACTCACTTAGAGGGTATCTGAAACCACAGGAAGAGAAAGAGTTATGAGCAGAGAAGCGGAAAGGACAAGACTGGAAGAATCTTGGTGAGTAGCTACAACTGGAAGACAGCAGAGGAATGATCCCGCCATAGAAGAAAAGGTGGACTGGGGACGTAGCGCAGTAGTAGAGCACGTGACTGGTATGTGTGAAGCCCTGGGTTAGATCACCAGCCCAGAAAAAAAGGAGGCAAAACACTCATTTATGGACAAGAGAGTATAATGACGTATAGTTTCCAAGGAATGTCACAGCTAATAAATACTGTTGACTGAGATAGGTGTCAGTGAAGGCAAAGTCCTCTTGATAATTTTCATGCATGGAGAAACAGAAACCAGATTGTAAATAGTGGGTTTGAGTATATTAACATAATGCAGCTCATTGGTATCCTATTTTATTTATTCTTTCAAGAAGTCTGGAAATGAGGGGAGGGAAAATAAACATTGCTAAGTTGTGCTGGAGGTAGAACAGAGTCAGTGTATACTGAATACCTTGGTGGACGAGGAGGAAGATGCCTTAGAGAGGAAAAGAGCGAGGAACACAGGCTGCGATGGGAAAACACACGGAGGGTACAGTCAGTCCACAACAGGGACAACAAGCATGTCCAGAGGAATGATGGAGACCTAAGACATAAGAGACATGGCGGCAGCTGAATACCAAGAGATACCAAAAGAAAACAGGAAATAAATTTCCAAGTTATCTACTAGATGACAGGAAGTAAAACAAATGGTCAATGAAACTGACAATGTTGGTCCCAAGTGAGCCCACAAAGCAAGCCACTAGGAAGAGAAAGGAGAAGACACAGCCCAGCACAGAACTTCACTGAGGGATGCAGGGACAGAAACAACCTAGGAATTGAAGGCTAATGACAGAGGTGGGTCATGGTAATAAGAGACTGGCCAAATAGTTGAAAATTAATTGGTAAATAGGGCTGGAGAGATGGCTCCATGGTTAAGGCACTTGTCTCTCTTCTAGGTGATCCAGCTTTGGTTCCTAGCACCCACATGACAGCTCACAACCATCCATAACTCCAGTTCTGGGGAATCTGAAGCCCTCTTCTGACCTCCATGGGCACCAGACATGCATGTAGCACACATACATGTATGTGAACAAACTACTCACACATACAATAATCTAAAAAATCATTTAAAAATTAATTAGGGAAACACTGGGAAGAGCACTGGCAACAGAGCATGGGAGGCATGTGCAATGCCAGGGAGCACATTCATTCTCCAAAGTCTACAGCCCCAAATCTGCCAGGGAGGTTCCAAAGAAGACGCCAAGGAGAATGGTTATAGAACACACCCTCTCGGGCGGATAATACATGTATATCCCTTTATGTACTCGGTTAAGTTTCATTACATCAGACACACTATGGACAACTCAAATTAAAGCATTACATATGAACTTTTGTAAATGTATAAAAATTCATACATGTGTAAATATGAGTATGGGTCTGTTGTGTGACATTTTGTTTGTGTTCTGACAAATAAAGCTTGCCTGGAGATCAGAGGGTGGAGCTAGCCACTAATTAACCATAGAGGCCAGACAGTGGTGGCACACACCTTTAATACCGGCACTTGGGATCTCACTCCTTTAATCCCAGCACTTGGGAGGAAGAATCAGGAAGATTAGGAGTTCAAGGCCACTCTGGGCTACATGATTCTACCAATCTAAAAGAGAAACAGAGCCGCTCGGTGGTGGTGCATGCCTGTAGTAGAATATTTTAAGGTGTGTTACTTTTGTTTATGTTGCATTTGTTTATCTCTGTGAAGCTGTGTTACTGTGCCTGTCTAAAACACCTGATGGTCTAATAAAGGTCGAACAGCCAGTAGCAAGGCAGGAGAAAGGATAGGCAGGGTTGGTAGGCAGAAAGAATTAATAGAAAGAGAAAACTGGGGAATGGAAAAGGAGCAAGGAGCCAGAGAAGGAGGAGGACTCCAGGGGCCAGTCACTCAGCTACACACCAAGCCACAGAATAAGAAACACAGAAAGGTATACAGGAATAGAAAAGAAAAGGCCCAGAGGCAAACAAGGTAGAAGGGATAATAAGAAAAACTGGCAAGAAACTAAGCCAAGCTAAGACTGGGTATTCATAAGTAATAATAAGCCTCCGTGTGTGATTTATTTGGGAGCTAGATGGCAGGCCCCCACAAAGAATAAAATACCAACAACACACACCTTTGATCCCAGCACTTGGGTGGCACACGCCTTTAATCCCAGCACTGGGAGGTGGAGACAGGAATATAAGGCAGGTGGAGACAGGATCTGACGCCCATTCAGTCTGAGGATTCTAGAGGTAAGAAATCTCTAGGTGGCGGCTGCTCCACTTCGCTGATCTTTCAGCTTTGCTGATCTTTCAGCGTTCACCCTAATATCTGACTCCAGGTTTTTATTGTTAAGTCTAACCAGCCTTGGGCTTCATGGGTCATTAAAGACAGACACAAAACAACACATGCACGAGAAGGGGAGGTGTGAACAGCAGTCAGTCTCACTGGAGTGATCACACCAGTTTCTGGGTAGTTTAACTCTGCTCAGCTCAACGTAGAGGCTTACAAAGAGAAGATGGGAAAGAAAAGCAGCCAACCAGTTTGCTGGGAAGAAGCCAAACCAAATTACAGAAAGCTGTATGGTTTCTGAAATGCACAAGACTTTCTAAAACGTCTTTTCTACAGACGCACAGAGGACTTGTCTGAGACTCTGGTAGGTCGGATTGTAGACAGACATTAACAGGTGCTACTGTGGAATGAAATCAGGTCACAAAAGGCCAATGAAAATCACTTACTTGAAGAAGAAAGGGGCTTTTAAAAGAAAGTAGCTATGAAAATATGAATCTGCTAATGGTCAGCATACACATTTCTGCATAACTCACACAGAATTTCACCTACCTTATTATATATGGGCAATACACAGCAGAAAATGAGTATATGTAACCTTCAATTGGGTGTTAATCATGTTTAAATAAAGGAACAAATTTGATTTCAGTAGCCATGTCAATTATGTTTCTGCCATCCTTTTTCTTGATCTTGGAATAATTGATGTTTAACATTGGGGAAGAGATCTCTTCATCCACAGAAATGCGCATGAAAGAACTTATCAAGCAATTAACCCAGGTAGGCATACAAACACTCCCTGAAGCAGCAACATTAGCAGCAAGAAACGTGATTAAACACAAACACCTTAACAAACTAGAGATGACAGGGCTCGTACTATAGAAATAAATGATTCAAGAATTGCCCTGAAGGAAAACTGATATTAAAAAAGGACCCACCGTGATGAGGTAATGATGATGTGGACGCCACGCTATTATGGGCAAGTGCTTATTATATATTTTTATTTGCTATTCACCTTTATGAAAGGCACTGGGCACCAATTATTGTTCCCAGTTCAAAAGGTTGCCTACAAATGCATGATTCCAGGATGTTATTTCTAGAATGTCCTTTGAGCAAAGAGCAAGCTTATCTAATCACTTCAACTGCACCTCTGATGGAGTCTCCAACAGTGAGGGAGGTGCAGACTCATCTTACTTAGGACATCATAAGTAAGTAATGCATATCAGACAATACACTGAAGCCAGCCTCTCTGCACAGAAATAGTCTTCCTTGTGTCAAGCTTCTCTCTACATAAACCTTGACATTTTCCTGGTGTTTAGAAGCCTGCTGCTGGCTTCCAAAAGCTCTGGCGCCATACCATGCTGTCACTGTGACAGCCCTCCAGTGAGCTATCAAAAACCCAGCTAGAACATTTTGACTACAGTAGTGCGCTTGCCATCAAAACATTAAATAGCAACATTTTATATTTGTCTCTATTAATATTAGTGATGCTGTGTGAACACTAATATGGTCTTACACTAACATAGTTCAGTCATGGAGATGTCATCAGAATACCACATTTTGGCACAGCATGTGGGCGAGGTCTGGTTTGCTAAGAATGTCTAAATGCATGCTTCTCAAGTCACTGAGTCCCCTTTAACAAGGAAGTGGTATGAGGATGCTACTGTTTCTCCAGAATCTATTTCCAGAAGCAATGGCAAGGGATATGTAGCATATCACATTCATACTGGAAATATTTTGGAATAAGACAGAGATTTCAAAAGTGAGTCTAGATGAAGGGGTTAGCATTTGAGTTAGTTCACTTCTGGCTTGAGAAGCCAACAGTGGACCTAGGTTCTCAAATCGCTACGGCCCTGCGATGGTGAGACCCTGGACTGGAACCACAGCTGTGTCCAGTGGCTGGACAGGAGATCCCTCTAGGCTTTTTGGAAACACTTTGGCTTTGGAAAGTGAGCCCGACGGAGATGGAGCTGTCCTGGAAGTCCGAGCCTAAGCGTCTACAGCACTCCACTCAGGACAACTAGACCTGAGGTGGCAGTGATGAGGAAGCAAAGGCTGGCTTGCTCTTAGCCTCTCCCCTAGACAACTGTCCTTCATTTTGCTATGAAAAGAAAGGATCATATTGAGATTCTGATTAAATAAGTGTAAGAATGGATAAAAAGGCAAAGTCTTGCCAAACAAACTCTACAATGGCATTGAGATCAGCCTTCCTCCCACCTCACCACAAACTATCTAAGCAAGGCAACATTAACAGGACGCTTGAGGCAAGAATCAGACTATCTGTTCCTATTTTAGGAATATAGATGACCTCATGAGCAGATTTTTTATGGACATAAAGACAGTATAGAGATATACTGATCTCTTTAAGTGAATACAATGACTTGATACCAACGTATTTCTCCACATCCATTCTTTCAAGGTGTCTGCTGCTCATCTTGCCTTGTAAGTTTTCCCGCAAAGACAGACTAACTGAAATGCTAAAAAGACTCTCTCTAGAGAATGCAATAACCTGACTGCATGTTAATTGGTTCTATTGTGAGAGCCAAAGTTATATCTTAAGTTTTAATTACTGTGCCTAGGTGATCCACAAAACAAAAATTCTTCCGCTCTGCAAGCCCCTTGCCCAAGGACAGACAGATAGTTCCTGAAATTCTGGAGTCTACTGTTTATGGGAGATAACAAGCCACATTTTCATTCCCCTAAACAAGCTTGTTTGACCCATCTGTGCTGGATGGGCTTGATCACATGTGGGCAGAAGATTCACATGCAGGAAGTACATCAGGATGTATGGTTGCCCCTGACTGGACCTGATGGGAATTATGGGTTTTCCTTCTTAAGCCCTTGTAAAACTTGATTCGGGGCCATTTTTCTGGGGAGCCAGAGATGGACCTGGCCAAAGCCCATCAACCTGGCCAGTATTTGATTAAAACTTACTTCAAATTTGGCTTTAAACTGTGGTAGTGGTCTTATTCTTGACCGATGGGATTAACACTAGCAACTAGGGGAAGCCACACCCCCTCCAAAGGCCTTTCTTGGTCAGATCCATCCCTTATTCACATTACTGTCCAAGGGATCAGCTCCTGGAGCTTCTCTCTCTTCTCACTTCTTACTATATGTGGCCGGTCCCTTTATTCAATTTTACTAAAAAAGAGAATGTGACCTAAGATCTGCTTCCAGGTGTCCATATATCATAAGACGGAGGGGAAGACATCATAGAACAAGACAGCATGGGTGAAAATGTCTATTTAGAATAAAGACTGACTCAAGCCTCAGCCGCATCAGCACCACACTGACCTGCAGGCAGAGGCATGGGTGTAACCTCTCCTCAAGCCAGTTAGACCGATGGCAATCCGTCCTGCCGCTCACCTGGAAAAGGCGGCCCCCAACACAAAGGCAGCGTACTCCTTCACCAGGGGTTCTGTGCTGTTGAGCCCGTTAATCACCACCTGAAGACCACCGAAGGACAGCAGGTCCTGTGCATTATCCATCTGCAACAAAGGCACTGCTTAGTACAGGATAGCCATCAGGGAAGGAGCCTCTTCTGAGAGCTCTTCTTCTGGTGACTACCCAAAACCAAATGTAAAAAGCAGCAGTGGCATTTCTGAGTAACTAGAAAGGGTGTATAAACAACCCAAATTTTAAAGTAATCTTACATTTGAGAACTTCTCATTCATGTAACACCATTTATGAGCACCTGCGTGGGAATCAGCGGAAATGGCACCTAGCTCTTGCTAATGCCAAACATGCCTCAGAAAATTCTAATGCTGCAATGAGTCACAAAGCTTACTCCAAACATACAAGCTGTTAGCACAAAGAATCTGGCATCATGGCACCACCTAAACAGTGCCATACTTCCTGTGGCTGTACAAACACAATGGGACCAGTGCAGGCTAAAAAAAGAGTTGACTTTTAATTAGAAACCAGGGACTAGAAGAGGAGCCCTGCTGATAGGGCAGGGTGGGTGGGTGGGGGGTGGGATGGGGGCGTTCTACAAGAGTGCTGGGAGAGAAGTAACGATAGTATCCCTTTTTTTTGTAATGTTGACTAAATCTGAGGACATTTATTATAAAATCTGTACAAAAGTCAGTTTCCCAAAGGCTTTAACCTAGGTCTGCTTCACTAACTAGGGGCCTAAATGCCAGCAATGCACACTATTTCTATCATCACATAGCTGATAAGCTGAGTGACTTCTAACAATGAACCCAAGTGATTACAAAAATGTCTCATTACAATGAAATCAATAATTACACAGATGTCTTAGAAATCCTAGTTTGAGATGTAACAGACATGCTGATTTTGTGGCACTCAGATTATTATTTTAAATTGCTATTAAATAACCATTTAGCCAGGTGGTGGTAGCACCCACCTTTAATCCCAGCACTTGGGAGGTAGAGACAGGCGGATCTCTGTGAGTTTGAGGCCAGCCTGGTCTACAGAGAGAGTTCTAGGACAGCCAGGGCTACACAGAGAAACCCTGTCTCAAAACAAAACAAAACAAAAACAAACAAACAAAAAAAAACCCCACCAAATTAAAAAAATCATTTTACTAGTTAACTTACCAAATCCTGTATTTGTGTATATATATATATATATATATATATATATATATATATATATGTGTGTGTGTGTGTGTGTGTGTGTGTGTGAAAGGTCAGACTCTTACAGCCTCCAAAAGGTGCCCTCGTCTCCACATGATGTCACTCTACAGCAAACCAGGAGGGCTCCGAAGTGAGAGCCCAGCAGTGATGTAATGAATGCCTACCTTTCCCACCTAGAACCCAGAGGTGGTTCCTTTCTGACTCTGTCCTAGCTTCTGCCTCCAAACTAGAAAGCAGGTTCTGAGAGAAAAAGCAGGCACAAAGCTTAGCTTAGTCTGACTCTGCCCGTGCTCTTGGGTGGGCCTGGCCTACTTTCAGTACTTGGACGAAGACAGTCATACATGGACAGAACTTCCACAAGAGCAGGTCTCCATGCACTGCTATGGTCCAGTGACTACAAGAGTGAAGAGCATGGAACTGGTGTTCAGTGATGAACCCTGGCGTTGAGAATAAAAATTTGAACTATTCTCCATAGAAAACCCTACTGTGAATTTAAAAAACCAATCTATAGTGTCTGTGCCAACAGGTGCATGGATCCTATTATTACAATCCCAAGGAAGCCTCCATCCAGGCTACAGTGCAGCATCAAGTCTGGCTGCTAAGGGTTGTCCAAAGCCTCACAATCTGTCCCTGTGCAGAAGGATGACTACAGTCTCAAGACCCAGCTAATTAAGAAGGCTTTAGAATGAGGCACTTTGCTGATATAAACATCTCCCTCCTTTAAAAACTTATCAATTCACACCTATCTTTTGATCCTCCTTGGGCCGGGTTTCTGCTCAAAACCCTATCAGCCCACATCTGAGATGGCCACTTACCCAAACCTGGTAGAAGAGCTGCCCTTCTGTTGACCTCAAACCAACACAGCCAGAGTTACTGCAGATCTGTTCTAGATTCTGCTTATCTACATGGCAACAATTCCAGGAGATACAAGTTGCTTTTATTTCTGTAAACACTTCAGCCTTTGAAGGTATCCTATCATTACTTGACTAGCAATGAGAAAGCAAAGGTTCCTTCTGGCCCAAAGCTGGTTCTTCCCAGAGCTACACAGAAGACCGCAAGTTTAGAGCCAGAACTTTTCTCAGGCTGCCTCCAGGATGGGCCAAGACCAGTGGAGAGGAGTGAAGGGGGGGAGACCCTCAGGAAGGGGATGGAGGGAACTATGCCAACACTCAGAAAACTTTGGAGCACTACAAGATGATCAGAGACCAGAAATCTGAGAGAGAAAGGTGGGGTAAATAATTGAGGAGTCACATGAGAAAAGGCAGGTACTCTGCCCAGGGCAGAAGGGGCAGGCAGAGGCCTTTCTCATAAATAATTCACACACTGTTTTCTACACACAAGGTTTTGCTTTTCACATATCCTGTTTTAATAATTAAACGACAACTGCAAGGAATCCTTTGGCAGATCCAGTTCAAGTCCTTGAAGTACATGGCTCTTTAAACCTCTATTCAGTAAATTTAGAGTGGGAATCGACGGAAGGGCCTGGCTAGAAAAGTTCTACTTGCCTCAGCGTTAGCATTACATCACCCAGTTCTCCATCACAACCGGAAACCAGGCTGAGCTATGTATTCTGGAATCTCCCTGAGAAATCACAATGTACCAAGGTCATATGGTACCTTAGAAGACAAGCCCGAGTCAATGACTCAGAACACTGAGGGCATCTTTGCTAACAGAGTGGGTTTGGCCTTGACCAATGGAATGTTTCTGTGGTGACCTCTGGCTGAGTCTGGTGATGTCCAAGGACGTGTGAGAGTGGAATGCGATGCCACCCTGGGGATGACGCTGCCAGATGGGACCTGCAGGGAGAAGTTCTGTGGTTGTTGTCGGCTCATTGCTAGCTTATCCTCTGCGCAACTCACTGCCTTCTAGGCATGGTAAGCCTTTGAGTGATTTCAGCCTTTCATGTGACCTAAAGCAAGACCCTCCAGAAAGCTGATACCTAAAGAGCCACCCAAGGGTGTTAAAGATGAAAGAGTAATACAGGCCGTCAACATCAGTAACCCCTGGAAGCCTTGATTCTTTAAATATCTCCAGTGGAAAACCAGGGAGGGTTAGGAGGGGGAAGAGAACCCAGGTTCATTTTATCACCTCAGAAGAGGATCACAGTCTTGCTGTTTGGGGTCTGAGAAAGAGTGAGCAGGGGAAGAGGATGAATTAACCCCTGCAGACAGCAGGGTGGGTGAGGGGACAGGATGAGGAGGACACTGAGGCTCTACTCTGTGATTATGCCTGAGATTATGACTGCACAGCCTTTTGGGCCTCTACTCCATTAGCTGTTTCCACCAAGGCTCCCTATCTCCAGTCAAATTCCCAACAACAGCTGGAGGTACTGTTGTTACACCACCCTCTGCCCACTGCGCTCCAATCCCACTTTTCCATGGCCTAGGAGGGCCCATGGTCTCTTCCTTTTCTTTCTTCTCTCTCTTTTTTCTTTTTCTTTCTTTCTTTCTTTCTCTTTCTTTCTTTCTTTTTCTTTCTTTCTTTCTTTCTTTCTTTCTTTCTTTCTTTCTTTCTTTCTTTCTTTCTTTCTTTCTTTCTTCCTTCCTTCCTTCCTTCCTTCCTTCCTTCCTTCCTTTCTTCCTTTCCTCCTTTCTTCCTTTCTTCCTTTTCTTAATTGTATAAAATAAATCTATTTTCTTTTTAAAATTTATTTATTCTATGTTCTTTTACATCATATATCTTGGTATCATTTATTTCCCTGTCTCTTCTCATCTGCCTGCTGTCTCTGCACACCGCCAAATAAGACAAAATTTAAAAAAGGGAAAAAAAATAAAATAAAAAAGTAAGGGAAAAACTTAAAAATGTCATCATGGAAGCTGCCATGTGACAGTGAGTCATGTCATGAACCCCTTTGTCCATGTATCTTTAATTGCAAGTGTTCAGTGCAGAGTCATTGGTCTGGTTCAAGGCCTCTGGTTTCTACTACCTTCTCGATGATGGGCCTCGCTAGGACTCCTCCTGCACATCCTGCTGCTGTCCTGTGTTGTGGAGATCCTGCAGCTTTGGGTCTGCAGGTCAGGTCCCTTCACATGCTCCAGCAGATCATAGATGGGGTGGATGATAGAGTGGGCCAAGCCATATCCTTGGGTCTGGGCCTGGGCAGATGTAGGGTTGGTCCGCCAGATGTGAAATGGGGACAGCTCCCCCATGCTTACAACTTAGGGAATGGCTCACCCACACCTGAGCAAACAAGGTTGGTTCTACTGTGCCGCCCTGGCAAGATGCAGGGCCTGCTCTCCTGAGTGTTGCAGCTGGTGGGGGTCAGGGATGGTTCTCCTGTTCTTATGACCACAGGGCCAGCTCTACCACCTGCCCCAGATGTTGATGGGCTGTGTGTGTGGGGGCGGGAGGAGGGCAGTTCTCCCATGCCCATGCCACCACAATTCAGATGGGTAACAGGCACAGCTCTCCCATGCTCACAGTTTCGGGGCTGGCTCACCCACACCTGCACTAACAGGGTTGGCCCTGTTGTGCTGCCCTGGTGAGGTGCAGGGCCTGCTCTCCCGAGTGCTGCAGCCTGAGAGTCGGGGATGGGCCTCCCACATTTACGACCACAGGACCAGCTCTCCCACCTGCCACAGGTGTTGATGGGCGGGGCTCTTCCTTTTAGCTCCAGTCAGAGTCAACTTGTATTCCTTGAATATACCTGTCATGTTCCCACCTCCTGTCTGAGATGCTCCTTAACACTGCCAATTTCTATACTGTTCTTCCTTTTACTTTTTCATAGGTTATTCCCTTTCAAACAAATTATTTGGTAAATCTGCCTATCTGACTCTGCTAGAAAGTAAGCTCCAATCTTGTTCATAAATCTATCTCAAGTGCCTGAACAAATGAATGGTTTGCCTTAGCTCTTCTTTACCTCTATCTTTTGATCTTCATGTAAAAGGTACCAGTGTTCCATGACACGAACACTGGTCAAAAATCTAAAATCTTAGGATGTAGGGTTAGACCGATCTTGTTACAAATCCTGTCTCTATCATTCATCAGCTGGCTGGTCCTCAATAATCCCACCATCTCTTGAGCCTCACTGTCTTCAGTTAAAGAGCAGGAGCAGTCAGTCAGGGTTTGCAATTCCCACTGTTCAGGACCTTGAGGAGAGATGAATCCCTGGAGCCCTGGAGTTTGAAACCATCCTGGATAACACAGAGAGACCCTACCTCAGAAACAAAAACCAAACAACAATAAAAAATGAGACTTCTGAATCAGCAGACTGTGAGGACTGCTCGATATTAGCTATGACATGTCTGAAGGGTCACCTTAGAGCCTCACACTCTTGGCTGAGTCTCAGGATTACGGGCACGGTCCCCAAGAGTAAGAGGGTATTCCCAGCGTTCCCTCTCTGGCTCCCAGCGTCTCTCCTCCCTGTCTGTGGTCCAGTCACCCCAGGCTTCCCAGGCCTTCCACCTTACCATGCTCATCTCTGCCCTAGAGTCTGGACACAGGTAACTTGCTCTGCTTTGAGAGCTCTAGTACATGGACTGGTAAGCTTTTCTAAGTTCCTAACAATAAGGAAACTTTCTCCAAATTCTTTTTTTTTTTTTTTTTTTTTTTGAGACAGGGTTTCTCTGTCTATAGCCCTGGCTGTTCTGTTTAGGAGCTCCCTATGTAGACCAAGCTGGTCTTGAATTCAGAGATCTGCATGCCTCTACCTTCCAAGTGCTGAGATTAAAAGCATGTGCTATCATATCCATCATCAAATTTTAAAAAATAAGTAAAACAATTTTACTAATTTTTGAGAATTTCATACGTGTATACAATATGATCCCCATTCTCCCCTTAACTATTCCCAGATTCACCCCTACCACCTCCAAATTCCAAGTCCTTAAAAAAAAAAAAAAAAAAAACTAATACCCCACTGAGTCCGGTCTCTGCTTCGCACGCATGATGGGTATGGGGCTCCACTGGAGCACAGTCGA